>NC_090844.1:22916538-23226923 GCF_028021215.1 Eschrichtius robustus | reverse complement strand
ACATGGGGCAGGGGGTGAAGGAGGATGAGCACGGGGATGGGATGGGCCCTGTGGGTCCGGCTGGAAACCAGCCCTTCATAAACGCAAAAACGAAGATCGGCTTGCGGGCCTGATGTGGAGCGATCTGTTCTCTCCTCCCCTGCTTCCCGACTCCGAGCTCCACCGGGAGGGTCGCCAACCCCTCCCGCCTCGGGCTATCCCCAGGCTCCGGAGCGGGAGGCAGGAGGTCTGAGTATTTGGGGAAACGCAAGGCGGGACGGGGCCTCTTAAACTGCGACAAGTGCGACCTTTTGTTCAGACTCGACTCTCAGATGGCGGCGCGCGCTTAAGTGCGAAACTCTTGGGGAGGGGAGGTCTTGTCAAATGTGCAAGTCGGAAACCCCGAAAGGGCCGAGGGCTACCCAAGTATCTGGAGGGACGGGGGCGCCGACCGCACCTGCCGGCCGTGTCGGGCGGCGGGGAGCTGGCGGGTTGCTTGGGGCCCCTGCCGCGCAGCGCCCCTTCCTCTCGCGCCGCATTCCGCGCGTTCCTTCGCCCGCGGCGGGTCTTGGCCTCCGAAGCCGAGAGGCGTTTCGGACCCGGGCCATCAAAGAGCCGCCCCTTTCCCTGTCGGCGCCCCTGGCCGCCCCCTCTCCCTCCTGCCCTGCCCTCTCCAGACCCGCTCACCGGAGAGGAAGGTCAGATGGGGCGGGAGGCGCGGCGGAAACCTCTCCCCGCCGCCCCTGCCAAAAAGCACAACACTGCCCAGTGCCGGCGGGCCAGGCTTGCCCCCGTGAACAGCGGGGGACTTTGTTCTCGGCAGTTGTTTCCTGGCCATTTGACCTGTCAGCTGCTGGGGAAATGCTGCTGTTGACCTTTGGTTGAACTACTAAGGCGATTTTGCTGATTTTTCTTTCTCTACGAGGGCGGCCTTTGGCACCTCAGATTGAACCAAACGCTCCTCCCTTCTCCTCCCAGCGCTTTAAGAGAAAGTGCCAGGAAGGGCCTTACACCGGAAGGACCGCTAAACCCGGCGAGCTGGGCGCAGGGGGCCCGGGGCCCCCGCCTGCCCTGGCGCCGAGCTGTGCCGGGAGCCACGCGGCCCCGGACCGGGTAGAGCGCCGGGGTGGGGTCCGGGCTGTTGATGCACGCCGCCTGCACTCCCTTACATGGTGCCGGCGTGCCGGCGCTCGTGGGCACGAGGAGAGAAATGTCTATGGGACCAAAGTCCCTTCGAGTGGCAGGGGCTGGCCGGGGTGTTCTCCGTGCCGCGCTGACCTGGATCGCTCCTGATTTGGAGCCCGATCGCGCGCCTGCCTGCGCGGCCCCTGAACCCAGGACCCTTCTCGAGGTAGGGCAGACGCACGTGGAGTCTGGGTTCGTTCTGTTTTGTTTTTCTTCCTGGAAGAAATCCGGAGAGGACCGCCCTAGGGTTTCCGGGCGCGCAGACACTTAGGCCCCGCTCCCGGGGAGAGAGACGGATTTTTAAGGCTTCCGCCTCGGGCTCGCGGCACCTCCCTGGTTCCCCCGAATCCCGCCGGGAGAGCCCGGAGCCAGACCCGTACCGAGAGCCACCTTGCGGACCGGCCGCCCGGCGCAAGGCAGATGCTAATGTGCAGGCTGCGTTGGACGGGCAGCCTCCGGGTAAAACGACCGTCCCCTGGCGGTTGGCGAGGTGCCTGGCCCACGGAAAAGGCGTGTTTTAAGGGCTGTTTCCTCCCGAGGCCTGCACTGCCTCCTGTTGTCTGACCTGGTGCGGGCAGGGAGGACGGCCCGCTGCCTCTCAAAGTCCGCATCCTCTGAGCCGGAAAGTGTCTAGGCCTGGACCGAACTTCTCTCTCTCCGGGAACAGGCCCCTCCGGGAGCCGCCAGGAGAGGTTCAGCTGGGTTTGTCTAGGCAAAGGGAACCTGCCTTTGGAAGCAGCCGCCTAAAATTCACAGAGTTTGGGCGCGGGGGGGGGGCTCCTTCCAGCTCGTTCTGCAGTGGTGGTAGAACATCTTTGAGGTTAACTGGGTCCTAGTCTATTCAACTTGGCTGATTTTCATTTATGTGCTAAGCAGAGGCGGTCTCCACACAGGTCCTCTTTCTTCTTGCCTTCTACTGAAAAGGCATCCCTAGTGAGGGCAGAAGGAAATGGGCGTGGTCTGCTCCCCCAGCGCTGCGGGAACGTGCCTCTGGGGGAGGACAGCCGTGCCTCCTGCACTCCCATTCCTTGGAGAAGTGGAACGGCAGGAAATGTGGGCTCATGGGCGGGGGGAGCTGGGGGCGGGGAACTAAAGGGAAACAGGGGGAGACAAGCCCCTTAGATTATCTTTCGTAAATGCCTTAATTGATTAGGGGTTGGGTAATTTTTTTCCCACCAGAGTTGTTCCTTTATTTTGCAGCCAGTGGGCCTTCCTGGGCGTCTCATTTCATGTGCAGTGGTGGGTGTGGAATAAAAGTGGTCAGACATTAAGCCAGTGGAAGACTGATTGTTGGTGTCTGCCGTCCTGGAGGGACAGTAAAAACAGCTGGGCATTTTCAGAAGTTCTATTACCCTTCCTGGCCACAGGCTATCTAATTCTACCAATTCATTGCATTTTTAAAAGCCGATTTTCCTATTTCTGCCACTTTGAAGGGCAGAAAGTTGATTACTCATTGCAGGCAGTTAATAACTAATACCACAGGCAAGAATTCATAGTTAAGAGTAAACTTTACTTACTATCAATGAAATACTATCTGGCCTTTACATTTCCTAATATTACCCAAGGTTTGCTAAAAGCAGTAACCCAAATCACTACATTTTCTGGTCTTTTGGCTAGTAAAAGCTTCCCACTGGGATAAACTTTTTTTTTAAGCTCATTTTATTTAAAATCCTGTAAGACAATTTTAGGGACAGTTTAGAAAGTTTAGCTTTTCAGATTTTATTACAGTACACATCTCCTTTGAAATCCCCTTCTCGCTCCTCATAGATCCTTGGAATAGGGTTTTAGACAACCGCTCCCACCCCACCCGCCCTGGGTCAATAGAGAAAGACAAAAAGAGCATTTTCTTACCCTAACAGCAGTCTTCCTTTACCTCCCACATTCTCCAAATAAATCAGTCTGTTATGTAGAAGATGTCAGGTATAAAAACATTATCTTATTTTCCTTCTATCTAAAATTCATCTCAGCCCATGACCTTTGTCAGTTCTTATTCAAGTTCTGATTTAAAAGCTGTCCTGGAGCTGTTTTGAGAAACTGGGAAGATCAACTAAATACTCCAGCTTCTCCTTCCAGGTTGGAAGTCACCTACCCAGTAGTCCCCAGGCCTGATCATACAGACCTGACATTATGCTTCCTGTGGAAACAGCCACCAAGGCCCGTAATGAATGCTATGGGTGGGGTCTGGGTGACTGTCTTCTGTCTTTTCTTTCTCTGTGTCCATTTGCCCTGCCCATCCTCATTTCCAGGAGGTCAGTGGCATCAAACAGCAGAGTCCTGGGGGATCCTAAGGTTGAACACCTCTTTCACTCAAAGGCAAAAGGACTGGCTTTTCTCCTTGCAAACAGGACACAATGCCCATGACAGCCAAGAATTGTTAGAATTACCAAAAAAAAAAAAAATAAAGCAGGCCTTAAAGGTAATTCCTAACCCCTAGTATAAGGCCTTAAAGAATTGTAAGGAATGACGCAAACTCACTACTCTTTGCATCGTTTGAACTGGATGTTTCCAACCAACAAAAGCAGCTAAAGACAGGGTGTAGGTGTAAATTGAGAGTGCCAACCTGATTGTCCGTAAGCCTATCACAGCTCCCTTGGGCTTGTCCTGGATGCTTACAGAAAAGGTGGGCTGTCCCCACCAAGGTGGGCTGCACAGAGAACTCAGAGAGGAGAAAGGGTGGCCTTTTTAAAGAGCCAAGAAATTCCTTGAAAAAAATCAGAACATCTGAAACCAGATAGCTGGTTTCCTTGCTGGGAGGCAGTTCCCATCTAACAAAGAGGAAGTTTGAGAGGAAGAAATGTAGACTGTCAGCGGAAGGCGGCTTGCTGAACGGAGCAAATAGCACAGAAGGACTGGGAGGGGCTGCAAACGAGGTCCAGCCTGAATGTGGCATCAGGTGTCAGCCCTGCTGGCCCGGACGGAGCTCTTGACACCGAGCCCCAAGGTGAGAAGCCCATTTAGGTAAACTGGAAATGCTGCTCAGCATTTAGAGGGGCGCTTCCTAGGTCAACACCCACATCAAGGGAAGTTCTCAAAGCCAAAGGACCTTCGAATGTCCCCAGACTTGCCTGCTGGGCAACATTTGCCTTGTATTGATAAGCTGTCCCAAGAGAGCGAGGCCATGAGCTCTGTCTGTGAACCGGTGATCTTCTGAGCGTGGAGAGGGTCACGGGGAAAAAGTGGCAGCCACATTAAGATCTGTGACCATCGTCACCACCAAGAGACAGTCTTTCCCATCACAGACCCCATTAAGAGTCCTCTTATGGTGAGACGACCAGCACTACGCCAGCCTGCCCTTTCCCAAGGACTTTCTCACACATTCTCTCCCACCCCTGCATGAGCAGGAGGCCAGCCAGTTTTCAAAGCTAAAGTTTCTGTGTGAGAAGATGAAAAGAACACAGAATGGAACTGTAGATGCAGTTATTCCTCAAGGGAATCAAGTGGAAAATTATAGTCCTTTCTCCCCTGTGCCCCCCCAAGACTCTCTAATTTTAAAATGAAGTTGAGAAAATGAGAGCTTTAAGACTAGAAGGTATATTATTAAATAAGAACATGAGAAAAACAGGTCAAAATTAGTCAGCACGTCTGTTACAGAATTACATGCAGTAGGAGGTAGGAGAAAACCAGGTGGGAATTCACTGGCGTACGTGCTGTGAAAATGTGTTCAGAAGTTGGAAATACAGGTCTTGAGGCACCTGCTGTCAGTTTGTAGTTTGCAAATAAGTAGTTTGTGGACATTCAGGATCACGGAATGTTGGAACTTAGAGATGATATCGTCTGGAATCCTTAACATTTTGAGGGTGGAAAACAGGACTTAGAGGGAATGTGTTGGCTGGGCTTCCACAGTCGGAGCTGGGACGCGTCCACATCTGTCTGCTTTGTCCACCCTGCACATCTGCAGGGGTCACGGGGTAGAGCGCTCCGCGCCGGGTCTACAGTGGCAATAAGCTTTCCCTCTCATGAGTTTTGGATAAAACTTGGAGATCTAAATCTAGCTCTTACTGAAAGGGCCGAGGCTCTGGTACCTGCACAGATGTGGGCTGGGAAGGGAGGCACCGAGGAGAGAGGGCTGGGAGCAGTCTTCTTCAATCCCACCCACCCTAAGAAATTCAGTTTCATTTCTGCCACGACCCAGTATAGGGCTACTCTATATACTTCGAGACGATCTGAAATTTTTTTTTAAGTGAAATGATCCGTGTGCTTATTACGTAACTTGAGCTCTTAAAATACATTTTTTTCCAAGAGATGTTAAGACCTGAGTGGTACCCTCCAGTAGCTCATCACCTGGCCAGGCGTCTGTAGCCCTACCCTGACGGGGCTAATGCCACACTCGGGCTGGAGTAAAGGCGGTGTGTGGGGGAAGAAGAGCCAGCAAGTGCCTTTAGCTGAAGTCCCTGTGACGGGGACCATCACTCTGAAAGCAGAGTGCCATGAAATTATGCCCTCTGTAAATGCAGTGCATTCAAGTAGCTTCTATTCTATTTCATTAAATAGAAAAACGCTGGTCACGACTCCTCCATGACCACCTGGAGTTAGAAAGGCATCGGAAAGAAGCAGTTTGGTGAAGTGTCAGCAGTGCTCTGTTCACATCCTTTCTGTTTCTGCGTGAAAACTCCTTCTCCGCGTGATGAAACCAGCAGGCAAGCCCCCTAGAGAAGGCCCACCAGGGAGGCAGCGGTGGGCGAGCAGCAGGGTGGGCTCCTGACGGCCAGGTTCAAGGTGGCTTTCAGGCCCCTTCTGTGGGCTGAATGCCGGTCCCGCCCTTACCCGGGGGCTGCCCTGCACCTCCGCTTCCTCTTCTGTAGAACTGGGGCTTGTCACGCCTTCCTCTAGGGCTACTGGTTGGATACCTGTGTGGGAAGAGTGTGACACATAATGAACACTTCCTTTGAAGAGGGTCCGTCATTTTTATTAACACGCATGCGATACCCGGAGGTGGCTTCCTGGCGTGTGGCCTTGGGGGGTGTGGCCTGAATGGTCCCTGAGCTGCACTGCTGTGTCTGCACCGCCTCGCCTGCGGGCTCCAGGCCCACCAGGGCACGTTCAGCTCATCCGAGGGCCTGGCCTGCGTGCAGCACCGCGGCCCCAGAAGGAGGTGCTCCCTGTAACTACCAGCCACAGACCGCCCCCAAAGCTAGCGACGGCTCAGGAGGGAAAACCTTCCCCCTGCTGCCACCGGGGGGCGCAACCCTCACCTTGCTCCTGTCCCTTCAACAAATCTGCTTCTTCACTTAGTTCCTTTCTGCCTGTTCTTTGAAAACCCCCCAGGGGGAACAGACTTCTCAGTAATCGTTTTTCCACTTTGTTGTAATGGTGCCTTTTCCTGACCGTTGCTGTCTCTCTGTCCTGTTATGAGCAGCCTGGGGGTGACGACAGACAGCCCCCCTCAGGCCAGGTCTGGCCTCTGGGCCGCCTGCACCCTCCCCTGCACGCCACACCCCCAGGGTCAGCCGCAGGCTCAGAGCCCTCCGAGGGTTCTGCTGGGCCCTCCCCGCCCCGGATCGATTGATGGTTGACCCTGGGAGGCGGCAGATGTCCCTGACTGGGCAGGGCACTCAGGGCTCAGGAAGCGCCCAGTACCTGTTCTTCTGCTGTCTTAACTACCAGCTCTCAAGACGCCTACTGGAAAAAATAAGTAAAGCCCAGGAGGAGAAAGCCGTCCAGGGTCTGAGAAGTTGCCAGTAAAGCTGAAGTCACCTGTAGGTACCAAAAAAGAAAACCCTCATTGAGCTCCTCCCCGAGGCCCGGTGCAGAGCACTGGCTGTTCCGGTCAGTCCTCACAGGAGCCTCCTGGCCTGGAAGCTTCATCACATTTTACAGATGAGGAAGAGGCTCAGAGAGGTTCCGTGACGGCCCCAGGCTGCACAGCCGATTCACCGGGCTGGCATTCAACCCAGACCTGTGAGTCTGACTGCAGAGGCGAGGCTCTTTCAGGACTTCGGTCTGGGGCCCTGTCCTGTACCTTCTCAGCAGTGAGAACATCCTTTCCACCACTCTGAGGTTCCTCGGCTCCTGCTGCCCTCCGGGCTGCTCTTCCTCTGTGACCTTGGAGCCGGGCCCTGGCCCTCCTGTGACTGTTGGCCTGCCTGTCTAGGTGATGAGCTTTTGGAGGGCACCACTCATGCCTTGCATCTCTTTGAAAACAATGTATTTTATTAGCTCAAAATATGTAATAAAGACACGGATCATCTTACTTAAAAAATTTCAAATCCTGTAGAAGTCTCTAGAATAACAAGTGATGGCTTTTCCTATAGATGATCAACCTCCGTTTGCTGAGTGACCCATTTCTCCTTCCGCTTTCTCCAAAGGGCAGCATCTCCCGGAGTTTCCCATCCCAGGGGCCCATCACAGGGACTTCAGCTAAAGGCACTTGCTGGCTCTTCTTCCCGCACACACCGCATTTGGGGCAGCGGTGTTTACAGCTTTATGGGGAAAGGGGACAGATGGGGGTGATAACGGGAGGGAGGCCGCTCCTGTGACGAGAAGTCCACTGAGGCCACCAGCACATCTGAAGCGGGCAGTACTGGCCCCTCTAGCAGGTTTTCCCTCCAGGGAGGCTGGTCATTATGACTCAGCAGGAGCCAGGGCCTGGGACCAGAGAAATATCCATTTATAGCCTGAGGGAGGGAGTGGGGGAAATAGGAGGCCACCAGTCAGAGAGGAAAAAATGTCTGCCCTGTTTCTGGAAGCCTTAATGATGTGGCGAACATAATTTTCTTTCCTCTCCAAAGCGGTAGTTTCTAGGGTTGGGATTCAGGGCAAGTAATTGACTAACCGTCACATGTTGGAAAATTGCTTTGCACAGTGGTGATCGGGAACAGTGGCACCCACCCTATCACTTAGTCATAAAGACGTAACGGGCTAGCTGCCTACGTGACCATCAGTTGAGTGGTTGTTCCAGAACCTGCAGATCCCACTGAATTCATTTATAATCCATTTTTGGTCCAACAGAAACTGCAAAAGTAAAAATACAAGCAGGGCCAAACCTTGACAATAGATGGTAAGTTTCCCGCAAAGGGAAGTCCCAGAGATCACAAGAAAATCAGATACAGGCTGAATGTCTCTCTTCTTGGTGTGTTTCACTGCCTGCCTCTGCCCGCATCTCTGCCCGCATCTCTGCCCACGCCCGCCCAGCCGGCCCTTTCCTGAATGGCACTAACACTATTCCAGAGAAGTTGGCCGTTGATCTCTTTTTACTTAAACGATCTCCCTTCCCCGAAGACGACCCCACAGAGAACCATTACAGGGCTTAGCAACTCTCAGGTCAGAAAATCCTCCCTTGCCCCAAACCTGTATGTAGCAAGAGGGATTTATTTAGGCTTAAGCCCGTTTGCTCTCATTTTGGCCCCATGTCCATGGAACAGCTAGCTGTTCATGGGGCCGTGCGATTGGCATCTGTTCTGTTGCTGAGATCCAGAAGGGCCGGTGCCAGGGTAATAGTTTTTTATTCTCTCCCACATTGGTGAACCTCTGTAAAAGAAGGGCTGGAGTTGGGGGGTGACAGACATTTTTGTAGGGCCCAGGGGCCAGCTGAAGGCTGCCTTAGTGCTCGTGGAAACCCCCAGTGGCTATTCCCTCTTTCTTTGTCATCACTGTAAAGAAATTATCCCTTCTTCATCTCCCCTGCACATCCTCCTTTGTGTATCTGCATCCCAATCCGAAGTCTTGTCCCTAAAGCTTTCATTCCGGCTTTCAGGATGCAGTCTTGGCCAATGTAGTCTCCGCATCTCGGGGAAAAAGGTCTCCATAGCCATTATCTCTGGGCCCACAGCGCCACCCAGTGGCAAGTGTAGGTACAACCAGCCCCAGCTTCCCAACAGCTCTCCTCCATCAGGTAGGATTCAAGTTCTTTGTGGTTTCCTGCTGGCTCAGTGACCCCGTTAACCTGAATATCTTCCTCCTTTACAGGTGGCTATGAGAGGTTTTCCTCCGAGTACCCGGAATTCTGTTCCAAAACCAAGGCCCTGGCAGCCATCCCACCTTCTGTGCCCCCAAGCACGGCCGAGTCCTTGGACCTGGGCTGCAGCTCCTGCGGCACCCCACTGCACGACCAGGTGCGAAGAGGACTGCTTGTCAAAGGCTTTGGATGCAGTGCCTCAATTTGGGGAGAATGTGTTGAGTATCGGGGTGTGATGTTAGGTGGAGTCCACTATTCCTTGGAAGTCTTCCCCTTCCCTCTCTTATTACCCTCACCTAAGAAAAGAATATAAACACATACGTCCCTGACTTAGCCTCTAGAGTTATGTGCAGACAAGCAAGGAAGGCGGCCAGAAGCATGTGGGCTGCTCTGTAGGAAGCCAAAACCCCAGCCCCGATTCACAACAGTTCGGCTGTCCGCCCCCCATACAAGTTAATTGTAAATGCTAAATGGACATAAATGATTAACCAACCCTTCTCCCAAGAAAACCAGCTTATGCCACTACATTTCTTACAAGCCCACCTCTTCCAGCCCTTTCCTTTAGATGGAAATGGAGTGAATTTATGGGGTCCAGCAACTCTGCTCCCCCAATCCGAGATCACCTGTGTTGATCTGACTCAGAATAAGTGTCATTAGTGAAGCCAACGTTACCTCATTTTGCCAGGATGCCTCCTCTTGTCTGTGAGGTTGACATGGCGTCTGCTTTTCATCTGCCAAGTGAAGGCGTATCCAACCAAATAAGTGCCTAAGCCGCGTAGCTCAGTGGTAGCGGGTGTAAGCTCTTCACGTCACAAACAGTGGGGCACGGCCAGCTTCATTTGTCACGGGGGAAGTGGGCTGCCTGAGCCAGCGGGTGGGGCCCATAGCAGAGCAGAGCAGAAAGGCCAGAGCCCATCGCTCCCTCCCGGGGCCCGAGCGGCACACGGGAAACCTGGAGGGGCCGGGTCCACGGGCAGTCTCCCCAGGGCCCATGAAAGCCCACCTGAGACTGGCTTCCCTCTCCCCGCCCCACACGTCCCAGACCCCTGCCCAGTTGCCTTTCACTTACGACGTTTGCTGGTCGGGGGGGGGGGCGCTTTGTTTTCCCTTTCTGGTGCAGGGGGGTCCCGTGGAGATCCTTCCCTTCCTCTACCTCGGCAGCGCCTATCACGCAGCCCGGCGAGACATGCTGGACGCTCTGGGGATCACAGCCTTGTTGAATGTCTCCTCTGACTGCCCGAACCACTTTGAAGGACACTATCAGTACAAGTGCATCCCGGTAGAGGACAACCACAAGGCCGACATCAGCTCCTGGTTCATGGAGGCCATCGAGTACATCGGTAGGCTGGCTCTGGCCAGGGTGCTGGGTCCTCCCAGGCCAGGGTGCTGGGTCCTCCCAGGCCAGGGTGCTGGGCCCAAGTCTGGCGGAGGGAGGATGGGAGGGAAGAGGGAACCACGTGTAACTGGTGTGTGGAAGGAGGGACTTAGGAAGGGCCATATCTGGGGGGGTTGCCTGCTTCCCCTCTTCCTCAGTAGGAAGGCTTGCCCGTGGGGTGTTGTGCAGGCCCTGGATAGGATGACGGACTTCCGCAAACAGCAGGGGCTGTTAGCTTACAGAGCCAAGAACCTTTTCCTTGGACGTCCCCAGGTGCCCAGAGGATAAGACTCTGGGGATGGGGAGGGAGACACCGGGAGAATTGGGGCATTGTTTTCGTTCCTGCAAATGAAAACCCTGCCGTGTGTGCCGGGATTGCACCAGCTTCAGCAGGCGTTATTTCCTAAGCGTAGTACATTTGTTTGCTTAATTCTCCGAAATACCCTAGCGGGGGTGGAACTCTAGAGGCCCTCCCCCGTGGGGGTCCTCCCCGCGCGGCCTCCGTCTGGGAAGCGCTGTTCCTTCAGGGGTTCGGTCGCAGGGCCCCCTCTTCTCCAGTCCTCCCCGCACCCTCGTGCCGGCTGAGGCCGCCTGCAGCCGCCTTGCGGGAAGGATGGGGACCCGGGCGCCGCTAACGGCACGCCGCTCTCTGCCCCAGATGCGGTGAAGGACTGCCGCGGGCGCGTGCTGGTGCACTGCCAGGCCGGCATCTCGCGCTCGGCCACCATCTGCCTGGCCTACCTGATGATGAAGAAGCGCGTGAGGCTCGAGGAGGCCTTCGAGTTCGTGAAGCAGCGGCGGAGTATCATCTCGCCCAACTTCAGCTTCATGGGGCAGCTGCTGCAGTTCGAGTCGCAGGTGCTGGCCACGTCCTGCGCGGTGGAGGCCGCCAGCCCGTCGGGGCCGCTGCGCGAGCGGGGCAAGGCCACTCCCACCCCGACGTCGCAGTTCGTCTTCAGCTTCCCGGTCTCCGTCGGGGGGCACCCGGCGCCCAGCAGCCTGCCCTATCTGCACAGCCCCATCACCACCTCCCCCAGCTGTTAGAGCCTCTCGGATCCTCCCACCCCTGCACCCGTCGGCTCTCAGCCCGGGTTGGGTGGCGCCCTGTGCGGGCAGCAGGTTGGGACTGGCCCGCAGGGGGCGACAGAGCTCCTTCCATCCATCTCTCCTTGGCCAACCGTGGGGCCAGCTAGAATGGCAATAAGGACTTCGAAAACATATTTAACGCAAACAAACACAACACTCCAACTTAGAGCAATAATGTCTTCCTCAGCGGGCAGGGAAGACCTGGGTTTTGGTTTGTGCGTCAGTTTTACTTTTCAGATAAGAATTTCTTACCTCATTTTTTTCAGCAGTAAGGCTTGAAGTTAGGAAACCCACAGATCCTGGCAAATGTGCCCACCCAGTTTTATTGAGGGGGAGGGGAAGGGAGGGAGGGGAGGGAAAGGGACAAGATAAAAACAAGTTTGCCAGAAGTGCCTGGTTCTGTGTGCTCGGTCCTTTTATTGTTGTAGTTACAGAATTTTTTTTTTTTTTTTTTTAAAGAAATCTTTTAGGACATGGTTTTCCTTTCTAAGTCACCACCAACAGGTGAATAATTATGCTTAATAATAAATAAAAGTATTTATTAAGAATTTCCTCAGAGTATGTAAGTACAGAGAGTCTAGTGATGGTGAATTTAGAATATATTTATGTTAATGTGGATCAGCAGAGCACAACAGCATGCAGACATCAAAGCAGTTAGGAAGTAAGTGGTGTGTACAAGTTAGCATGATGATCAGCTTGCGTTTGTTACCGCTGAGAAGGGGGCAGGGTGGGGGTGGGAGGAGGAAGAAAGGAAGGGACTACTTTTTCATTACAGCCTCCCTCGGTATCCGCCGGGGATTGGTTCCAGCACCCCTTCCGTCCATCGCGGATACCCAAATCCGTGGATGCGTAAATCCGCTGATTCTTGCATCCGCGCATACTGCACCCGCGAATACGGAGCGCGGAGCGCACTTGGTTCTTGGGCACATGGGCCACTGAAGCGATTTGAAACCACAACAATGCAACCGTTTCTGGTGATCAATAACTCAGTTTGGCGGTGGAAGCATTTTTCTCATAGACCGGCCTGAGAACTTGTATATCATCTGTGATAAATGCCATATCATATAAGGTGCTCCTAAAAAAAAATTGGGTGCAATTCAGCTTTTCCTGCAGTGAATCATTTGGCAAGGCCATTGGGGAACCCAGCTAAGAGAGATAGACCCGAAATGGATCCTTTTGGAAGTGGAAGCACCATCTTTTTTCTCTTTTGCATAAATCAGAGTTTTTAATTTTAGGGGGTTTGCTTGGAATGAAGTACACCAACAAATTCTTGCATTCTTAAAATTCGTGGTGTCGGTGAATATTTTTAAAGTGAATAGGTGAATAAAAAGAAGGGAGTGGACACCCCATTTCAGGTCCTGTGGAAGTCTAGGACAGCAAGAGAGAGTGAGTGAGGAGTCGGGCAGACTCTGCGGGGGAGCCGGCTGCTTGGCTTCTGTGACAGGCATCCAGGGCACTTGAGTGCCATCTTAGAATCCTTTCTTGGGATACTGCCATTTTCAGGGCCCTTTCCAAATGGAGGAATGGCTTTTGGAGAAAGAAGGAGGTGGGTTGGGCTTGGGGGGAGGGAGGACAGAACGAACCACGTGTTATTTACTTTGTAGTGTCGTGGAACAGTGTTGTTACCCAGTGCCAGGTTAGAGGTAATTCCAAACTTGTCTAGAAGCGAGAGCATGCTTTTTGGTTTTGTTTTTTGGGTCCTTTTTAGCCCTCTGAAGATCTAAGTGATGCACATTCTTGCTCACCCATAAATAACTTCAAGCCTCAAGGTTGGAATAGTGTTGGAAGGCTCCTTCTCATCCCCACATCCCAGACCAGAACCAGGTTCCTTACATTTCCTTCCATAAACATGAACCTGTGTTGGCATCATTTGTCCTGCCTTTCCCAAGCCCTGTCTGAAAAAGTATGGGTTCCCACAAGCAGATAGGCCCGCAGGAGGGACTGCTTGAGAGAGGAGGGAAAGTAGCTTTTTACAGAATGAGTGTACATTGGCCAAAACTTGTGTATCCTGCTTTCCCAGACTGGATTCCAACCACACGGTTGGAGCCCAGGACCCGCCCCAGACAGGTCTTTTCCCTGCTTTCCAATTCAAGTCTTCTGTCACAGCGTCAAACCACTATTTATAAAGCCATTTTCTTTGTACTCGATAGCAGCCCCAAAACTCTTAGAAATCAAATAGGAAATTGGCTTGATTGGAAACAGGGATTTGGGGTCACTATTCCCCCATCAGAAGCCTCTTTGATGACTTGGAATAGCTGTAATGAAGACAGCACCGCAGGGTCTGTCCAAATGGCCAGTGGGTTTCAATAGGGGTCTCTCCCATGGAGTGATTTCTGGTGACGCGAAGTATCTGTCATGGCTGGAAAGCATTGCCACTTACACCGAAGATCAACTGTGCTGTTGACAAAAGCCGTAGGCACTCTGGATCTTCTGTAGAGACTGGAGAATGCTGCCGGTTCCCTCCCGGCATCTCTGTGTGACCCAAGTGTGTTTGTGGAGCTTCCCCAGAGCAGTATTCGGCTGAAGCCACCCGTGAGCCGGTGGCCGGGAGCTCCCAGCCTCAGTCGTGGCCTCCTGAGACCATTTTCCTCAGGTACCCATCCTAGCCTGATTCCAGAGAGTTATCCAAAAGGTTGGGAAGCCATGAGAAAAAAGGAAGAATCCGCGGGAAGATGGGCAGAGGGAGGTGGGACGGGTGATTCAAACGTGAGGGGAAGGGGCTGTGAGATTGGAGGGGCCACCAAGCCTCTAGTTGGTAAAGTGGTGGTTCGCCCTGGCTGCCCGTCAGCCTCAGCTGGGGAGCTTTGAAACCCTGCTAGCAGGCGATCCCAGACCAAGTACAGCAGGATTTCTGGAGGAGGGACCCAGGCATCAGTAGGTTTCAAAGCTCCCCAAGGGCTTTGCGTGTGTAACCAAGTTTGGGAAGCTACGTTCTGGATGGCCAGGTGCTCTTGGAGGCTGGGTCTTGATAACACAGAGCTGGCTTGTCTGGCAGAAACCACAGCCAGGGGTTTGTCACTAGTTCAGCGTGGTCTCATGGCCGGTCCCCTCAGCTCCGCTGAGGGATAAGATGGTTTCCGTCAGGAGCTCAGGGGCCACGTGACCTGAACGAGGCGCCCTTTCAGGCCCCTCGAAAGCCAGCTGATCTGCGGAGCGTTGTTAGGAAACTGAATACAGCGTCCGGATGTTGATGTTCTTCCCTGAAAGTTTCCCTGTCTATCGAGAAGGATGGAGAGTGCCACCTCTTTGAAGACGATCCTGCCCTTCCTTAGAGTTTATGAGTCATAGGAGAAAGAGGCTTCTTCAAGACAGAGCAATGCAATACTTGTAACCTCTGTAAATAGCCCCATCTTTCAGAGTGATGTCATTTCTACATTTGATATGCTTGTATTTCTGTAGGATGTATATAGTCTAGGGGATTTTTTGTTTGGTTTTTTTTTTTTAGAAAAGTCAACATGTCAGTATTTATTTATTGCTTGAAAAAAAGATCATTTGAAGAAAAATAAATACATTTTCAACCACCTCTGGCTTGGTTTATCCTTTCCTGAAAAACTGCGTTGCTATGATGACTTGGAACATCTGGGTCATTTGATAATCTTGTGCACTGCGTACCATCTCCCGTGGAGAAAGGCTGGTCAGATCTGTGAGCTCCCTAAGCACCACTCAAGGAAGGTGACAGGAGAAGGCGGATAGGAATCTCAAGAACCTGATTTCTCTAGTCAGAGAGACAGGAAGAAGTGAAGGATAAGAGACAGATGTCCTTCATCTGAGAGTCTCCTTTGTGCCAAGCACAGGATGGAGTGATAAGGATGGTTCCCAGGTGGGAGAAGTCAATCTTAAACAGCCTAAAGCACAAGTGACTAGGGCTATAACCAAAGACTATACAAGGAGTTACCACACCCTTCCCCATCAATAACGAGGGGGTCCAGCCTGGCTCACAGAATCTTAGGAAATTTTACGGACCTCATGTTCCCTCATATTCTGTAGCATGGAAATAGCAATATGCTTCCAGACAGAAGAAATAAACGGATGAAGATGATATGTCAGTGGTTCCCCAATGCTGATATGGGCATTGCTTCTATCAGATTCCATTGGTACAAATTTCCCAAATTGTAAACCAAAATCATGTTAGTAAACATGTATGTCCACTGTGTCATTGTTATTTAACATTATTTTAGAAGCACTGGCCAATGCAATTAGCAAGGGAAAGAAATGAGGTATACAGTTTGGAAAGTGTGAGGCCAAATTATCTGTGGATGATATGTATCTGAAAAACACCAGGGAATCAATTGAAAAGCTACCAGAAATGAGAGAATTCAGCTAGTGGTTGATTGCAAAATTAACATGAAAAAATCAATAGATTTCCTATATGAAAATATCAATTAAAAATAAAATAGAAGTAGTAGATCCCATTTACAATATCAGCTTAAAGATAAACTGCCTACAGTAAACTTTACCAGAGATAGGCAAGACCTAGCTGATGGACATGGTAAAGCGCTACCAAGGGACACAGAAGAACATCTGAAAAAAGCTGAAAGACATACTGCGTTCTTGGATGAAAAGACTCAGTATTGAAAAGATTTTATTTCTCCATAAATTAACCTATGCATTTAATATCATCTCAATCAAAACACCAACAGGATTTGGGAGGAACATGGCAAAATGATCCTGATTTCACCTGAAGAAACAAATATGCAGGAAAATTAAAAAAAAAAAGAGTCACAAGTTTGGGGGGTAAGATTTATATCCTTTTGTACTGGGCATCTATCACTATTGTGATTAAAATAGTTTTAAATTTTTTATAGGAGATTATTTTAAAAATAGAGATTCTTGGGCTCATCTAAGACATTGAGTCAGAGACTGCACAAACTCCCACCAAGAGATTCTGACTTACAGCTGGTTTCAGGACTGCCTGATACAGGCTTGACCTCTAGCGTCTCCCTTCCCTTCAATCCCCTGCCATTATAACAACCCGCAGCCCGTAATTATTCTGATCACATCACTATTACTGTAGCAACTTACCCAAGAACTTAGGTGTATAAACCAACAACCATTTTCCTTTGCTCAGGAATTGGGAGATTAGAAAGCTGGGAAAGGCTCTGCTGGGTGGTTCTCACTGGGGTCTCTCCTGCGGCCACTGTTGGCTGGGCTGCTGTCATCTGGGGGTTCAGCCAGGCTGGCCATCCAAACGGCTCATTCACATGACTGGCAGTTGATCTGGCTGTCGCCTCACAGACTCACAATTCAGTTGTGACTGTTGCTTTGAGCGCCTACATGCACCCTCTCCAGTAGAGCAGTGAGTCCATACAAGACGGATGAGAACTCCGGCGAGAGTATTCCAGCCAGCAAGGTGGACGCTCCACCCCCTTCTACCGTCTGGTTTCAGAAGTCACAGAGCATCACTTCCTCTCGACTATATCAGTTGTAGCAGTTTCAAGCCTGCTCAGATTCCAGGGGAGGCGAGCCAAACCCTGCCTCTGGATGGAAGGAATGTCAAAAATTCATCGTAGCCATTTTTCAAACCACCACACCAATAAACAGAGAGCTACTTAGGAAACCTGAAAATGCAAATTTCACCCCTAATCCAGAGACATTGGTCATCCAAGATCTCGTCCAAGGACCAAAACACAGCTTTTAACCAGTATGCATACTGCCTGCTTATGCTATATTGGCCCCATGTGATCCAGAAAGCATCACAAGATAAACCTAACCTTAGGTAAAAAAAATGCTGGAAAGTAGAAAGCTGAAAAAACGCATTCTGAGGAGGAAATAAAGGCAGGAGCTTTTGAAGTCACCGCCGATTTCAGCCCCCGCGCCTCTCCCCATTAGCGCTTACGTCACGTTTGTTCAAGTCCACCTGAGGTGTCTTTCCTGCTGCCCAGTGAGTGGCACAGGGACCAACTGAGCGCACGATATGAACAGTTAGAGAGAATTGTTCTGGATCCTCCACCACCAGTGGACAGAGCTACTGAAACCCTGTGTCTGGCGGCCAGGCTGGGACAGGCAGACAGAGGTCTTACCCAGGACCTCTGGGTAAGACAGACGCATCCCCACAAGCCCCTGCTAAGATTCTTTTCCCTGGCTCTCTGGAGGCACATAGAGCTACAGGGCTGGGGAGGTTTAGACTGGGATTTTCATCCAAGGATGTTAGAAGCAAGTAACATCCGTCATGTGGGCACACGTCTGCTACCTCCCAACCGTGGGTCTTAGATAAGACCTGAGTTTGACAAGCCAGCTTAGACCTTCTCACCCCATGAACACAAAAGAGCTCTGTCTACAGAGCAAGCCCCGCACTAAGTTAGCTTCCTAGCTGCAGGTGAAGAGGGGAAGGTGCAGACTTTGTAGCAGGAGAAAGAATACGACGAATGTGCTAATCTTGAGGTGTGGGGACCTTACCCAATGGGGAAAATGTAGTCCAGTGGGTGTCCCGAGTTCCGGCCAGTTGGATGGGCCTCTTCTCTTCCTGGAAGAGAGAGGCTAGATGGACAAATTAAAAACAAGGCGAAAGGGACAGTTTCTCCAACACGTACTTTCCTTTAGAGAAAAGTCGTCTCTTACCCTAGAGATTGCGGATTTCATGACTTGTTCCGTAAAGATTTGGTCCAGCCCAAGGACCCAGGGGTCGAAGAAGTGTGCACTTCATTGCGCAGGAATTAGCAAAGGACCCATGGGAGTTCCAGGGATCTCACTGCTGACAGCACAGACGGAAGAAGAGGGAGCCCCGACGATCTTCTGGAAATGGTGCTTAAGTCTCTCGTGAAGTCAGGGAATCTATTCTTAACCAGAGCAGTAGCTGAGGAAACTGGCTCCCCGCTAGTTGCCATGGGGAAGTTCAGTGGAAAAGCTCCGGAGCTTGACCTTGGAGTTCCAGGCATCTCCATCACAGTGTCCCCAAGCTGACTCTGTATCACCACTTTGGGTGGTTGTACAACTCTTAAATTTAGTAAATTTACTAAAACAAACAAACAAAACCTGACTTTTACAGTTAAAATGGGTAAACTATACAACAATAAATTTGTTTAATGATAAATACATGAAAATACACAAATATGAATACATATGTTCACTGCCCCAAACTTCAAAGAACACAAATACATACAAGGAAAAATGGAAGTTCCTCCGTCTCCATATCCCTGCCTTACACCTCACTTTCTTTTACTTTCAGTAACCAAAATGAGCCATTTTGGTGTAATTACTTCAAGACTTTTATTTATGCATTTTATAAATTTATGTGTTTGACAGTGCCGGGGAGCAAAGTTTGCCACCCCTAAATGTCTTTTTGCCATGCAGATTATTTCAAGTTGGAAGTAATCAAGGAACAAAAGACTCAGGAAGAAACTTTGAGCTTCCCCTAAAGAATGCAGATAGAGAACCTGTTCCAGGAAGGGAACATCACCATAGATAACCTAGTAGACAAGGAGGAACCCAGCAAAATCTGCTTGTTAAAATTCCTGGATCCCCTTGTCTCTGCAGGCCCAGCAAACATTTATTTACCAAACATTTGCTTTTCCATCTCCATATAAATTGCCTTCCTCCCCTCTGAAGTCCCACATCAGTACCCCCAACATCCTCTTTTATCTTTAGCTGAAGATGGTCTTTAAGGTGAGGGTTTCAGCCATTTTGGTGAGTTACTCAGTTTTCCTGGGTCTCTCCCATGGATACGTGTCATTCAACTTCTGTGTGATTTTCTCCTGTTAATCTGTCTCATGTCAATTTAATTCTTAGACCAGCCAGAATAACGTAGAAGGGTAGAGGAAAATTTCTTCCTCCCTGATAACAGGATAATATTTGTGATGGATGTTAGCTAAGTCAATTATTTTAAATGTTTCAAAGAGATTCAGAAAGAATGTACAGTCTCTGCTTTTGGGTACAAAGTTCAAGTTAGTTAAATATGATATTCAACTCCCTGATATTTTCATTTTTATTTTGTCAGTTTCTTAGAGGAATGAATTAAAAATACTAGGAGGATTTGATAAAATCAGAATCATAGTGGAAGATTTTAACAGTTTGTGTTTTCTATGTTCCGATGTTGCCTTGCATGCACGAAGTCGTGCTTGATAACGGCTTCTTGTGGCTTGTAGGTGATGTTTCTTGTTTTCCAGGTAATGTTCCATCCTACTTTGTCTGGAATCAATAATACCATGTCTACATTGGTTTGGTTACCGCTTGTCTGGTATGTCTGTATATGTCTCCTTTTTATTTTAAGTAACAGTTGGGGATTTATCTTTCAATCATAGAGAACACCTGACCATTAAGTAATAGAAATATGACTGTAGATTTATAGGTTGAATTCTGTAATTAGGCTGAATGTCGATTCTGGATATTTGTTTACAACAATGTAACCCAATTTAAAATATACTCCATGGCTTTGAGGAGATCCAGCAAGAGAAGCAAAGAGGCATTTCCCCAATCCTCTTCATTTCCATCTCCCAATGGGAAAGATTCTCTTCCAACATTCTGAGCAAATGGGGAAAAATAGCAGAAGCACTAGCAGAATTGCACATTTACCATCATCATCATCATCAGTTCTGCCATCATCATCACAACTTTTTTCATTTCTAAGATGATTGCTCCTGCTTTTCAGTTTCCAAACAGGTTAAAGCAATTCACCTGGAAATCAGACTCTAAATTTAGAGGAGAGGCCTTGAATTACTGAGCCACATGATTAAAAAAAAATATTATTCTTGTTTCAATTTCTTCCCTTCCCACAGTAAAATAGCTTTATCGAAAAATTCAAACACAATCTAAATATTAGAAAGCAAAAAATCTTCTGAAATCCTGTATCTCTGATACAATCACCCTCAACGTTCCATGACCATCTTTCTATATATATGTGTGTGCATGTATATATACATAGATACATACATACCTATATACATACACATGCTTTCATGTTCTATACTTCCTTGTGGCTTGCAGGTGATGTTTCTTTCTTTGTTCTATGTTCTAGACAGAAAGACATAAAATATATATATATATATATATATATATATATATATATATATATATATACACACACACACATACACACACAGATTTATTTCTTTAAAAAATGTCAGTCATATTGTTAAAGAATACTTTCTTTTTACTTAGCTCCCTCCCTCCCTGCCTCCCTCCACCAGATTCTGCAGACAACCACTGTTAACGATCACGTGTCCTTCCTTATCTTTCTGCGCTCATAGAGTTGTGTACAATATAATGTATTGTATTATATGGTATAAAGCACATATACCATATATCTACACGTATAACTACATATAAGGATTTTATTAGGTATTGTTTGCTTTATAAAAACAAGATCCTACAACACACAGTTTTCTGCATCTTGCTTCCCTCAATGTATTGCGGAAATCCCCTCAAGTCAAATGATAAATGATCTGACTCACTCCGAATTTCTTTATGTAGCTAATTTATTCACATAGATCAAACGTTTTAAAAATACAGACGTGTGTATGATAAAACACCTCCTTCTCAACTGTCTCTCCTCAGCACCCAGGTTACCCGTGTTTACCAGTGTTACCAGATTTTGACACACTCACCCAGAAGGTATCCTGGGCGAATCATTTACAAGTAAGCACATGAAGGTATAGTGTGTTTGTATTTATGTAACTTCTTCCCCACCCACTGCTTTTTTACCCAAACACTCACCACCACTTTGTTATAAAAATTCCTGAGTTTTGTCAATCTGAGAGGTAACTTGTGTTAACTTATTATTTTAACTTACATTTCTTTTATTATGAGATTGCACAATTTTTACATATTCAAGAACCATTTGTATTTTTTCTAGGAACCGTGTGTTCATAACTTTTACCTGATTTGTTTGTCTTATCTTAGAGGTTTTCAGGAACTCTTTCTCTATGAAAGAGATTAGCCCCCTTGTCTATAGTCTGAATTGCAAACATTTCCCACAGTTTGTCATTTGTCTTTTGACTATTGCTTATAATAGTTTAAAACATATATATCGTTTTGAGTCCCTGCTTTCAATTCTTTTTGTAAACACTCTCCTGTCTTATTTTAAAGAATATTTAGATAGAGAACACAGCTGCTCACCTTGTAGCTTGGTCTCCAGTGCCAAGCAAGGGAACATCAGTTCTATTTCAGTGTCATACATTGAGTGAGTGCCTGGGAGAAGACTTGTCCGGCTAACTGTTCTCTTTTCCTCATGCTTCTCCAGGGTCTGAACTTTGGAGCACTGGTCTACAAAATCAGGTTCTGAGCTCAAAGTGGAGGAAACATAGAGAATATTTGCTTTTTCCCTCTGTCCTTCCCAGTTAGATATTTATTTATTCTTCATTTATTTATTTTTGTCTGCGTTGGGTCTTCGTTGCGGTGCACGGGCTTCTCATCTGCGGTGGCTTCTCTTGTTGCAGAGCACGGGCTCTAGGCGCGCGGGCTTCAGTAGCTGTGGCATGTAGGCTCAGTAGTTGTGGCTCGCGGGCTCTAGAGCTCAGGCTCAGTAATTGTGGCGCACGGGCTTAGTTGCTCCGCGGCATGTGGGATCTTCCTGGACCAGGGCTCGAACCCGTGTCCCCTGCATTGGCAGGCGGATTCTTAACCACTGCGTCACCAGGAAAGTCCCTCGCCCCAGTTTTAAACTAATTAAAAATACCAGGTTTCTTTAATATATGTTTACACTATTCACCTCCTTGAAGTCAAAGGAGGAATTAGGTCAACATTAATTAACTATTTTTATTTATTTAATATTTATTTCTTCATGTGCATCTCTATGTCTCCTCTCTCAACGAAAAGAGAAAGTATGTATGTATACACTTGGCTTGTACATGTTTCTATCCTTCTCTCTCTCTCTCTCTCTCTCTCTCTCTCTCTCTATAAAATGGACTTAAATTTTTTAGAGCAGTTTTGGTTTCACAGCGGAATTGAGCAGAAAGTTCAGAGACTTCTCATACACGCCTGCCCCACAAGTGCACAGCCTCCCACTTAACCAGTATCCTCCACCAGAGCGGTCCATTTGTTAGAACTGATGGATCTAGAACTGCGGACACATCACAATCACTCAAAGTCCACAGTTTACATTAGGGTTCGCTCTTGGTGTTGTACATTCTGTTGGTTTTGATAACTGTCTAATGACGTGTATTCTCTATTACAGTAGCACAAAGGTATTTTCACTGCTCCGAAAATCCTCTGAGCTCCACCTACTCATATCTCTCCCTTCCTAACCCCTGGCAACCACTTTTCTAATTGTCTCCATAGTTTTGCCTCTTCCAGAATGTCATACAGTTGGAATCATACAGGCTGTAGCCTTTTCAGATTGGCTTCTTTCACTTAACTTTCAAGTTTCCTTCATGTCTTCTCATGGCTTAATAGCTCATTTCTTTTTAGCGATGAATAAATATTCCACTGTCTGGATATGCCACAGTTTATTTATCCATTCACCTACTGGAGGGCATTTGGTTGCTTTCAAGGTTTGGCAATTGTGAATTAAGCCGCCATAAACGTCTGTGTGCAGGTTTCGGTACGGACGTAAGTTTTCCACACCTTTGAGTAAATATCAAAGAGCGCTTTCACTGAAACATATGGTAAGAGTATGTTTAGTTTTGTAAGAAACGGCCAAACTGTCTTCGAAAGTGACTGTAGCATCTTGTGTGCCCACCGGCAATGGATGAGAGAGTTCCTGTTGCTCCACATCCTCAGCAGCATTTGGTGTCATCAGTGTTGCAAATTTTGGCCATTCTAATAGGTGTGTAATGGTACGTCATTTTTAAAATTTGCATTTACCTAATGCCACATGATGTTAAGCAGCTTTTCATATGCTTATTCGTCATCTGTTTATCTTCTCTGGCGAGGTGTCTGTTCAGGTCTTTGGCCTATTTTTTACTCAGGTTGTTCGTTTTCTTAATATTGAGTTTTACAAGTTCTTTGTATAGTTTGGATAGCAATGCTGTATCTTTCGCAAATATTTTCTCCCAGTCTGTGGCTTATCTTCTCATTTTCTACCCAGTATGTTTTGCAGAACAGAAGTTTTAAATTTTAATAAAAATTTAGCTTATCAGTTTCCTTCTGTCATAGATCATGCCTTTAGTGTTATATTTTAAAAAGTCATTGTGGTCTGGGGGTTCCAGTTCTGATGTAAGGAGCTTGGAAGGTGCTACTCCTAACAAAGCGTCAAAAACCAGACTGAAAAATCCACTTTTCTAGGATACGTAAGAGTGGTAAGGACACAGGGGAAACTGCTGTCCCCAGGATTGGAGAATTTGACAGGCGAATACAGAGAATAACAATTTACTGGAGCAGAGACTCATGAGCAGAAACCGCTCTGGGAACCAATACCAGGAAGGAAAACAAGAACTGTAATTGATGAATTGCTGGAGGCTGAATGCGGACAACTCTTAAGTTCAAAACTCCCGGGGGACACAGTCATCGGGGGCCACTACAATTTTGTGAGATTTATTTCCAGGAGCTCAAATAGTAAATATTGGAGAAAAATCTCCTTGTGCTTTGGGCAGTGGGAGAGAGAAAGGAACCATTTTGAAATACACCAGAGCAGTCTGTTCTTAACAACCTGCCCTTTGGAGAACTAGTTAACCACAGCCTAAATCAGCAGCTGCTCACTGTGTGTCTTGGCGGTCCAGGTCTACTCTGTAGTACCTGGGTTCCAATCCATCAGAAAACACTATTTAATTCTCACGGCAACTCTCTGAACTAGTAGTACGAGGAGACTCATTTTGAAGATGGGGGGACTGAGGCACTGGGAGGATAAGGAGCTTCCCGAGGTCACATGGTGAGTAAGTGGCAGAGCCAGGCCATGAACTGAGGCAGTCTGAGGGCAGAGGTGGTGTCTTCATCCTATACGGTCTTTCAGCAAACTTGTTGCACTAACAGACTATCTGGTCGCCTAAACGTCTCATCGTTAAACTTGTTCTCTCCTAGGACCCCAAGAGCACTTGATTTGTGTTATCTTGTATATCTTCCAAATATTCCTATTAAATAACTATTTGGCAGAAAGTATTCCTACTTGGTAGGTAGAAAAGTAGAGACCCAGAGTCCCCATAGAATTTCCTGGGAGTTGTGAAGCAATTTAGTGGTCCACGGCAGCCATGGCTTCTTGACGACTCCAGCCTCTCCATACAGCCGCAGATTTGCATCCATGGTTATCTTTTTTTTTAAAACCATTAAAAAAAAAAGTGAAATATAGTTAATTCACAATGTTGTGTTAGTTTCAGGTATACAGCAAAGTGATTCAGATATATATATATTCTTTTTCAGATTCTTTTCCATTATAGGTTATTACAAGATATTGAATATAGCTCCCTGTGCTATACAGTAGGTCCTTGTTTATCTATTGTATATATAGTAGTGTGTATCTGTTAATCCCAAACACCTAATTTATCTTATGCTTTGTATCACGTACTCCTGATTTGTAAGCAGAATTATGAAAGTGGTGATGAACAGACTTACTTTTCAAATCAGTCCTTGCCTACGTAAAGTATGCCAAGAATCGTACTAACAAAATGAACATGTCACCTACACATTCTCTTACATAAAGACGTTTTATTAGCCCTACAGGACAGGTGGGGATTGGTCAAGTGAAATCACACACCACCCCCTTCCGCTTCTGCTCGTTCTAGCTCCAGGTCTTCAGAGTAGATGCCAAGCAGCAAATCTGGCAGCCAGGTCCCAACAGTGGGAACAGATGACCTCTTATTCTTCCCAATATAATGCCAGGGGCTCCTTCAACTTGGAGGCCCGCTGTACTGTCTTATGATTATAAAGTAATAGGAAAGTGAACCGTGCCCAATGATACAGGTTTACAAGTGTTGTTAACAGGGTGTGCTGCCTCTAACCTGAGTCCCAACAACCAAGGCAGTATCACCACAAGAGGCAGGTAGTCCACTCCCCGCCCCCTCCCCCAGTATGACAGGAGGCGGGGGGGGGGGGGGGGGGGGGAGTGACAGGAGTTTGCTGCCCCTCAGGCTGCCCTGGGAGTCGGTGTGATTCGCTGCGGAGATATTTCTAAAAGGCAGCTGTGCTTCTCCTGCTAGTGCTGTATTTCAGTGACTCCCACGTGGGCTCAGAGGTGAGGATAAGGCCCTTCACACAGGTCTCACTAGGAAGATGAGAGGGAGCTGTTATTCGTATTTTCCAACAGTTTTAGGTCAGTTGCGTTAAGGTTGGTCAGGTTGAAAGGAACAAACAGGCAAATGAAAACGCTTCAGAGCTAACTGCTACCCACATACAGTATACTTTAAAAATGTTTTTATTGAATATTAAACAATTACAAGTACTGTAAGTTAGACATTTAGCCAAAGCACAATTACTGGTTAAATATAATCATAAAGATGTCTTAAATAGAAACCCACCATGCAGGCAGGTTGAGTTCCTTGATGCCCTCTTTTGGAAAGTAGAGGGTGAGGGGAAAAAGGTGCCATTCCACGTGAAAGATGGTGAAATCTAGAAGAATTTACATGCTGAAAGCGATTTTCCACATCCAAATTGATAGGGTTGCCAGATTCAGTAAAACAAAACAAAGCAAAAAACCCTAGGATGTTCGGTTAAGTTTCAATTTCAGATAAATAATGAATAATTTTTTTTACAGTAAATATATGCCAAATAATGCATGAACAATACTTAAGCGAGACAATTATTTGTTTATTTGAAATTCAAATTTAACTGGGTGTCTTGTATTTTGTCTGGCAATTCTACAAAAAGACAAATGCAAAAAGGAAAGGAAAGGGGATTGGAACCCCCTGCCACTGGTGGGTCACACAGAGACTACAAATGAAAACAACACCAATGATGAACCAAAGAGTCACTACATTGGTTACGTACACAGACCAACATCACAATGAGAAAATACAGTTACTACTCCAAATGCTGTTGCCAGGAAACACTCTAGATTTCCTCAAAGCTGGTTTTGTAATGTGTTTGAGAAACCTTGTTGATAAAAGTACCTTTTTAGTTTGTAGGTATCAGACAAATACTACTACCACATAGACAGGGTGAGCTTGACACAGTGGAAGGAGAGGCAGGTATTCTATACACATGAAGAGTTTAAATATTCTGTGTAATGAATACAATGGTTATATAGTCAAGGTCATCTTCTGGGTCTAGGCTATTAGCCTTAAAGATTTTGGTTCTTTTCTAATTTTTGCTGTTGTGTTCTCTAGCTTTTCATCCTGAACCTTGGGAGGGGCCTGGGAGTGTGGGAGGGATACCCCCCTACCAGGGTTTAACTACATTTCTCTGCAAATGCTAGGAATCAACAAGGGGCTTCAAGGGCTGCCTGCAAAAAAGGGCAGACAGATGAAAAATAACCAAGCACTCTGCATTCTAGAGCATGAGAAATCTGTTTGAAAAGATGGGTGGTGGGCTGCGTGTGGAGATGTGAAAGTGTAAATCACAAAAGAAAACACGAAAGAATGAAGAGTCAAAATGCAATCATCTCTACTGTGTGAATGTTATTTCAAAGGAGGCACAACCCTCTGGCAGATGTTTAAAACTGGTCACATCGTGAGCATGTTTGGTCTTAGAGAGTACATAAAATCTTTAGTTTCCTACCACTTTTCACTTATCACCGTGGTTTATATTTTAAAATGATTAAAAATCAGCTTGTGCAACACTCAGATTCTACATGGTATCACTTTATGAGTTGTTGCTAATCCCCACATGCACAAAACTTAATGGGTTTCAAAATCTTTCTAGCATTTCTCTAAACCAGAAGATTTGGTAGCTGAGGAAGTTCAGATGTAGAGAAATTGGGATGGATCAATTCTCTCAGCTCCTTTGCACGTAAAGGAGCATTACTTATGAAATAGACTCTCATTAAGTATGCTTACCAGGTGTGAGATACATGGAGATACACCCAACTCGCTGACACCTTTCACACACTGAGAAATGGAATTACAACTCTGTATTTATTAGGATATAAAAGGTTAAAAAGTTTCTGCCATAGTTAAGGCTTTCTTAAGAAGAAAGAATGTCTATTAATTTCAGAACTCACAAAGTATCTGAAGAAGCCTCACTTTTTAGGGTGGTTTTTAAAAAAAAAAAAAAAAAAAAAAAAAAAGCATTTCCTTTTCGTATGCTAGATGTGTCCAGCCAAAGCGCAAATACTATCTTCACAATCACTGTCTTTTCATTTCTCTGTCACTGATTTGACAACAAAGAAGTTTAACTTCAGTCTTTAAGTAAATTTCTGACACATGAAACCCTATCTTTATGTCAGTTTTGAGTGTTGCCTGAATGACTAAAATCTATAGCTCTATGCAAGATAACTGCCCAACAGAAAACACAGAAAAAAGGCTGTTTATCACAGATTATCATACAAATGGGATCTGGACACACTGGGGGAAAGGTGCTTAAAAATACATACCATCTCTGTTTGAAAGCAATTACAGAAATCCAGAAGGTGCACACGTTTTAAAAGGGAGGGCAAGCTGGGACGAAGTGAGAGAGTAGCATGGACATATATACACTACCAAATGTAAAATGGATAGCTAGTGGGAAGCAGCCGCATAGCACAGGGAGATCAGCTCGGTGCTTTGTGACCACCTAGAGGGGTGGGATAGGGAGGGTGGGAGGGACACGCAAGAGGAAGGGGATATGGGGATATATGCATACGTACAGCTGATTCACTTTGTTATAAAGCAGCAACCAACACAACATTGTAAAGCAATTATACTCCAATGAAGATGTTAAAACAAAAAAAAAGGGAGGGTGAGCAGTGGCCAAGAACCTCTGTGCAGTTGGGAGACTTACTGAAATAGAGAAAAACGTAGGCAACTCATTGTATTCTAATGCTGTCTTCCAGCACACACCAAAATTTTATTTTTTTTGTATAAAGGCTATAATAATAGAATATTCATCTATATTACTTTATTTGCCACATTCAGGCATTTCTCTGCATATATCAATGCACTTTGCTATTTTGAGAGCAAAGGGAAATTACCGTAGCCACTAACATCAAGTTCAAACGAGCACAAGGGTGCCATTTCACGAAAACATCCTAATATTGTTTATTCTACTTATGTTACCGAAAAGCTAGAGATTCCAAATTCCAAGAAGAAAAAGGTAAGGAAGAATCCTGGTTGTACTGCTATTATTTTGCATAGAATTAAAACTCTGGGTTCCATGCTGTCATTTGTTGACAAAGTGGCAGAATCTTCTGAGCAGAGCACGTGAGGCTTAATACCCAGTTCCAGTTGCGAAGTGGATACAGAGGTACGGTCGCCATATGCAAGACTCAAGATGGAGAAAGGAGGAAAATGAGAGGGGTCAAAGGTAATTGCTGGAGCTAATTATAATTCCAGACTAGCAATCTGGGGAAAAGGGAAGGAGGCCAAGTACAAGGAGAAAGTGTCCAGTCCAGAGCACTTAACTGATGCCAATAGCTAGCAAACTGGGCCATCAGGTCTAGAAGCCCTTTGATGTCAGACCTGTGGTGGAACCGGTGGAGGCGTCTGGATTCTCTCTTCTATATGGTTTGGGAAACAGAGGGCCCACTCAGGGGAGGCCACACTGGAAGTCCTCACTTGCTAGTGTTTCTATACAGCGTGTATACAAGAAATTAAGTGCATTTTAGCCTAACTTAAAGCCATGCTTTTGAGTTCCAAAGGGTTTTTCACACTGCTATGGGTGGAAATTCCAAACGCAATCAACTTTTGCTAACTTGAATGCACTCATGATGACCTTTGGTTTTCAAGTTTTGAAAAAATGTATTTGGCTCCTGTGAGACATCAATGAACTCATTCTCTTCAGCAGATGAATAATATGCACACATTCTTTCAAGAACTACTCTATACTTGAATCATTACGAGACAAGAAGCACAGCAAATGTCCTCCTTACACACAGTACCTTTACTTGGCACACAGAACATCAGATACGTAACATGGGCAGTTTAAATACTGAACCACAGTTTAACTTCTCAAGTGTAAGGCTGAAGTTTAAAACTGGCACATCCGTTAATCTAGTTAGTATGATGGAAATAACATATAACCACAGTCGGGTAGTGGCTTATCTTTTTAATGAAGCTATAAAGCTTTCGGGATCTATACCATATTAACCCTTTTACTTAACTAAAAATCACAGCTGTGTTTACCATTTTAAACTATATCTAATCGGGGAGGCAAGTAATATACACTTTCACAGCTACTGAAAACTACACAGATGCCAATTCCTTCAACCCACTGTTAACACACAGCAAAAAAGAAGGAAGGGAGGAAAAAAGCCCTCAGTGGATATCAAACTTGAGAGCTTCATGTGGAATTCTAGTGCTATTAAACAAGTAGCCAAGACACAAACACCCAGCTTGGGTCACTAAAACTTCAATAGAAGCAACAACTGAGGCTAATTCTTGATTTAATTTTGAGGACCCATGCAAGATTCAGCTATAAAACTCAAAACTAGTTCCCGATGTCTAGTTCTAGCATTGGACTCAAGCCAAAAGGAAAGCAAAATGTATATTTTAAGAGCCTATTCTAGAATCTTTGCATGTAACCATTTTATTTTTCCTCAGGAGATTAAATGAGGTCACAGCTTAATCAGCCTGTATTAAAAAACAAACAAGCGAGTTAGTTTTCAGGACTTTAAGTTGAAATGGCAAGTTTGCGTCACACTGCTTTTCCTTTTTTTCATCACATTTATATTACTTCTGCTTCGAAGCTGAGTAGACGCACAGCATGTCAAAGTAAGTAAGTTAATGCACTTAATTCAATATTCAGTTAAGGTGAAAAGGGCAAGCGTGAGAACTGTAATGGATAATCTTTTACAAGTAACAATGTGCACTTGACAAATGTTGAGAAAAAAAGCGAAACAAAGTAGTGACTTCAGGAAGAAACAGTATGGTTATTTCTCCACTTTCATTTAAAAAATAACTGAAGGAGCTTTGGTTTCCATTTTTGTTCTCCTTGTCTACTAAGAAGTTTGAGAAAATGGTTCAAAAATTTAGTGCAGGGACCTACATAAACTATCGGAAGCACCTCACTCAAAATAAACCCCAAATCTGGAGTAAACAAAAAAGTTCTTGCATCTGTGCCTATCTAGTGACTAAACCGGATTTGAATCCCAGCTTTCTAAACTAGAGAAACAATAAAGTAATTGTTTTGTGACCCTAATGAAGCACAATAATCCCACTGCATTTGGAAATCAGGCAGCTAATTCCGGAGGCGACAATTCTGGCGGTGCGGGTGGTGAAGTGAAGAGAAGTCGTGTTTCCTGTGAGGAGTCCTCGCTGTCCTTTCCTGCGGTCCTATTATCGCACCACAGGCCCCGCACGCGTCGTAATGCTGCTTCTCCGGGATTCACAGGCCTCGCTGGCGGTCTCCCCTCTGAACGTCACAACGGCATCGCTCAAGCCTCTCGCTGGCTGGGCTCTTCCTGGCCCTCCAGCACCGTCCTGAACACCTCGGAGGCAGGCCTGAGTTGGAAAGTGCGAGTGGCTCTCATTGGCTTCGACTGCTCTGAACTTGGGAGCTCCTAAGTCAGGTTGATGTTTGTGCCTTTCCCTCGTAAGACTGGCCAATCAATAAAAGGAAGCTGAAACGTGGTGTTTTTCCTTTCCATCTCAGTTTACGTTGATAAGAAGTACAGATACAAAATAAATCAGTGGAAAAAAAAAAAAAGTAGAAACTAAGCCTTGCTCAGCCAGAAGCTTGGGTTACATCACTAGTGATTTTAGTCAGTGTGACTTTGTGCAAAATATCCTCAAGAAGGCTCGGCTCATTTTCAAAGTAACAACAACAACGATAGCAACAAAAAGTGAATGATGAATGTTCAGAAAAAACTAAAAATGAACCTGTCATATGTGTATATCTACTATACACACGTGCCATATATAGCAAAGCAAATGTAGTGTGTGAATTGTGAACATTTGGGAGAGTACTGGTTATGTTTTCTTTTTTTCCAAGTCTAGATTGAAGCAATCCTGTCTTAGCAATGGATAACTACAATGAAAATGAGCCTGAGATATGTTAAAAGGCCGCCCCTGTAAACATTTCCTCAAAGGGAACAGTAGCAGTTGAGTATGTATCAGTTACTCATACTATATTCATCACTATCGCAATGCTTTATAAAAGACAAACAGCTTATTTCTAGGCTGTCAGGGATTTATAGAATATTGATTTTGTTGAGAACAATCCACTGTCATCCAGTCCCAGGTTGAAATCCAATCTGGCCTTTACCAGTGGGCATTCACTAGGTCTTCTGCTCTGCGGCTGCCGCGGTCTGTGAAGGAGCTTCCGGCTTCATGATCTGGTAGGTGATGAGATACTCTGGGTATGCCTGGAAAGGACAGGAAGCAAAACACATCACCCTCTGGGCAGCGAAAATACTAAAGCCCGACTTAACGTGGACGCCTCGGAGGCCGTTTATCATAACCCATACTCTACGTACACCCAAGAGCCTGCGAAGGTCAGCTAATTCACAGGCGCCTGGACAGTTAGGCGGTCCACCTCCATATTTGTATATAAACCTGTGTCAATCCTATAATCCTAGAATTGTTATAATGTTATTTCTACTTTTGAATACTGTAAAATGGTTACACTATATTTATCCCTCACTAGAGAGCCACATGCCATAAACAGGAAAACTAAGGCAAGAAAAAAATCTCTTTCTCACAGCACCTAGCATAGTGCCATCACATAGCATGTTTCAGGAAAAGTCTGTTAAATGACAGAATAATTCACTGAACTGATTTCAAATTGATCATAGATGATGATGTAACCCACTGGGTGAGGAGGAAGAAAGGCAACGTGTGCTGAGTCACCAGTAACTCAGAGGCAGCAGTTTGGAGGTGATTTTTACAAGTTGACTAGTTAAAGGCAATTTTTACAGGAAAGGAAATGACTCTGATGAAGAGCCTCCACCCCCTGTGCTCCCTCCTCTTCTGTGTCTTCTTTCTTGTAGTAAAACCGAAGGCTCGGTGCTCACGGTGGGAAGCGCACTTCTTGGTGGGAGCAGGAAGAGGAAGCCTGACCAGGAAGTCGCTACAAACCTTAACCAGAAATCCCTACAAAGACAACTGGAAGGGGGGCAGGGTGAAACCGTGTACACTACCTAGGAATTCGTCAACCCTAACTCTAACATAATGATAAGACTCGACTCAATATCTCAGAGTCGTCTGCGGCTGAAAAATAGTATTCTTTGGTGAGGTAAGTGTTTTGGGGCCCCCAAATAATTTGTTGAATGCTGACCTAGAGAGAGTAAGATAATGGAAAGGATGAAGGATAAAAAAACTGGACTGTTTAATACTTAAAATGCAGAAATGAACACGTGATAGATTTATTGAATTATTTCTTTACAATTTTACACCTCTGCAGAAACTGTTATATGTCAGGTGCCTCCGCTTTCCTCATCTATAAATGGGAACAGTAATGATACCAAGATTTTTGTGAGGATTAAACACAAAGATCCTAGAATAGGTTTGGCATAGTAAAAATCGAGCTTGTGTTAGTTATTACTATTAACATTATTATTCTCATTCATTAAAGACTAGTTCTTCTTGAAGAGGTCTCAGTAAGGATTAAAAAAAACAAAAAATGTACATATGTTTTGAAAAGTTGTAACTGCTTCTATCCACGTAAGGAACCATTATCACTCATAATATTCTTTTCCAAAAGTCCAGTCTGTTTTGGTTTGACTTAAAAGCAGCAACGGCTTCCATCTTTAGTACATACGTAGCTGGAATAACTAAGACAGACAATCCTCATCACTCCTGACTTTCCAATCCGGAGAGCAATAACTAAATAGTTTGTAGTTTTATTTTATTATAATGTGAACACTGCTTAATTGTTGAAATGGTTTTAAATGGTATTTTAGTTTTTAGTCACTAAAACAAGGTAGGTCAGCTATCTACTGCTAATTCTAGAGTTGGGTATAAAGAATCTAGGAAGGCTCAAAAACTGGTGGGAAAATGGAAAAAAACTGGTTAATCAACCAGATAGTTTAATGGTCAAGAAAATTATCTATTCATCACCAATACACATACATTGAGCATCTAGTGCGTACAAAGCACTCTGGGGTAAGATATGGACCCTGCTGTCAAGAAGTTTCCCATTTGTTTGGGAAGATAAGCCAGACAGAAAAAGAAGAATTTAAAACTATAACCCCAGTGAGCATGTTTTAAGTGTCAAAAATGAGTGTGAAGCCCACTCCTACTTCCTTTTGTCCCAGTGAAATTTAATATCTATGATGCTTTGTATGATACATCCTTTTGCTTGCAGAAAAGTTGCTTAAGCAAAGGGATCGGTAATGCAAGCATTTGAATTTTGGTAGTACACTATCTTAGGAGATTCCTGACACATGTAAATTTTAGGCAGATTCCAAGACACTAATGGTATGAATGACTTACAGGTCCTTATCTCTCGGTTCCTACTGACTAGGCTACTGAACTGCTTCTGTGTACAGACTGAGATAGGAATTAATCACATCAAAGTCCAGAGGGATTTAAGGCAAGGGAATCACTAAACTGCAGGACTAGAAGGGCCCAGGATAGACCAACAAACATGGTTTCCTGTCAAGTCTTACTTTAAACCCATGCTGGTTGTAAAAGCATAGAGCATATTTTTAAAGTACCTACAAGAAAAGATTCAACAACCACTTTTAGTAACTGACTTTCAGAAAATTCTTCTTAACCCAAATCCTCAATGCTACAATTGAAACTCAAATGCTTTCAGTTTATTCTCCACAGAGATGAAGAATCATGCTCCCTTGAATGATTCTGTGTATTTGAAAATCATCCTACAAATCATTGTGTAGTCTTCTGTTCTCCAGATTAAATAACTCTGCATTGTTCATATCATTTCAGTAAAACAGGCCACATGTCTGAAGCGGCCAATGACCAGAGAATACCTCCTCTATTGTCTAATTTAATGTGAAGCTTAAAGTACAACGCACAAAAAAAATCCCTGATACTCTAAGTCCAGTCATATACTAAAATCAGAACTATTTTTCTTTCAAGCACAGTGCCGTTAATTTACAACACATCTTTTCAATTCCAAAGAAACAAACAATCCCACCAATAATAAATAATACTCCTCGAACCAACCCTCTGAATAAAACATTTACGTATTCTTGAAAGTGTTGATACTAAGGGTGAAAGATGATTTAAGGTATAACTAAGGGGAATGAAAGAAAAGTTAGCAAAGGAAAAGTCCACCATAAATCAGGAGAAATTGCTCATGGGCAGCGACTCAACTAGTAGACATTAGAGTAAACACTGTCCATGTGGGAAGCACCTGGATACGGAAGCACAGGTATGCTCCCCTGAAACAAAACAGCTACTACACACATTCCAGTTTTCAAGGTACTTTTTTCTTTCAAATATGATTTGGACCACATCATTCTCTAAAATTCTTTTAGCAAGAGAATCTAAACAAGTTATCAAGTCAAACTACTTGGGAAATGGTTGAAAGATCGGCAAATACCAGAAATGTAAACCTATTATTAGTATCCCTTATTATTTCTTTCCACCCAAATGTGAAAGAAATTCTATTTCCCATAGCTAACTTACAAAATCTTGAAAAGTGTATGGTAGAGAAAACTGAAATCACCTATAATCTCAATACCCAGAGATAACTGCTCTTATGGTTTGGTTGATTCTGTGTTTAGCATATACCATGTAAATATACTTTTTAATCACAGGCACATAAATATACTAACATTCATTTAAGTCATTCTTTTTTTGTCGAATATTTAGGTTGTTTAAATTTTTCATTATGATAATCAACATAGCGATGAACCTTCCTGTAGGGTTTTTTTGGGGTGTGATCATCACTGATTATATCTAAAACAAACTTCTAAGAGCGGAATTACTGAGTCAAAATGAAAGTGTTTTCTCTAGAAGTAGGGAGTTTCTGATCTATACAGAAAAATTTGACAAATTTATTCTTTGGTAGTTCTAAAACTTTTATTTGGAAACAACTGCAAAGCATATTAAGTTGCAAAAATTAAGCTAGTACCTAAAATACCTGTATACCCTTTACCTACATCCAAATATTGTTAAGGTTTTACTTATCCCGTTTGCTTTATCATGTGTACTTCCCCCACCTCTATATATACTAGGCAGACAGACAGACAGACAGATATATTCAGTTATGTTTTTCCCTGAGCCATCTGAGAGTAAGTAATATACCTCATCATGGTTCTTTATCCCTAAATATGCCAGTATTTATTTCCTAAGAGTAGGGATATTCTCTTACATAAATTTTATACTGACATAATACTTTTATCTACCTACTGTTCATATTTCCATTTTATCAGTTGATCTAATAATGTCTTTTCTCTTCTAGTACCAGATCCAATTTGGGGGCAGAATCTGAAGTTACTTGTCCTGTCTCTTGGGTTTCATTTAATCTGAAAGTTTTCAAAGCCCTTTCTCTTTTATAACATTGACATTTTTGAAGAATCCAGTCTTCCCCCCAATTTTCTTTTTAATAAAGAACATTCTTCACTTTGATTAGACTGAGGTCATACATTCTTGGCTGGGACACTGCATAGACGATTTTGGCTCTTCTCAGAACATGACATCTGGAGGCACACTCTGTGTGTATCTGTCCCTCATTGGTGATGTTAATTCTGATCATCTGGTCAAGGTACTGCCCCCTTTCTCCAAAGTATAATTACTGTGGGTTTCCCCCCGTCCTTTGTAACTAATAAGGAGACCGTGCACAATCCTCTCCGTATCAAAATTATCCCCTAGACTTAGCATCCATTGATCTAATCCTTACCATGATGGCTGCAAATCTAGTACTTCCTCCTTATCTACCACCTGCCCTTGGCTTCCTACTGTAAGCAAAGCTTTCCTTTCCCCTTCATTTATTTATTTATCTATTTGTTATCAGTATAGAAACATAAATTCGTATTCTTTCCAATGTTTTAAAATTTATTACTGTACTTATTCTGATGTTCAAACTATCCCAGATTTGGCCAGTGGGAGCCACTTCAAGCCAGCTCTGAGTCCTTGTGACATGCTCCCATCATTACTTTTGAGCACTTCATTACTTTCTGTTATAACAAGATGTCGTTCCGGGCTCATCTTGTTCCTATTCTGCTCCAGCCCTGGAATTAGCTGTTTCTCCAAAGTTCCTTTTAGTGGGGGTTGGTATTGGAGACCAAGATCTGGGCTTTAGGTGTGCTTATTGCTACTGGGGTTTCTTTGCTTTCAGCAGACAGTGCTAAGAAATACATGCACAGAAATATATACTCATGCTTACATATATCTCTTACACATATACCTATACATACATATTATTTACATGTGTACAAACATACATACAAATACTAGAAAGCATCAGTTCATATCGATACCTCCAATTTCAGTCCGTCCCTAGCGTCATTCTTACCTTCCCCCATTCCATCTTTATATGTCTCTTCTTCCACAGTGAGAACCCAGCTCCCAAAATTAACACATCAACACATTTACTCATTTGCTCAATCCTAGAATACAGCTAAAAGGGTTTCAATGCTTTGCCCATACCACCACAATCAACAGATCTACTAAATGAAACCCAGGATCTGTTTGCAACTCTTCCCCCTACTCCACACCTGACCCGGCCCAAGATTGTTGGCATATAAGAAAATAGTTTTCATAGTTTACTTGTATATAGTTAATTTCTTCTTTCTCCTTTTTTAGTTTTCTCTAACAGTGTAGTTAAAGTATCCATTTGAAAATCAATTAAGTACAGACAAATTGAATTTTGTTTCTAGACAAGTCAGTAGGCATTTAGCAGTATTGTGAGAGTTAAGGCCTGGATTGAAAATGATAGAAAGTTTTCCTGTTTGTTGACAATTTTATCTTGGAGCCTCAAGCATTTGGCAGAATTCAATGTACTGTAGCTTTAAGACTCAGAAAGCTATTCTTCTGTGTAAGTACCCTGATCAACTCATGTGACCAGCCTGTGGCAAGTACATCATGGAGATCTTTGAATGGCAGCTACTCTTAGCTCTCCATGCCACGTGGAGGCATGAAAGACACAAAGCGTTAATCAGAACGGCAGGCCACAAGAGCTGCACGAGATGCCACACCTTTATTTCTCAGCCACCGTCTTGTTCACACTGTATCACCTGGCTGACAGGTGAATGGTGGGATCTGTGTATAAAGATGATATCAAAGAATTCTGGTATGCTCATTTTGAACTGAAGCAACTAATGCTGTCAAACTATGTGGCGGATATTTCATTGAATGGTTTTCTTTAAGTCTTACGTGGTCTCTGCATTCTGAATCGACTGTTTATGGTAGCTTGGTCATGCTTATTCCACGAGCACCATACCTGCTCTCCTCTGTAGATGACATATTCAGCATAGGCCAGCCCATTCACACTCGGCCTCCCAATGACGGAGTGATGGCCTGGGGGGGCGTGAGCCATTTTCATGGTGCTGAATTGCAGAAAGGACTTGCCAAGGGTCACTCTACAGAAAAGCATTTGTCTGAAGAAAAACGGAAAGCAGTCTTAGAAGGACATAACTGTTAGGTTTACTGATTGTTTAGAAAGCAGTTAATGTAAGGCAAGCTAATCTAAATGTCACTTTTATGAGTAGGAATAGGATAAGATTTGATATACTGATTTACTATCAGCCGTTAGCAGGCTCAATAGTTATACTTAACATTTGAAGTTTTGGGGTGGTTTAGAAACCGATCATAGAAAAACACTTGGTAAGTTTTTGACTAGTGGAAAAAGGACAAATACTAGCAAAAACTGTGTTCTGGAAGGATGCATGTGGCTGGATAGGAAGAAAGTGAAGAAAATAAGCAGATGGCAGCAGCATCTGGAATTAAGATTAGGCTTACTCATTATGAAGAAGTAAAAACTGGGATGAGATAAATAATAATAAAAGGGGCTTACATATAAAAATACTTAGCTTAACTGTATGGCTGGAAATTATACTACCTGAGGGAAACATGAATTGGGGCAGTTGTTAAATATTATAGAGGAGAAGAAAGATGGATTGGAAAGAAAGTGTATTATATAAACTAGGGGTTGGCAAAGTATGGGCCAAAATCTAGTCTGCCACCTGTTTTTGTCAATAAAACTTTACTGGAACACATTCTGGAACACATTCTGGAACACACTGCCACACATTCCTTTACATGTCGCCCATGGTTGCTTCTGTACTACAAGGGCAGAGCTGAGTCACTGTGACAGGGATCATACAGCCTGCAAAGCCTAAAATACTTACTTTGTAGTTCTTTAAAATAAAAGTTTGCAAACCCTTAACAAACACTTTAATAAATATTTTAACTACGCTGTACGATTGGTCACACTGTTAACTGTAAATACCTGTTATTCAATCAAATAGTTTATTTTTAGTAACGGAGTATGGTCTTTGCATCGTGACTAATCAGAGATATTATTTTGAGTAAAAATTGTGCCAGACCCAGTTTAACTGAGTCCTGCCTGGGCTGGCTTTTTTAGCGTGATGCTACTGATGACCCTCTGGGATGCTGGCTTGGCATCAACTGTATCGTCCTGGAGGTCCCAGAGGAAAACATTTGGATCTGCATTAGAAGGAAGCTTTCTGAGCTCTATCTCCACACTGTGGTGGTGCTCCAGTGTCACTGGACTCTGCCCGCTCAGCCCGCTGGGCCCACTGCCATGGCTACTCCCAGTGTCCATATGTCACTCAAAGCTTGACCTGACAGGCCCTCGCTTTCTGCCTTTTGCTTCCTGCCCCAGGGTGTCCCTGTTGCTGTGGAGACAAAAGAAGATGCAGGACCTGCCTGGCTGGTCCGCGAGGCTGGTACCGGCTCACGTCTGCTCACCGGCTTGCCTTGTGCCTCGTGTGCATCCTGCAGACGCAGCGGCCCCAAGGTGGGACAGCAACGCCCTGGGGGGCAAATGCTGACCAGTGCAAGAGAGGCGCCAGCACATAAATTCAGCCCTCTTCCCCCATGATGTACTGCTCTGAGATGTAACAGTTCAGACCGTATGAGTCCAGGTCTCATGGACTGAGCAACCAACTGCACTGGTTATGAAACCGTGGCCAGCTCACCGGTGCCCCTCCCTGTCTTTGCTCTGCCTCTTTCTCCGCCTCACTTCCTTCTGTGCCCTCACTCCTGCTTCCCTGAGGTTGCACTTGCCAGGAAAGTGCTAGTTCATAAGCTTTTGCTTCAGGCTCTGTTTTCTAGGAAATCCTGGCCAAGACATAAACACGTGTGTCTAATTTTAATAAGCAACTGTTACTCCACATCTACGTTCACTTTTACTGTTATTTAGCAGTTAGGTTTGAAGCAACAAAGGGAAATTTCTGCAATTATATGTCCTTGGGAATTTTTATGTGTTACTAACCACAGCGACCTTAATTGAAAGAAGTTTTCTTCTGGACATAGGGCATCTGTCCTAGAACTGCTGATGGCTACCATATTTTTCACAACGAAACTGAGAGAGAGAAGTTTTAAGGTGAACAACTATAATGAATTTCATGGTTATGTGGGTCTTTCTGAGGTTTCAACTGGATTACAAGGTATCTTACTAACTTGACTTTGCAAAAATAATGTAGCTGGTTAATTTAAAGAGGAATGCAATAAGTTGCAATCTTTGTACAGCACAATTCTTTTTGTATCTTTTCCAATGACAGGGAAGGGAATGGTATTTTTTTCACTGACTTCTGAGAGTTTATTACATTCTCTCACATTTCTGAGTTTCAAAATCCCATTTAAAAAGCTAATATTCATTTGTTTACTATTAATTCCAAAGTTATATTCTGAGGTTGGACTTCTAACTAATTGTATACCCTGCCTTAAAATATCACTAGCAGAGTCAGGAGCAAATTAAAGGTTCTACTTGTTTATAGAAGTTATGTGCTTTAGTTCAAATGTGACTGGAGCTAAAGGTTCTTTGTTCCCCAGAAATAATTCTCAGCCTTGTTCTGAACCTGAAGCAAGGAAAGTGGAACCCAGGGAGAAAGCCAAAATGGAGGGAGCTTCACCGTAACCTATGACTAGCTTTTACCACTGCTGTCAGCTCTGCTGTCACTACTCCTATTGGGGCAGGGGCTGATCAGCTATTCCCATGCAACCCCAAAACAGTCCGACTCATTTAGGAGTAAGACTGAGGATGACCTGTGACTTCTGCAGAGCCTGAGAAACCAATCTGGTTCATGACTTGAGGCCAGCAACCGTTACACAAAAGGCAAGATGATCACCTGTGACATATGTAACACGACCGGTCTTTGTGCGCGGGGCAGCCTGTTCCTCCCCCAATTCCGTAAACGTACTGGTTGCTTTTAGAAGAGTTTTCAGCAAAATAAATCCCAGCACCAAACATTCCTCCTATATATGCATGTCGCTCATCAAACCCTTTATGAATAATGGCATTAATGAAAGGAGAACCTAAAAATATAAAAACAAAGATCAGTTTTGAGCGCTTTTCTAGAATCTCAATTAGCTGCATACTATTTGCACTTGGCAGATTAATACTAATTAATAACGCCTAAATGAAAAGTTTATTTTGTAAGATGGTCTCCTTACATACCTTATTATCATGTACTAGAATCTTATCAGGGACCCACAGTGTTCACCAAGCAAGGGTGTTATATGGGTTTTGCAGATGGCATGAGATTTTAGATAGCAAAGTACAACGTGGCTTTGAAAATACAGATTATTTTACACCCAGTCCTACTTTAAGCAAAACTAGATAATCTAATAAACTAAAACAATTATGCTAAACTACAACAAAAATAGTATTTCACTATCTAGATGGCTCAGTGTGCAACTTAAGTTCTGAGACAATTTCAGATAAATTATTTTCACTGTACATGCCTTGGAAAGCCTGTACTAACATGTAATGAATGCATTAGAAAGCTGGTACTAACATGTAGTTAAAAAAAAAAAATCAGAACAGACCATTTGTAACACAACACTAATATAGTCAGTAACACAGGCTTTTCACCCTATTGGAGTTTGCAAACGCCCGGAGAGATGATGACCGTCGGCACACTCACCGTGAAATAACATGCGCTCGTTATGGTGGTTGTGATTCTCCTCAGACACTTCCTTCTGTCTGTGACAGAATCGTTCTCTCAACTTCTTGTTGACAACTTTTTGAATCTTTAAGGATGAGGAAGAAAGAAGTGAATTAGTGAAATGTATATTAATTGGTAGTTTATGATTTAAAATAAGAAGTATGTTTTCCTTTAGGGAGGTTCAATTTTTGTTTTTTGTTTTGTTTGCTTAAAACGTTATTTTAAAACGATAAAGTTGCCAGGCCAGTGTAATTCAGTTAATACTCTGGCTTTTAGTGACATAAGTTTCAGCTATAGTTTTTGTTTGTTATTCTGCACCATACCTAGCTATACCTCAAAATCAACTGAGGACTCATTGAATTTCAGGATACAGGGGCCTATAAATCTGTACTTTCAAAAAGCTCCCCAGGTGATTGTGATGTGCACTGGTGTAATTTCAATAGGTCCATTAACCCAAAGGGTTAACCCAGTCCTCAATTGATTTTATTCATCTTCATGACACCCCTCTGAAAAAAAGCATACGGCAGTCATTTATTCCATGTTATAAATAAGATACTGAGATTAAGAGATACATGCATACTGATGTAAACACCGACTCAATTAGATTGAAAATCCAGGCCTTTAATGCTACCTTGAAATAGTGATAACAGAAATTACTGTCAGCTATGGTCCAAATTAGTGGGTGAGCTGGGAGTCCTATTGCCATGTTTGCCTCACTAACGCCAGCTGCTCCAGCCTATGTTTGCTGTTCAGGCAAGCTGTGCAATCCAATTTCACCCTGAAATTTAAACAACTTACTCGAATGACATTGTATCTGTTGAAGATGCCACCAGCATTACCACCATCTCTGTGTTCGCGAATTGTACTTTGCATCTATAGAACAGAAGAAAGTAACTTTCTGAAAATACGCCAGTGTGTAATTCTGAAGACATTCCTCCTGTTGTTTTCAAAAGTTCAAGTCTACTACATTGTGCCACTGATGAGTCTAAGATTCAGCACTAATAAGTAAATAGGAGTTCACTATAAATTGGTCAACAAGTTTAGTGAAAAAGTATTTCTGGTGAGAAAATAGTCACAGACATAAATATTAAACTTTTGCATTTTCTATTTATTTTCTAATAAAAGCTTTGAAAGGTTTTTCTGTAAACACAATGGGGTAAAATATCACATTAAGTCATCTATATTACTATTTTATGTTCTTGAGGAGAAACAACATTGTGATTAAGTCAAATTAAAACTCCTCACATTGGACAAATACACCATTGGACTAATGCTAAAAATAAACACAACAAATTTTTAAAAATCAGTAAATCTTTGTTCCCTAGGTGAAAAATTCCACGTTATCGCTTTACTTTGGGATCTCAAAGTATATCCACACAGATCAGGGGAAGTTGGATATAACGTGTAACTAAGTGGAATAACTTTCTTCTGACACTACTCACCCTACTTCCACTCTCCAAATTAATAATTATGATGGAAAAGTAAAATGCTTTAAAGACCTAAGTTTCTCATAGAATTGACTCAAAGAGTTGATTCTCTATCTTACCGCTCCATCTGTGAACTTAGTCACTACATTTTTGACCTTATTATCAAAATTTACTTACTACTAAGAGAATGATTACACAATAAGACATGAGAAAACAGGATGCTTTCCTGATAAACTGACAAGTACAAGCTGAAATACTACCCTGGGGTAAGGGTCCTAAGTCCCTAGAATGGGAATAATATCAGCACGAATTCGGAGGTGGAAAACAAACAAAAATGTAGGCATGTCTTTCTCTGCAAAACAGTGGGATTAATTCGGAAGTTTATTTATTACGATAATGCCATTAGGCACTTTGTTTATTATTTGTAAGAAGTGAGGGATAAGCCATCAGATTTCAGAGGGAATCTCTGTGGCATCATCTCTACCAGATAGATAGATTCATACAAATAGCCTTAATATGGTGCTTTAAAATAACCGTGACTGCAGAAATGAAAGGTGACTTGAGTTATGGGGCAGATTTCCTAAGCACTCTTGAAAATTAGGCATATTATTTTATAATCACATTTTATTACTTTGCATGAAAATAAAGATGAGAAGATATTTGCTATCTGTGAGGCAAGATGCTCACTCCATATTATTCTTAGGTAGCATTTTAACAATACAAGAAAATAGGGCTTCCCTGGTGGTGCAATGGTTGAGAATCCACCTGCCAATGCAGGGGACACGGGTTCGAGCCCTGGTCTGGGAAGATCCCACATGCCACGGAGCAACTAAGCCCATGAACCACAACTACTGAGACTGCGCTCTAGAGCCCACGAGCCCCACAACTACTGAAGCCCGCGTGCCTAGAGCCCGTGCTCCGCAGCAGAAGAAGCCACCGCAACGAGAAGCCGGCGCATCGCAACGAAGAGTAGCCCCCGCTCGCCGCAACTAGAGAGAAGTGTGCACACAGCAACGAAGACCCAACGCAGACAAAAATAAAAATAAATAAATAAATTTATATATATTAAAAAAAAACAATACGAGAAAATAGTTCTAACAGGGTCCTTACTTGTATGAGTTTCAAGAAAGTCTCCAGAATAAAAAGATACATCTGGCCCACCCACTGGCAATCCTAGGGTTATGATGTGAAAGCAGTGTGGTATAGTTCTACTCTATAGTCCTATTTTAATGTTGGCAGTACGCCACCACAATGACTAAGGGAGACAGAATACTTGCTGGCAAGCGACCGTAAGTTAATGTGAGACAAGCCTACCTCTCTTGGAAAAAGAGGTTTAAGCACAGATTTCAGGAAAAGATAATTAAGAATTTTCATGTGCATTACCTCTTCTTCTACTGACTGATATTCTTTATCTTCTGGAGCAAGATCCAGCAAAATAGTTCCCTGATTAACACAGTGAAAAGTCAAATAAGGATTGGTGCCTGCAGGAAAGAAGAATTAACATATCAAACAAACGTCCACACTCTTCAGGCTCTATTTTGGGGAACACTTGTCATAAATAACAGATATTTTGGAACAAGTCTAATGTATGTGCAATTTGAACCTAATATATAAGGTTGTATTAAGCAAGTACATCCAAAGACAAGAGAAGTAATGGAGATGTGTTTGGGGATCAATTTGATCTGTTCTTACAGAGGTCCTTGTACATACACACAGCAGGCTCAACAATTATTTGTTGAACTGAACTCAATCATGAACATACATAATGCTGGTACAAAAGAAAACAGTGTGATTACAATGTAGTGTGGTCTAAAATATAAGAATTATCCTCTAAAAGAATTATTATCTGTGAGATGACTTGAAATGGTCACTTATAATAAGTTTAAAATACATTGCTCTTGTTAATTTCATTACCCGTGTTGATTTAGTACAAATAAGCAAGACTCAAGCTCAACACCTGTTAACGTTTAGTTTCATGTCACTCTTGCAATTTTATTACCTCTGTAGACTAAATGACTAATTCAAGTTGTTTCCTTTTTCTTCCTTTGCTTTCCTATAGCGAAAGCACTTCTAACAAACAGAGAACAGGGAGGCACACAAAGGAGAAAGATAGGCGTGTAACAGCGAAGTACAATGGAAAAACACTGAGCTGACAGTTGTGAGGGAGGGAAAAAGACACAAGATAAGGTAAGAGAGAAAGGTCAGATTATGAAAAGCCATGCTATGAACATCTGATTTTATCCTAAAAGCAACAGCATTCTATTGAAGGATTTTAAGCCCTGGAATGATATGATCATATAGTCATTTTGAAAAGTGTCTTCTGGTTACAGTGTAGGGAAGGTACCAGAGGGGAGGCAAAGGCGACTGTCGGAGATAAGCTGGAAGGTGGTTGTGAGAGTCCAGGAGAGAGGTGACAGTGACAGGGATTAGGTGAGAGCAGTGGGAAAGGACAGAAGCACAGATTCCAGAGATATTTAGGATACAAAGTGTTGGGGGAGAGGGAGGAGTGACTCTGATTTCTAGCTAAAGCAACTAGAGGGAGAGCGGGGTCAAGGATGGAGACGGGGAGGCAGGAGGTGCCACCCCAGCTGAGGGCACGAGCTCTGGGGTCAGGCCACCCGAGCAAATGCCAGCCTGGACACTTATCTTGTGCCACTAATTTCTGAAATCTATTTATTTTTTAATAGCTTACCTTGTTGTCCACCTAAGAGTCTTTCTACTCCCTTGATTAATTTATGGCGGTGTCCGTATGCATTGATGCCTATCTCTTTCAACTCTTCATGACCCATATCAGCCAACACATCTAGCGTAATCTGAAAAACGAATCAAAATTAATTGCTAAATCTTTAACAGTTCCTCAGATGATGAAAACTTTTCCATTTGCCTTCAATGCTATAGCATCCAGTCAAATTAAGAAAATTCTTCTGTTTCCTTTATAAGCATGAACTTACAATCTTCTTAAAGTTGCCCCCATAAACTTATCAGCTTTTTGCTCACTTGAAATAGTCCCTAATTTGCTTTCAGTCAATGGAGAATTAAAATGGGAGAAATTATGCTATAGAAGTATAAAATGATCACTGCTATTTTTCCTTTTGATTATTTAATTCTACCACATTCTGCTTGCCTCAAGGTATAAGAAGGAACGACCAGTAGCTTGAAAATGGGGAAATACCAGATCCCAATATCCAGAAGGTAGCAGAGGTGAATGGTAGGGAATGGGAGAGGTGTTCAGCATAATGAAACAGAAGAAGCTTTAGGGAAGTAGCACTTATATGAAAGTAAGAAAGAACTTCCTAGTGCTAAGAAGTATCCGAGCGTGGAAAAGGCTGCTTTAGAAAGTAGTAAGATTTATATCACAAGCATTTAGTTAGATTACAGACCATTTTATATAGAAACTATATAAAGAATTCCAATTTGGAGAAGAAAAAAGAGAGTAGATAGATGGTTTTTAAGCTCTCTTCTAAATTCTCAGATCTAACAATCCCTGAAGCCTAACATACATTCTATTTTTGTACAAAACAATGGTTTTAAGTTTTTGGTTATTCGTCCCTGTAGATGGAGATGGTTAGCTGCCATGACTCAAAATTACCAGATTCCTTTGTTGACTAAAAGGAACTGTGACTCTACCGTCACCCAGTGGCAGTGTTCTGAAGGCACAGGGTGAAATCTTGGGCGGCCACATTTCTTGAGGGATGAACTGCAATTTTCAGCTCAGAAGAAGCTGGCCCTCTGACAGCCCAAATACTGCTTCACAAGATTAGCCGTTGATTTTCTCTTTCCTCTGGAAACTGAGAAATCCTTTGAGAGACACTCTTTTTCCCACTCAAACAAGATATTTTTATCTATCCATAGCTCTCTCTACCTTTATCCTTGCACATAGCATTTTAAAAAACTGACATATTAGGCCTGGAGCTCTGATGATTTTTATTGTCAAAATGAAATACTATATAGTGAGTCCGAGCTCCTCAGTGCAAAAAGCATACATCATTCATTCTTGGAAATAATTTACTTTATTGCGCCTAAGTGGCCATTTAAGAAATAATCGCTCCATTGCACAAAATGGGCAGTTCACTTCCAATCACCTGAAGGAAGTTTTCAGCAGAGCTTTTAAAAAGCAACAGTTCTGGGCTTCCCTGGTGGCGCAGTGGTTGAGAATCTGCCTGCCAATGCAGGGCACACGGGTTCGAGCCCTGGTCTGGGAAGATACCGCATGCCGCGGGGCAACTGGGCCCGTGAGCCACAACTACTGAGCCTGCGCGTCTGGAGCCTGTGCTCCGCAACAAGAGAGGCTGCGACAGTGAGAGGCCTGCGCACCGTGATGAAGAGTGGCCCCCGCTCGCTGCAACTAGAGAAAGCCCTCGCACAGAGACGAAGACCCAACACCGCCATAAATAAATAAATAAATAAATTTAAAAAAAATTATTAAAAAAAAAAAAAAAGCAACAGTTCTGAAATATGCATCTTTGAGACAGAATAGATCACAACATAATAGGAGTCTTTACATTTTTAGCTAGATGTGATTTTAATACAATTTGGAAACCATGCACAAGGTTTACTACGTTACTGATATTCCATTTTTTTTCCTTCTAAACTTCACATAAGGCTGACATAAAAACAGGATCTCATATCTATGTGGTAGCTTCAATTTAAAGAGTCCTTAGCTTTTCTGAATTGATACGTTATCGTGTATGTCTGAAAGAAGCAGAAACCAGGCCAGCAAAACATAGTATTAGCTTCTAGAGAAGAAATGGAGAACATCTGATACATTTGTTCATTATATATAGCTCCAATCGTGAATGAAATGAATACCTTATTTAATACTCACAATGACTCATGAAATACTAGTCCTTATGAGAAAATTAAGGCACAGTGAAGCCATGAAAATAGTACACAGAAGAGCTGAAATGTATTGCCATACTTGTCTTTCCCCTTGCTTTTCTTAAAAAGGATGACTAAAAAGTTAAAATAACTAAACATTAAATTTAGTTGCTTTGAGTTACATGGTACCCTATTTGTCCTCATATTTATCGGAATTGGCAACTGGAAAACCTTAAATGACAAGCTAAAGAATTTAGATTTATGTTCACTAATCATTCATTCATACATAATATATTTAATGAGTACCTTCTGTATGCTAGATATTTCCAAAAAAGTAACTAATTAAACATTTCATTTAATTCTAAAACAACCCACTTCAGCTCAGAAAGGTAAATAACTGGTCCAAACTGGTAGTAAAAGAGTGGAGCCGGGGAACAAACAATCCTACCACTCCAGATCATGCTATTTCCTCTACCAAGGAGATAAAAGGTAAACACAAATATTTGGTAAAGGTTGGTAAATGTTTTGGAGGAACCCCTATGGGAACTCTTAGGAAGATTACTTACTGGCTTGAGGCTACAAGTAGGGGAGGGAACAAAGAAAGGACTAGGAAGGGGGTCAGGAAAGGTTCTTAGAAGAAAGTAATAATTCAGCTAAGGAAGAGGACTTAGGCAGAGGAAGAAGGGAAGGGTGTTTAAGACAAAGGGAAGAGCGTGTGCAAAAGGAAAATCAAGTGAGAGACTATAGAACATTTGAGAGACTCTAGTAATAAAGTTCATAATGATTAGCATATAATGTACATACAGGAAGAAAAGAAGGGATGGACAGAGCAGCAGGCCAAGAGCAGATCTGATGGGCTTTACACACCACGTTAAGACAGTGTCCAAAATGTCCAAGGACACCTTTTCAGCAGAGCAAAACAAAGTCGTCTTTCAGGAGGATGGTGGTATGAAGGGCAGATCTGGAAGGGAAAGTGACTGAGAACAAGATGACGACAGGGTGGAGTGGATTGGAAGGGATGAATCGGAGAGCAATTTCAAAGGGACAGATGACAGGGCCCGGTAAATAGAAACGGTTAAGGAAAAAAAGAAAAATGGGGGTAAAGATTATTCCAAAATTCTGAAGCTGAGTGAATATGAGATTATTGTGTTAATAAAAGAAATGGAAATAACTGGAAGTAAAACAGGCTAGTTGGATTTTAGATACGTTTCTCCAAGATTCAAGGCTTTTATACTGCTAGAAATATTTTTCGGAAAATTATCTTTAAATTAACTCATTTTAAAAAAACACAAAACCTTAACTTAGTTACATCCAGGAAATTACAAGTTTGTTGGGCCAGTTATTTATATTTAGCACACATTAAAACCAAATTATAGGGCTTCCCTGGTGGCGCAGTGGTTGAGAATCTGCCTGCCAATGCAGGGGACACGGGTTCGAGCCCTGGTCTGGGAAGATCCCACATGCCGCTGGGCAACTGGGCCCGTGAGCCACAGCTGCTGAGCCTGCGCGTCTGGAGCCTGTGCTCCGCAACAAGAGAGGCCGCGACAGTGAGAGGCCCGCGCACCGCGATGAAGAGCGGCCCCCGCTCGCCACAACCAAAGAAAGCCCTCGCACAGAAACGAAGACCCAACACAGCCAAAAATAAATAAATAAATAAATAAATTTAAGAACAGTTTTTTAAAAAAAAAACAAAAAAAACCAAATTACAATCTTTAAAATGAATATTATCCATGCATCAGCTAAGTCATCTTGCACATAAAGCAAATGTCACTTCAAGAGTGTTACTTTAAGAAGGGTTGCCTCTTGTTTCTAAGATTTATTCATTTTCTCTGGGCTGGAGTGAGAAGAACTGGAGTTTTAATGAAAAAGGCCTTTCTTTTACTTGGGCTTAAAAGATTGCAGGCTAGAGTAACAGTAATTAGAACTAACTTTACAATCATGTTCATAATGAATTTCTTGAGTCCATGCCTTTGTCTTTAGATTCTGAAATAAAAATTTATATGGTCACTTTTCATGAAAAGTGTGGACCATAAGTATGTTCACAAGGAATCTTCCAAGTCATGGCATTTATGTTCCAGGAGCTGCAATGTAAATCAAATCAGTCTTTCCCACAGAAAAAGTATTCTAGTCAGGAAGCTATGTTATAGAGGAAGGGCCAAAGTGACACTGGTACTATACTTAACTAACTATAAAGGACATAGGTATACATTATTCAATATAGAACTGGCAAAGTATATATGACAAACAAGTCAAGTTAGTTAAGAGACTTCTGAGAGAATAACTGTGAAGGTAAGAGGTGAGGCTATGATGCTATGATTCAGAGGAAGGACGTTTCCCTGGAACCAGAAATGAAAGAACTATGTTCCCCACTCCACTGAGAGAGAAGAATCTATCAGTAGGAACAGAGGCAATAAGATATTATGCGTCACAGCATCTCAGGAAACAGAATGACTCTGCCTTAAGCTCAGTGGACGTGAACTAAATGGCTACAACACATACACCCTAACACTTCCCCTCACCTCACAAAAACCTTGCCCTCATCATATATGACCGGACTGACATGTTAATGGCAGAATGTTAATGGCAGAAAACCCTCTGGGTAAGTTATGGAAAGGGTTACAGAAGGTATTACTCTATAACTAAAGGCTAGTCAAGTAACAATTGTAGTCAAAATAAAACTTTGATTGCTTGAAGATTGAGCCAAAAGACAGTCACACAGAGTTCAATGCAATGAATGGCAATATCATTTGTCTGGAGGAAAGAACTATGCTAGGTAATATACATTAAATGGAAGAGTCAACATATTGATTAAAAAAAAAAAAAAAGATACAGAAATTATTCTGGCAAAAGGAAAATCAATGGAACCATTTACCCAGAACAAAACTGAAGTGAAAAAGATAACAATGAAACTGATGAAACCAGGATAAGCTGTCAAAAGGACCAACTGTTAAGACTAAACTATTAAACTATTAAAATCAATAAAATGAGATAACCAGGCCACAGGAAATCAGTTACTATAAAAGAGAATATATAAAGTAAAACAGAAAAAAGAAAACATAAAATTATGATGCGAACTGACTAAAAGAGTAGAAACTGAACTCTTTTGAAAAACGGTTAATTGGAATTATTTGAATTAGCGTCTTTGTTTTTATTAAGCAAAGATATGTGAAATTTCACAGTTATTGTGGATATGATTTGGGAAGAAGGGAGATGGCTGGAATATGGCTTTAGCAGAGGATACTGCTTCTACAACAGCTTTAATACCTTCAAGGGAAGGATAAGGGAAAAAGAGTCTTACTGTTTAGGCTATTCTCATAAGAAATCTCCAAACCAGAGGGTGAATCAATGGCAGGTGAAGCTTAAAGGAAAAGGAAATTATTATAGCAGTTAATGAAGTCCTCCCCACCAGACAGAAGACACAACTGATGTTTCATTCAAGTATATTTTAAAAACTGGCACAGAAGCATCTGACTGGGAATTTTAACTATCTGGACTTTTGAAAGTATTATTATATTTTACAGGTAAGGCAAGTGATAGGTTAAATGCCTTAATCAGAATCAAGGTCTTCTTTTAGTCCAGTGCTATTTCTACCCAACTGTTTTGATCATCAAGAGCATTAAAGATCAACTACAATATATAATATGAAGAAATTCAGCTAAAAAAAAAAAAGACATTAGAAAATCTTAACATCGTAATTGATATGAAAAAGACCTGGGGTTTTTAATTAACTCTAAACTGACTATATGCTTACAAAGAAATCAGATGGGGCAAAGAGGCCAGTGAAGAATTTGGCCACTATATCCATATAAAGAAGAACTGAAAAAGAAGATGAGTTTATGCTAAATTAGGAGAAACTCTGTAAGGGTGGGTGGTTGGTTGGTTGGAAGGGTAATAAATCCATGATAAGTTGACTAGGTCTTAGAAATATAAGAAGGGCTATATTATGTTGTAGTGAGCTGAATGGTGGCCCTCAAAAAGATATGTCCATGTTCTAATCCCCAGAACTTGCAAAGGATCTTTTTTTGAAAAACTTTTTTTACATCTTTGCAGATGTAACTTCAGTTAAGGATCTTGAGATACGGAGATCACCTAGGACTATATGGGGAGGCCTTAAACTCAATGCAAGTGTCCTTACAAAAGACACACAGAATAGAAGACAGACACAGAGAAGGCATGGTGAAGATAGAAGCAGAGACTGGAAGGATGTGGCCAGAAGCCAAAGGGGCCTAGAAGCTGGCAGAGGCATGGGGCAGATTCTCCCCTAGAGCCTCTGTAGGGAGAGCAGCCCTGCCGATACCTTGATTCTGAACTTCAGGCCTCCAGAACTGTGAGGGAATAAATTTCTGTTGTTTAAGCCACAGATCTGTGGGAAATTGTTATGGCAGCCCTTTGAAACTAATGCTAGTCTAATATGTAGACTAGAGGTTAGATTTCTGTGCAAAACAGGGCAAAATGTAAACATAAGATTAATAGATTATACATGGGGCAGATTTGGGTGTACTTTAAATTACAAGCATTTTATCATACCTGCCCAAATTGTAACAAGTTATTGCCCCACATGGATATAAAAAGGGTAATTCTTACATCTGGGAGAATGACTTAGTGACCTCTAAAGAGCCTTCCCATTCTAAGACTCTACGTGTATTAGCAATAGTCAAGTCAAACTCAGGAATTTATTATTTGATAGTTAATGGCAACAAAATCATACAGTGATAAGTTAAAAACTCATTACCCTGTATAAAAACAGAATGACAAACAGAAGGATCTTAATTCATAAACACCCTAATGATGACTTCATACTAAGACCTTCACAGCCATTTCAGATATATCTGAAAATAGGCTAAGTCTATAAGCATATGGCCAAGTTTTGGTTCAGCATTATTTTAGGCTCCAACTAGACAATGGAAACTTCATAAAGAAGCAATTTTTAAAACGTACACTTGCCCAAGAATTATTTTGCTCACCAATTTAATGGATAATTGCTTCATGAAGATTTTGCTAAATAGTTAACATAAAAATTTCTCACTGGTTTTAAGTGGCGTCTAGTCACGTTGGTAATAAAATGAGATGGATAATGGCTAACACTTTTTGGAAACAAAATAATGAGGAAAGATTTTGATAACATTCTTTTGCAGGGGTTTCATGGCCTAAGTTTTGATATGTAATAAAACATATTGAGCCAGACTGCGTATAAAGATACAACGAAATAACAGACTCTCATCATCTGTTAGACAATTTTGGAAAGAAGTATAAAAATACTAGATTCCTCTAGCTTTTTCAGAAATTTGTTTTGAGTTTTACAAGAGCAGAGAAGAAGCAAAAAAGAAAGAACAAGTGGCAATTAATAACTCAATATTAAATTAAAAAGACTCAACTATATATGAGAGCTTACCTGTTCTGTTTCAAAGATGTCCCGAAGGTGTTCAAGACCAAGGCTTTTCAGGAACTGGCTAATATTCATGTCAAGACCAGCAACTAAAACAGACATACATTAAAGTTTTTCAGAAAGAAGTTTATCAATCTAAAGGAAGTTCCAGTATTTATTTAAAGCCGTGGCTCTTTGACACCCTTGGCTGTGCAGATGATTTTACTTCACGTTATCTCGGAATTTGATGGGGAAATAAAAGCAGAGTTTATCTTATCAGTAGTACTTATATTAATATTATAAAGCATAATATAATGCTTTTAGTGAAATATTTAACAGTGGAATTTAAAAATCCAAATTTATCAGCTATTGTTTCAGCTTTCATTTATCAGCTATTGTTTCAGTTTTCATTTCTTACATAATCTCTCAGTATTTTTCTGATATAATTTCAGTAATAAGACTCACTCAGTTCAATAAGATACTATGGTTGGAAAAGGATATACTGGGATACACATAAGTAAGAACAAAGTAGATGCCAAAGAATTTATTCTACGAAGACATATTTCTTATAAGCTGTTTGTGTACATGAAAACTTACAGACAGGATGTCTTTAAGTGAGGTGTTCAATAATTACCAATAGAAAAGTGAATCTGTTCATTTAAAACCGCAAAACCAATACGCGTTCACGGGTGTACTTGCCTTCTCCTTCCTTCCTTTCTGCGCCCGCTGCGCCATCCCCAGCGTTAGACGCTCCTCCTACTGCCAGTTCTGCTAAGGGGCCGGTGAGGTTGTCTATGCTGCTAGCAGCAGACAGGCAGGAGGGGGTGGATGCTGGTGAGATCAGAGAGGCACTCACTACAGTAGCCTGAGGTTTAAAACAGGTAGGCAAGGCCTCTGGGGGCATGGCGTCTATCAGCAAAGCTCTGATATCGTCAGCCTAAAAAAAAAAAAAAAAATAAATAAAATAAAATAACACAAAAAATTACGTTTTAAAACAATAAGTTTCTCACTAAGGACAAAATGCTTTAGTGAATTTTTCCTTTAATGAATGCTCCATTATTCCCTGTTGGTTTCTGATCATTCCTCCCTCCTTCCTTCTCTGATCCACAGCTCCAAAGAGTCCCAGTAGTTTCAATAGGTAGAATGGAGAAACTATACAATTTAAAAAAAATATCTCATCTTTTGAAGATCTAATGTGCAGCTTGGTGACTATAGTTAATAATACTGTACTATATTCTTGAAATTTGCTGAGAGTAGATCTTAAGTATTCTCACCGCACACACAGAAAAAAGTTAACTATGAAAAAAATCCAAGAATGTGAACTATGTTGACTCCTAGCAATACTTTTTAACACTAAATGAAAAGTGTGCACACAATTGTTCATACTTATTACACATGTATTCAAAGGACATGTAAATTAACAAAGATCTGAATAGAGTTAAAAAAATAAAATATTTCATCTGTCATCTAAAAAGGAGCACATTTTAGAATGCTGATTCTCAATCATCTCTTCTTTAGAAGGAGTTTCCATACATAGTATGTTTTGGTTATGCTTAACTACAATAATTTTTGTTCAGTTATTTAGTGCATACTTAATAATTTAATGTACAATTAAAATCTGGTGAAATATTAAAGGGACAGCACTTATTTTGGCTAGCTTATTCACGAACTCTACAGTCTGCTAGGCACAACTGCTGTTAGAGTATGTGGGAGATTGCCCCCAAAGAGAGCCTGCAATCAATTCTTTCTTCCATGTACATCTGTGCCCCTCCTTCCATCAGAGGTGGCACCTCCCTTCCCTGGAATCTGGGTTGCCTATGAGTTTCTGTGACCAATAGAATGTAGAGGAAGTGATGTTCTGAGGCTTTTGAGCCAGGCTTTAAAAGGATTGGCAGTTTCTACTTCTTTTCTCTTAGAAGTCATCTTCCCACGCTGTAAAGAAATTTGAACTAGACCATTGAGTGTGAGATACTACGCAGAGAGAGGTACTGTAGGATTTAAGGCCATCCGAGATGCTGCAGCCTCAGCTGAGCTCCCAGCTAAAGGGAGCTGCCAGCACAGCAGAACTGCCTAGCTGAGCCCAGTCAACCCAGAGAACTTGAGGAATTGTAACTGTGAGTGGCACTGTATTAGCCACTCACTTGGTTTTGGTTAAGCTACTAAGTGTTTTGAAAATTGTTTGTTACTCAGCAACAGATACATGAAACACAATGTGGCTTAGAAAAGTATTTTTGGTTAAAAAATTCTAAATTATGTGACCATACAGTAACTCCCTGATTTCCAGAAAATTCAGGAAAGATGTTTCTGTACTGTGTTTAATTCTGTAGTTAAATAGCATTTAACCACAAAAATTTAATTCTTGATTTTGAAACTATTTCTACAATATATCAGTTTACTTTTCCATCTTCAGAAGAATGATATACTGCTTAGAAGATAATTTTTCTTTGACTATCTCACCCCCTTAGGTAAATTACCATGAACATCAGATGCTCTAGAATAATAAGCCAAAGTAGAAGGTGTTAAGATATTTTACGAATACAATCTATATACAAGTTTTTCTATGAAGATATTTTACGAATACAATCTATATACAAGTTTTTCTATGATTCATGTTTTCCCTCCAAGTTAAGTATGGCAAAAAAAATTAACTTACTGCTTAGTTTGCCTTAATAGTTTTAAATTATATAAAAATGAGAACTTAAAAAAATTCATAAGGAAGGAAATTTGTTCTTCTTCCAAGAGATATATGCACCACTAGAGGTAAACCTGTTAAGCCCTGGAATTTACTGTCATTTCTGAAAGTATAACAAGTAATTCTAAATATTTTGAAATGAGGACTTAACCGTTGCCAGATCTAAAGGTGTCTGGCCTTCTTGGTTCTTCATAGTTGGATCTGCACCATGTGCCAGGAGTAGGGCACAAAGCTGTGTCCTGCCTTTTTGGGCTGCTTCGTGAAGAGGAGTAAATGCCCACTTGTCTGTTGCATTTACACATGTGTTGTATTTTATCAGTAATGCTGCGATGTCCACATGCTGAAGAAAAACAAAAGGATGCCAAGAGGTAAGAATGAGATTATTTGGTAAAGCTCCTTCAGTTACACTTGTTTCTATTTAACATTTCATTCCCTCTATATCTCTATTCTCATCCTTAACAGAAGTTTCTTCTATAAAAAAAGAATATTCATTGCACCCCTCCACCTCTGTTTTGGACTTCATCTTTTCTTGCTTCCTCTAAAATATCAATTCCACAATTATTCTGTTACCCTGTAATTCTTCATGGGAGCTTTTAAAAACTTTTTTATTCAGCCTTATATTCAGATCTATCTTAAAAATAAACATATAAGATGAAACTATTACCTGACTCCAAGTTTCCTAATAATGGGCTAATCTGTCTGTCAAACTTTTCAAACCAGCGTCCTATAAGCATTGCTTCTCTTATCTCCCCATTTCTCTTTCTAACCTATTGCAACCTGATCTATTTATTGAAAGCACTCATCTCAAAGCTTCTCAATGTTCTTTCTTCAGCCTTTGGGAAAGTAACATAACAAAACAACATTTTACAAAAATTCGTCTGTCGAGCCAAAATGACTTAGGGAGTGGAGGAAATGTCAGCTGCAGACGCATTAACTAATAACCTGGGCATGAGGTGATAAGATCCTCAACTGTGATGGTTAGAGAAGAACAGAAAAGAAGAGCTAAATTTGAGAAATTTTGAAGGCAAAAAAATCGGGTTTTAGAAAGACAAATTAACCACAGAGGAAGAAAGATGAAAAAAAAAAAGTCAAAGGTGACTGCCTTTTTTCTTTTTTAATTTGGTCTAGAAGATTAAGAAAAAAAAAAAAAGGTAGATGGAAGCATTAACAGAAATTGAGTAGCAGAAGTTTAATTAGGAATGAAACTATAAGGAAGGTTCACTTGGGGTATGTGGTTTCTGAGGTAAAATATCTAAGTAATGATGTTCTGTAAATGGTTTCACACAAAAGGTCAGAGCACAGATAAGAGGGTCATTTACTTATTCACTTACTCTCTCTTACCGACTCACCCACCAACCAAACATTTGCTGAACACCTATCTGAAGCTGAATTTCATGAGAATGGGAAGAGATGGGGAAAGTAAGGACAGAAGTATCCCAGGATAGAATATAGGGCACGTTTCTTCAAATTTTCCTTTAAAATTCCTTAATATTTTCTTTGCTCTCTTGAAGACACTCACTTCAAAAAGAATACATACTTCTTCTGAGGTAGTATTAAAGTTTTTTTTTTTTTAATATAATTCAAATATTTGTTAATTTTAGGAAAAGTGATTTCAGAAAACAGAAGAAAATTTACTAGGAAAATACAAATCAGACAACTTCTAAGAAAGCTTCCATATTTGCTCTGACAATATAAAGACAACAACAACAATAAAAAAGGGCATAATCAGACTAGGGCTTCTGAGAACAGGCCATGTTTTGTGATCTTTTGGGGATTATGAATGAGATACATCATGATTATAAAATTGATTCTAACACAGAAGATAAAAATAGGTAACATTTGTAGTACTATCAAAATCACTTAAAACAAAACAGACCCCAGTGATTTATCTCCCTTATTCAAAGGATATATGTTGAAAAGAATAGTTATTTTTGTTCAAACACGGAGTAATTTCAAGCTTCTCCCCAGTAAGGATATGGGGTGTTTAAACTAGGTTCCTGATGATTAGTTTTATTCTACTCCCATTTGGGTTGGCAGTATAATATAATTTGGTAGGCTAATTTGTATAGGCTTCCAAAATTAGATAGTCCAAGGAAAATTATGTGTGTGTGTGTGTGTGTATAAAATGAATCATATATATGGTATGTATTATTAAACTTTCTTTATATTAAATTTATAGTTTATGCTTAGAGAAACCAGTTACATGCTTATTAAATTTGCTGACAAACATCTGAAACAGCAATAAACAGGAAATATACTGCTACCCAAGTAGACTAAAAACACAATTCTTAAATCTTTTAAATAGCCACACCACTGGGGCAAAAAAAGTAACTGAAATTTAAGGCTGACAAATGCAATAAATAAGCTACAGCTCAGTCCTATACAATACATAAGAGCAAAGTATTGAACTAGAAGGTCTAGAAAAGGAATTGAACTCTGCTGGAATGTTTGCAGGAGTCAATTTAATATGGTTTCAAAACTCAGCTGCAACACAAAATGCTTTAAACGACAAATGCAACAAAAAACACTGCAAGGGCCCTAATTTAATTTTAGAAAGTTGGGAAGTAGGGAGAAGAGAAACGTGTTTGGGTTCCAGTTAGAGCAATTTAATTGTACGACAATGTCATGAAATTCCCCTAACATTATACATTTTAGAGAAAGCATTAAAAAATGAAAAATTTGAGAGAGAAAACTCAGCAAATTGATTTACTCTTATGAGATAATAGAAAACTACATGCTGTGTGGTAAATAAATATCAATGCCTTATATCTACTGAAGAGCAAAAAAATTAGTTGTCTTCTATAAATGTATATTAAAATAATAATATAAGGCATTATAATACAAAAACACTAAACAGGATAATGCACCTTACCATTAATATATACTCTCATGAAATCTGTAACTTTTATTTAAACTTCTTAAACTATGTCTTTGTTTCTCCTTTTGGAAAAACTGAAGTGGTAAGTTCTTTCTACATAAAAAGGCCCAAAGACACACAGAGAGCTGACAGAGCTCTCCAGAGGAAAAAAGGTAAAATATGTATCAAAGAATGATGACCAATAAATGACAGCTTAAGTAACTTGATGCAATTTCAGATATCTCACACAATTATTTTATCTGCAGGCTATCAGTCATTACCCACTGCTGAAGTCAATTAATCTGTCTATTTAATACTGATACTGAGCTGGTCAAACATACAGCTAACTCCTAAGGCTGTGAGATGTAAAAGTGACACACAGACCTTATTCTGACCGGCCCAGTATGAGGGCTGTGTGGATCGAGTTATCTCATAATAACTGTATTCCCTTGGATTTGGATAGAATGCACTTTCCACACGCATGGTCTTACCTAATTATCACAATAACCCTGTAAAGACGGTCTCAGCATCTAAGTTTTACTAGTGAGGACAGTGAAGATTAGAAAGATGCAGGCACTTGCTGAAGACCTGTGGGTTATGGAGGAAAAGATTAAAGGCTAGATCCCAGGTGTTCAGATTCCAAGTTCAGGTCTCCATTTCGCCACATCTGCCTGCATGGTCTTGCTAGACTAAAACACAAGCGTCATTTCCTGACAAGTTGAAAATGGCAGAGAGTATGATATCAGGGAAAAGCTATTTAAGTACAGATCATTGGGTAACCCTATACCTAAAACTACTCTACCAATAGCCTTATTTTAAATATAGAAGCCTCTATTCCATACAAAGTGCCACCAAAATCTCCTTCACAAAACCATCGTTTCAGGGCAGTACATCATATACACCATGCAGCCAGGCCAGTCCAAGCATCACTGATATTAATACTATATAACCAGTGTTCTGCCACCCTAACAGAGACCTATAATTTCATTAAAATATCCAGCCAAGGCTTATGTGCTATATGAATAAAAAGGGGCTTTGGAAAGACATATGGATTTATATGTCTAGAGACAATGAAAATATAATTATATCTACCCCTTAGCTAAAGTAAGATAAAGTAGCTTAAACATTTTTTATATCATGGTTAACCTTGGTCCTTATTTTAAGTCTACCAATTGAGATTGAGATAAATACAGATTTGATGTGGTTACTGACAACAGGTTATATGATATACAAATTGCATTAGATAAAATTATTTCGTAGAGCAGAGATTCTCAATGGAGGGAATGACCTTACCTACTGCCAACTGAAAAGCACTATGAGATGTTACTGGGGGTGGGAGGGTGGGTATATGTTGCACCTGGTAAAAACATGGTAACCAAAACAAGTCAAGAAACCACCAAAGTAAAGGTTTTAGTGAATAAGAGTACATAGTCATTAGCTCACAGATATTTGATTTTTAAGTTTCCAAGTTTAATACAAGAAGGATTTGTAGAGTGAGTCAAAAAATCCACCCACACACTGAGGCAAAAGTACTTGCTACAAACATACTGTCTAGCTCATTAGCATTCTTTAGTAGAAGGATGGGATGAACCAGGTTGATTGAAACCTCTACCAAATGCCCTCTACACAGCCTGGAGAACTTTCTCTTCATTTTTACCTCCATAAGCTACATTCATTTACAAAGAGCGCAGCAGTAGGGATGTAATAAAAAAGGAGGATAACATAAAAAGAGAGAATGAAACTAAAAATGCTCATGATCTTTCTCACTTGGAGTTAGAAGAGGAGAGCAGGAGTTGTGGATAATGGTGAAATAAGTTTATGAAAACAGAACAGCGGGCCTCTGGTCAGGAGGCGGACTGCATTACACTCCCTCAGCTAATGGCAAGATAGCTGCAAGGGAATACGAACAAAGACCAGGCCGTCCTGCACTCTACCTTATTATATTTAGCCACAAAAGAGAACCACTATAAATTTTCTTTCTTTCACACTGGTCACAAATTGACACATATGTGTAATAAGTAGAATCTCAACACCTTTCCCATCAGAAGAATGGGAATTAAAAGGTAAAATACTTAAACCTTAAAAATTTAGTTTTACTTTTTTCATCCTCAGTGACAACTATGAAAGCTATGAAAGGAAAAGACTGACGGGACTGAACTTTTCCACATCCACAAAGTATGGGATATACTGAAAACACAGTACATAGATCCACACAGTCTACACAGTTGACAGTTTATGTTTTATTAGATCAAGTCAAGAAGTATAATTCTACTGCCTACACCTATCCTCACTCATTAGTAGATTTATACAGAAGTTAAAAGACACTGATCCCATCAGCTTTATAAAATCTTAACTGATAAACTTTTAACTGAGGCTTAGCTTCATGGAATACTATACGGAGAGAAGGATCATGCTAAGAAGTGCTGGACATTATTCTCCAAATGATACATATCTATACTTATAACTCAAAGGTAAAAGGATTATACATACATGTATACGTAGTATATTAGCAGTAAATATTTAGCATGCCTGGTCTTCAGTAGAAATACACGTTGTACAGTGAAACTGAGAATTTTATATGGAAGAAGGCTAAAAGAAAATTCTAATGATTTTAATAAAAGATTAATTATCTTTGGAAAGATAACTTTAAATACAGAAGTTTCAAGAGGATTTCAGTACTCATAATATATTTATTAAATCTGATAACTTTCAATTAGCATACATCACACTTGGAAGTAAAATTTTCTTTCCTTTCTGTCCAACTTGAAACTAGATTGTTTGCTGTCCTTGATTATTCCCACTCAGACATGTCATCTCCCTGAAATACTGGCCTTTGAGAGGGGGCATGAGAAGATGCAGATATTCTCATTATGAAGGGCAAGGGAGAAGAGAGTAAGAGAATATGGAAATCATGGTGATTAGTTTTTACTTATAGTCTGTCAGGCTTTTGCAAATCTAGAAACTGTCCTCACCAATAATGATTCCATCTATGAGAGCTCCTAGTATGTACATTCTGGCACATGTGCATCTTTACAGTCAAATAGGGACTCTGACAAGCACAAAAGCATTCATCTTCTTCCTGTGTGATTCATCAGACCTAAAGTGGGCCTTGGTGACTTCCAGGCAGTCAGTCCAACATATGTCAAGGCACTGGAATACAACCCTCTTCCTCTTTCAGCTGATGATTACAGATTACAGTTACAGGGCTTTGCAAGAATCAACTGTGACCTTCACTGTGGGGTTTCAGCTAGTCATCTGAACTCTATGAAACCATATATACCAATAGCTCAACCATTTACTTGAATCTTTCTAAGATGCTGATGATAAACATAAGCAAGCATAATTTCCATGCCTATAGAGGAACCTCCTGGCTTTCATAGTTTCTAAAATCTACTTAAGGTAGAGTTAAGATTTATTATCTACATCAATAAATATTAACTGAGCAGGCATTACATACCAATTATTGTGCTAGATAATGTGAAGAGACCAAAAAGCTATAAAAAGTATGGTCCTTGGCCAAAAGATAGTTATGCCTAACTGAGAAGGCTAGAAACACTCTGAATAGTAAGATTAAAATTGTGCTAAATTATGCTGTTGGTTAGATATCTACTTATTGCATGCATGGTATGCATTTAACAAAGTAGTAAGTATCAGTGACGTTTTCTAGACTTTAACTTTAGCATGCTCACCCCATAGGATGCTGCATTGTGAAGAGGAATTAAACCACCTTTGTCTTGGGCATTAACATCTGCTCCGTGCTCTAGAAGATATTCAGCTACTTCCAGGTTATTGTAGCCTGCTGTTAGAATGAAAAAAGGCAAACGTCAGCTTAAAAGAAAAAGAAAAATATGTATATAAATGATAAGGACTAGAAAACATTAATACTTTTTGCTTTAAAAGCTAACACTATCACATAATTAAGAATAAGACATTTACAATAAGAAATTTTTATAATTTATAATAAGAAATTATATAAAATAACATCAATCAAGCATTTTCTGAGTAGTACTCTTCATGCTCAGCATCTCTTTCATCTTCTGGTGAGCTGTATTAGGTATCTAAGAAAGGTCATGAGCCTTGGAAGCGCTGGTGATGCTTACCCGCCAAGTGCAGAGGGGTTGAGTTTCTGCCTTGGGTGTCTCGGCAGTTGATATTCTCTGGGGTACAGAGCTTCTGCACTCTTGCCAGGCAGCCCTTCTTGGCAGCATCCAACAAAGCAGCATCTCCCCTCAGTAAGTCCTGAATATCCGTGTCTCCTTCTTTTACCAAATCTAAAGGTGTATTTCCATCTCTGTTCTTTTTAGTCGGATCTGCTCCATGCTACAAAATGACCAAATAGGGTTTGTGTTTTCTGTAGTATCTTTGTTAAGTTTTGTTTCTTTATTTTTAACTTCACCTTCACTCATCCAAAGAAAGATTATCTATTCTATACGCATTGTGAAAAATAGAGGCAATATTCGGTCTTTCTTGCAAAATTTCTACTTAGCAATATACTGGATCAGCTTTCTAACTATCAATACTTCCCAACCAAAGCCCCAAGCCTCAGGATCAACAGTGATGGTGAGTGGGAAAGGTGTCGAGTGTCTTTTACTTTTCGTATCATATACTTTCTCAGACTCCAAGCTGTCTTCAGAAACCACTTTTCCTTTTAATCATGGCCTGGATATTAATGTTGACCAGATTTCAATTATATAGAGATATTCAGTGTTGATGAAGTGAGAAGAGGAAGACACACAGGTGGAAAAAGTACTTAATTCCAAATGGAATCAATAAAAAGAAAGTTTGGTAATTTCAAAATATTTCCATTGTAAGTCTTAGAACCTATCATGAAATCAGGTAGAAATGTATTAACAGTTAATTTGATTTTAAAAGTTTAATCATCTATACCTATGAAATAAAGTCAATAAAAGTCAAGAATCTTTATTACAGGCCTGACACAGACTGCTATAGGCCCAATGGAGAAATTTGGAATAATCAACCTAGACAATGAATTCACATTGTCCTAGAAGTTATTTCTTATAACCAGTGATAATAAAAATGAGTATCAAATACAGTGTTATTCTCAAAACTCATAAGAACATACTTGATCCCATGAAAGTGGCAGGAGAAGAATTTTATATTTAACCAGGACAAGTTTTTCTCTAGTTTAAAAAAAAAAAAAAAAAAAGAGGAAATGACATAAATACATGTCCAGTCATTTTTCACATCTTTTAATTAATTTCACATCTTTTAATTTAACTTCATATCCTTTAACGTTTAAATAATGCTTAAGAATTAGAAATGAGCTGGTTAACAATAATAAAATAGCTAGTAAGAAGAAAAAATCAAACTTGATGGAAAAACTTGGCTCTTCTCGTACAAATGTTTTCTGATATTAATACTGTAAGTATCAGATAAGCTATGCAAACTAATTCAACTCTTTCCCAAAACCCACCTTGTTGAATTGTGATGAACTCAACATAATCAAGTCAGTTCAGAAAGGCACTTCAGACATTACTCAAAGCTACGTGAGTATCATGATATCACACTTAACACATCCCCCTAAAATAGAAAATGGAAGCAGTCTCTACAGCACTTACTGTACTGTATTATAGAATAATTTACTCTGATGTAATTATATGTCCTAACCAAATAATAAATATAATTACTTTATATTTTATAATTTTTAAAATTACATACTTTTAAAAGGAGCTTGCAGATTTCATATTTTCCTTTAGCTGCTGCTTCATGTAGAGGGGTAAATTTCCATAAGTCTGCCACATTGACAGAAGCCCCATGCCTTACCAAGAGCTCAGCTACTTCATAGTGTCCATATGAACAAGCATTATGAAGAGGCACCAGGCCACTGAAGAAAAGAAAATTATTTTAAAGACATACAACAAATCTCTGCATTAAAATATGTATAATAAAAATAATTCTCTATGGCATTGACTATACTGAACATTCACTTAAAAAAAAATTCTCCTCTGATCTTGAAGATAGCATCATCCATTTCCAAATAAGGATTAACAATTTCTAAAAATGTCCCTTTCAATATAAGGATCTTGCTTAGTTTCTTGGTGATGGATATAAATTTCACAGCAATCTTTATTCTTAAAATACATACAGATATACCCATAAAAAAAGGTTTTATTATAGTACTTTTTTTTTAAAATTTGTTTTAAAGTATTTGTTTATTTATAGCTGTGTTGGGTCTTCGTTTCTGTGCGGGGGCTTTCTCTAGTTGTGGCAAGCGGGGGCCACTCTTCATCGCGGTGCGCGGGCCTCTCACTATCGCAGCCTCTCTTGTTGCGGAGCACAGGCTCCAGACGCGCAGGCTCAGTAATTGTGGCTCATGGGCCCAGCCGCTCCGCGGCACGTGGAATCTTCCCAGACCAGGGCACGAACCTGTGTCCCCTGCATTGGCAGGCAGATTCTCAACCACTGCGCCACCAGGGAAGCCCCTATAATACTTTTAATTCAGGTTTCATCCTGGCAATATAAAGAGCAACACTACAAAGTGATTTCAGGAATAACTAATTAATAATCTGGTTTTATCATCTCTCAGATTTTCTTCCATTTGGGTCTTCCTAGTGAAAATTGTATGCTTGCTTACTTATAAAATACACAATGCAATTTAACTTATTTACTTAGGCAAGTTCAACCTTTTGTTTTTGGCTTTTTTTTTTTATTCTTAAAAATTCAGTAGTGGTTTCTGTGCATAGATTTAAATATTTAGGTGCCAAGCAATGGAAACTCAAAATCCAAGTGATAGAGAAACTTCAGTATTCAGTAAAGAAAATAATGAAATCAACCATAAACACTAGTCAGATGAGCAAACTATCCTGTGATGACTCTAAGTTCTGATTGGAAGGCAGCTGGCATTCTAAAAGGACAAAGATGTCCCCATAAAAAAGGGTGCATCAAAAGGATAAGTTTAAGTTGCACTTAGTATACAGCAAACACAAGGTATCAAGTTAGTACCTTTTTACTTAGAGAGATCAGGTTTTTCTGTTTTTGTTTTTAATGTTTTGAGACCAAAAATACTGACTGCTAAAATGGGGCAATAGAGGGACTTCCCTGGTGGTCCAGTGATTGAGACTCTGCGCTTCCAACGCAGGGGGTGCAGTCAATCCCTGGTCGGGGAACTAAGATCCCGCGTGGAGCGGCCAAAAATAAACGTGGGGGCGGGGGGCTGATGGCAATAGAAACAAATGTTGGTTCCTCTCTATCGCACCATAACACTTTGAAAGAGCTAGTGATAATATTATTAAATATTCATGTCTGCTGTGTCCCTTTTTTTTTTTTTTTTTTTATAGCTACTTTATTTATTTATTTTTGGCTGTGTTGGGTCTTCGGTTCGTGCGAGGGCTTTCTCTAGTTGCGGCAAGCGGGGACCACTGTTCATCGCGGTGCGCGGGCCTTTCACTATCGCGGCCCCTCCCGTTGCGGGGCACAGGCTCCAGATGCGCATGCTCAGTAGTTGTGGCTCACGGGCCCAGCCGCTCCGCGGCATGTGGGATCCTCCCAGACCAGGGCTCAGAACCCGCGTCCCCTGCATTAGCAGGCAGACTCTCAACCACTGCGCCACCAGGGAAGCCCCCTGTGTCCCTTTTAAAAGATAAATAAACCCAAAATGGTTAACTGAGGTCTAAGTTGTGTGGTTTAATTCTACAGCAGTCTGGTATGTAATTACACAGAAAGGTGCTTATTTATATTTTGAGATGATATGAAATTAACTCAGGATATGGAAGCTCATTTCAGTTAAAACTTCCTTCTTGCTTTTCTAAATAGCTTCCATGGCTGCTTTAAACTCTGTCTAGATAAATTAAAACAGTTCAGTAAACTAATATAAAAATAGAGAATATCTGAATGAGTAAAAATAAAATTATGTTTCTATTAATATGACTTTGGGATGGGTGGCTTCTTTTAGGAGGAGATTATACATTTTTAATAGCAAAAAAAGGGATGAACAATAAATTACAAACTATATAAACACATGTACATAATGCAATAAAATACTATATATAGGCATTAAAAGGATGAAATGAACTATTAAGTACTGACATGGAAAGACATTCAAGATATACTACTGGGTGAAAAAGGCAAATTGCAAAGCAGACCGTGTGGAGTGACATCATCATTTACGTTAAAAACAAGCTCCACCACAACAGCACACACACTGCGACAGGTCCTTCAAAACTCCAGACAGTTACGACAAAATTTTGATGCTGTAATCTCTAGGAGGTGGAGTGAAAGGGACTTTTCACTTTCTATACTACACATTTCCATAATGTTTTAATGTATGCTTTAAACTTAAAAAAAAAAACATGCATTACTTTTTTAATAGGGAAAAAAAAATCTAAAACTTCAAAAAGATAAAGAAAAGAAATTTTAAGTGTCAAGAAAATGAATCCCAAACAGTGCAATTCTAATGCATACCCTTTGTCTTTGGCATGGACATCAGCACCATGGTGTAGGAGGTACTCCACGACAGACACACGGTTATAGCCTGCCGCAAAGTGTAGGGGTGTAGAATGCCGGCCCTCTAAATCTCTGCAATTCACATTCTGAGGGCTGCAAAGTTGCTTTTATGGCACACACACACAGACAAACACAAAAAGCACGTTAGTATTTATTCATAGAACTCACTCCAAAATACTGCAGACATCTTGGATAAATTGTATTTTTCTAATGAATATTTCTTTCCGAAGATTAGATAATACAAGTGATGTTTTAAAATCAGCACGATGTTTGGCTTTACCGTGTCTACAAATGTTCTGTTTGCAAAGCTATTTAATCTTTTTCAACATTTGCTCGCCAAAATCTTAATCCAAAAGAAAAACCCATAATAAGGCAAGCACTTCCAAGGCAAATGGTGCCTTCCTCCTTCACAGTTATAAGGCTTTCCCCCCCGAGACTGCCTGTAACAGCCTGTATGCTTGTACCAGCACGCTCTTAGCCACTCTTTGCTCAAATAAGACCAACCCTGGTTGACTGCAGAATTACCCAGAATTCTTGCCTCCTTTGACGTGGCAAGCAAGAAGGCTCTGGGAAAATTACATTAATTCTGTCTGGGCCATCCACTTGGCCCTTCGATCCATCTCAGCAAAGCCACGCAGTCAACGATGTTTTACTTGATCTTTGAGGGGATATTTGTCTAAGTCTACACAGATTGATTCTGATCATATTCTAGTTTTTGGCCTTCTATCTCCTTCAGCTGTATCCTCCAAATCTCTTCTCTTTCACCTATTCTCCTTTTCAATATTATCATTTCAGCACAAGCTCAACTGTTTGCTTACAAAGCAGTAGAAGCAAAGTTAGGCCAGAGCAGTTGCATCACTGATGGTGACAGATGGACTCCAGTAAAAATATTTGAGTAACAATTTATAAAGAATCTCATATTTTTTCAGTGAGAGGATTATTATCTACGTGCGAAAACAACCATCATCTCCATTTTACAGATAAATAAACCAAGGCTCAGAGAAGTTAAGTGACATCCTTTTTCATACAGTTGGTAAGGGGTAGAATAAAAACTCAAACCCCACTTTCCTGATTCTTAATCTTTTGATCTTCTTGCTACATCATTGCTTACCTACTTAATTACCCAAATTCAGGGAAGTGATGAGAAGAGAGGTAATGAAAAGAAGAATTCTTAAGTTAAAAAAGCAGAGAAAAACGGTGACATTTTCTAGGCTACAGGTATGATGGCAAGGGCTTTCATATATAGCTCACTGTAATGAGCTATTATAATACAAAAACTCTGAACCTGGAAGATATCTATGGAGATACTGAGGAGGGGCTGGTAGGGTAAAAACAGGGCTTATCAGGTGGTACAATTTTTATATGACAGAAGGAAGTCTGGGCATAAGGGAGAGACTAAAATCTGAAGAGCCATTGTCATCTGGCCAGGTTATATCTTTTCATGACAACTGAGTCTGTGGCAAATTTTATATATTTTATTAATATATAAATTACAGAATCAAAAAACAAAATTAAATAGAAATAAATAAATACATAAACTAGAAAGAAAGGCTACAAAAATTGACAATAAACACCTTCTATGGTGTCTTACATGATTGAAGCTGCTTCCTGCTGCTGCTGCTTTTATTCTAGTTCTTTATACTCTAAGTTAGCTTTTTTTTTCTTTTGCAGAGAACAGTGGCAAAATGGGGATGAGGTAGGGAATGAAACCCAATTTATTTTACCTTATTTTATTTTTTTATTAACAAAAAGATAGCCAATTCTGCTTATTAAATATTTGCTTTTTACTATTTGGAAGTTCTTTATCCTCTATTCTAATTTCTTTTTGAATGTCAAGGCAATTTTTACATCCTTCCTACCTGCTTCTCAAATACTTTACTCAGCAAACAGCCTTTTTTTCTAATAACTAATCTCTAATGCTTTCTAAAGCCTCTAAGGAAGGAAGTTTACCATGCTTAATTCTCACTTAATTTGTGCTTTGTTTTCTTCTGCCATTTCTACTCTATTCATAAAAATATATTTGGCCTTTATTGTGAATGGATTGTTTAAGAAACCTGGAAGCTGTGGCATGGTTTCTAATACATACAAGATGTCGGAATTAAAACCTACACATTAAAAAAATAATAAACTATTAATTTAATTATAATGGGCACATATAGCAATTCTAGCACTGGGGTTATCATGCTGTGATGCAGAAAAGGAGTCCTAATCACTTTTATATTTTAAGATTTTATTAGGATACATTTCAAATGATAAAAGTATTTTTAAGAAAAAATATATATAATTTCAGATCTAAGGGAAATTTAAAATTTCTCTCTAGTGGCTATTATGACTGAAATTTACTATTTTCCTTTAAATAACTTAGATGTTAACGTAAGATGGAAGAGAGGTTGGAAGTAGCCACATAATGCAACAAAAATAAAATTTCTAGGCAGCAGAGTTTAGAAAGCATTTACTGTTGTTTTCAACCAGTATACATCATCGAGAGTACTAAAATTTGTCTGCTAAAAATCACAAAAACCAAGTTTGCTTAATAAAAAATGACAATAAGAAATGGGCAAGATTAGTTTGTAAAAAATAAGCTGGTAAGAATATCAATACTAAATTTGCAATTAGCCTTTCTTTAAAAAAAGGAAAAAAAAATAAAACTACAAGACCAATCCCCAAACAAAAACAAAACTCATATCCCTTTCTGCTATCTTCATCCACACATGAGTGATTATAGATGTGAAGTGTATGTGTTTTAAAAAGGCATATTCAATATCAGAATATAATTTTATATTTGAAAAAATTCAATCTATAATCATTGTTTCTACACCACAAGTAAAGGTTGATAAAATTTCCTTGGCAAGCAATGACATAGGAAAGAAGATCCATCTTCTGCATATAATTAATTCCAAATGGTGGCAGGATCGTTAAGGATGCTTTCCTAGAGCAAATGTGAGAATCTCTTGGAAAAGGTCAAGAACATTGTTTCAAACTTTACTGTACTATATTACCTGGGCTTGAACTAGCCTGGAAATTTATGAAAGTGGCCAAAATAACATTTTAATTAATAAAAGTGGAAATAAAAAGAGCGTTCATATAACCAGAAGTAAAGTGACTAGAAGGTGGTTTAATGGAATAAGGCACATACTGGAAAACCTTCACAGTTAAAGATCTCTCCTGTTTATGGATCTACTCTGCTCATCCCTTTTATTGTTTGGATTTGAGTAGTTTCACTTACAAGCTTAAAATGAATTGGTAAGCAAAGGTTCCACAGAGCTACCCAAGACATTAAAGCGCTGCCTTACCTTCACAGTTTCCAAGTCTCCGGCTTTAGATGCTTCTAAGAGCCGATAGTCAACATCAGAAGTGCGTATAGGTGTACTTTCTACGTGAAAGAAAGGAAAGAGTACTGTTGGTTTTTAAGGAATCACAGAGTAGCTAAGGAGGGAAAATTATTTGGTGAATGGAAAGAGAGAGGTTAAGGTGTCAGAAATTGCTAAGATCTAATTTAAGGTTTTGTGGTGTCTTACTTCAATCTATATCTACCTTATCATAAGCCAAATTCAAACAAATTTTAGGACACACAAATCCTTCTCCATCCCAATTACAATGTCTTTCAAATTTTATGGTCAAAACTTGGCAAAGGGGAATGGAGAAACATAGGACCATGAGATCAAGGACATCTTTATGATACATTGGGCTTTCAAAGTGTTGGAGCGAAGCTTTGCAATAGATTCTGTTATGTAAACCGAGGGAAGCCACTCAACTTTCAGTACTTAATGTTTAGCCTTTCTTTTTGGTCTCAGTTTCTACAATATGAAACAGAAGTAATACTCCTGAAATCAGTGACCTTAGAAAATATAATCAGTGTACAAAAAAGGCCTACTAAATACAGAAATTTGTTTAATTCGCATTTATTATGGCTTCAGGGAAATGCAATTTAAAATGTCTTAAGAGGTGTGATACAAATGTTAAATAGAATATAATTAAGTCAGGCTGTTAAGTCTAGAAGTTATGAGGCTAACAAATGAGTTATTCTGATTAATCCAATACTATAAACAAACCAAAAATTCATTATACATTGGCCCAAATAAAAAGATTTTTAAAGGAAACAATGCTTATCACTCAAAGTATGTTCATGGACATTAACTGTGGCTTTTATAATGCACATGTGTACACACACTCATGTAACACAAAAGAACTTAAGTCCAGAAAACCTGGATTTAGACTGGGCTCTATTGTGATGATGGACAAATCATTTGATAGCTTAGTTTTTGCACCTATAAAGTGAGCGTTGGTTGGTTTCCCATAAATTCTCTTCCAGGCTTAAGATTTCAATATCTTGTGGCCAGAGACACCTTCCTTGAGTCCGGTGTCCAAATGGGAAGATCAAGTGATGCTATAATAAGGTTTCAGGTTTCAGAAGAAATACTTCAGCTCTTTCTAAAGTACTTTATTCAGGGAAGTGAGTTTTACAGAGTAAGTTATGGGAAGTCTTCAATGGAAGATAAACTATATTTATTTAGTCATAATAATAATACTTAGCAGATAAAATGCTAAGATTAAAGGGAGGAAAGATGAGAGTATTTCATATAATGAAATACATTTTTGAAATATCAACAATTATTTTTCTTTAAAAGGGAGTTTATTGCATTTGTTAGTCTGCAGAAAACTTTACTAATGTAAACTGTTGGCAACTATAGACTTGGGAGCTGAAAGTGCAGGTTTCTAAAAGTGGATCTCAAATCTGGTATTAACAGGTGTTTTTAATGAATCTTTAAAATATTACCCAGAACAGAACCCCAATAACTTACTATACATTCTATATGATTGATGTATTCTTTCAGGAGTCATTATAGATATAACCTGAAATTGGATTAGTAAATATAGGTACAGTTGAAAAGTTCAGCCAGTACATGGTCTACAGACTACAGACACACAAGTTTCTTGCAGAAATATTAGTTTAAAAAATTATATCCTCTTCCAAATAAAAAATAATTCCCATTTAAAAAAAATCTAAGGGCAAGACTTTACCGTTAATTTCTATTATTTGTATTATCTTTCCAGCTCAATAAAAATATGAAGAACTAAACTAAAAAGTTCTGGCACATATTAAACTAGGCATTCAATGACCTATATAATGCTTTATCTTACTAATCAATTTTTAAGAATTATCAAAATAATTGAAAAAATTTTCATTTGTGATTCACTATTTATCTTTTACCAGCAGTCATATATTCTAACTATTCATTTAGAAGACGTTTTAAAAGCATTACTGGAGCTAATCTGCTTAATTTATTCAATCCTTTCCTCACCATTTTGTCAATTACCTCTAAAAACTATGTATAGTAGTATTAGAAAATCTGACGTAATAGCTATAAATGTTTGCCGATTTATGGTTACAACTTATAGAAACTAACTTAAAATCCACTACTAAATGGTTCTTACAAAAGTATAAGAGAAAAATTTTTGAAACAAAAATCACACCTTTTAGAAATTATTAGAATTTACTGAGAAGGCAGAAGTATTTCCTAGTCAAAGAGTGCTTATCTTCTTTAAGCAAATGTTCTATTGCTCTGTAGAAACAGGAAGTTAAATGAAGGCATGTTTTTCATAGTTGAAGCTATAAATCCTATGATAGCAAATTTTATTCCTTTAGATAGATCTTATTGGTATTGATAGTGAAGATGGCCTAGATAGGTCTAAATTTAACTGTCTAGAGATCATCACCTAAGACTGAAGTAAGAATGCCACTATCTAAGAATGAACTAACACAAGGAAAATAAACCAAATCAACAGCTTTGACAATGTGGCACAGTTACTCTTATGAGGCTGGTTAGCTCTGATTCAGCTCTAACAACACGTACCATGCTCCGTAAGTCTGGAAAGGTCCCCTATTTCCGTGTATAGTAGTGATTCTTAACTGGGCTGTACTTTTGGGGGGCCCTTCAGAAATTTGTGGGGTTAATTTTTGTCTTCCAGTGGAGTCATGCCCTAGCTATTACTATTGTAACAATTATAAATTATTTTACTGTAATTTACTTTCATTTTCCCTTTCTATTATAGATAGGGCATTTAATAAAGATTTTTGGAAAGGTCTCTATATAGTTAGATCATAATATCTATGAATTTCATTTCTGGATAGTAAGTGGATGCTATAAAATATTCATAATAAAGAGGGTATGCTGTGTCTGATGAAGAAAAGAACTACTGCATTACACGTAGGGAAAGTAGCAAAGACTTCTGATTCCTTGCCTGTAGCCTACTCAATTTTACTCTTTCAGTTTGTGAGGTCATTCTACAGCAGACATAATCCATGGAAAAAATTAAAAGAACAAGAAAGAAGAGTCAATTATATTAAATTTCTTTTGTAACTTCTTATTCATTTTTCAGTAGGCAGACTGTGTTATTTCCTCTAATTTGGGGGCTTTGGAAACTAGTATCTATTTTTGTAACAGTTTTATGTTTGATCGCCCTCAATAAACTAGATACTTAAAGTATATAACACTGTGCTAGGTAGGCACTGTAACACTCAGTAAGATTTTATAGTTATATTTAAACCAGGAAAGACAAGATAATATCATAATAGTACAATGAAGATAAGAATTACAGAAAGCAGAATATAACACATGTAAGAACAATTAATTAAAAGATCATTACTGTATGAACGATTTGTAATTTTCCCTATTTGATAGATTTCGGAGCAACCATAATTCCACACTGTTTATAGGAGTTTTAAGAAACCTTTGATCATAACACCCATAAGTCAGGTTTCCAACTTAACACTAAAAAAATTAAAGAAAATGGTTGTCTCTTTTCATGACACCTACCTCAACCCCACCAAAATAGGCTGATGGGCAGAGCCACAGGCTAAACTGCAAGCAAGGAAAGGCAGGAAAAATATTCAGGCAAAGAAAATATTCCAAAGAGCCACTTAAAACAAGGGGCACAAAGTTTGTCTGTGAAAAGAGTTTATCAGTGGAAAGACATGGAAGAGGAAGAACAGAATGCAATGTCTATCTATTTGAACTTACCACTCAGAATCTGCTGCACTGCTTCGTTCCCCATCTGTGCTGCCGTAAAGCCTTGTAAAGAGATGATGGAGGGATCAGAGCCGTAACTCAGTAGCAGGCGGCAGGTCTGCAGGTGACCGGCAAGGGCAGCTCTATGCAAAGCAGTCTGACCAAGGGTGTCCAGTGCATTCATCTGAAAAATCATTGGGTGGGCACATGAGATCGAGCAGCTATTTTTGTTCCCTTTTACACCCTAGCGAATAAATTATGAGAAAAATCAACTGTCAAAGCTTTTTGAAAAATACCACAGACTATTCATTATTAATTCTCGCTCACTGATTCTAAGAAATACCATCTTCTTAGTTGCCGTTCTCTGACCACCTTACTGAAAATTCTAACATACCCATCCTTTCCCTGAACGACTGTCTTCCTGTCCATCCTCCACTCCCTGCCACTCTCCTCACAACTAGGGGTCTCTGTAAGGTCCCTGGGGGCTGGGACTCTTGCCTGATGTTCACTGCCTGCCACGTCGAAGATGCACATTAAATACTTTTGGATGAATGAGTTCTACCAAACTTGTTCCCGGAATATAAAGACAACAGAATAAGTAAGCAAAGATAGTCAAAGTAATTAATTACATTTCTTTTCTAATTTTAGTAAATGATTATGATAGAATGCCCTAATTGAATTACACATTTAACCAAAAACCTCATTTGAAGATTCAAAGGTTCCATTTTTAAAACTTTGAAAAATTATATAGGAAGAATAATTTTAAGACTGTTAAGACAATGTTAAACCTTTGAATCATGTTTATAATTTGATCAAAACTAACGAGTCCTAACCTGTTTTCTAGGATACCCCAGTAAAGACTCTACTCTACTCAGACCAAAGTCCATGTTCATTGTACATGTTGCTTCTTTCAGAGAAGCCCTTCGTTCTGCCTTTCTGGATTATGAGATCCAGTGCAAGTCTCACCTTTTCTAAGAAATCTTCCTTGATTACTTGAAGCCTTGATGATTACTTCCTTTCTGAACACCTATGTCAATTCAGCACTATTTTATAAATTAGAACACAGGGGTAGTGTTTGTTTACCAAGTAAAACTAAGGTTACTGAAATATGGAAAGTATTGTATAGGTTTTCTGGGTCCTCTAGAAAGCTCCTGTTAATGGTACATAGTAAATTCTCAAATATATGCTGGTTGGTTATTCAAAATGCTTGGGTACCCCCACCAAACACAAGATTAAGAAAAGAAAGGATTTAAGACAGTCTCCCTGTCTCCAGCTTTTCATTGTTGTAAGGCTGTGACACTTCAGGCAAGGGTTCAAATAAATTTTTTTTTTAATTTTTGAATATTATTGATTTTTTTATACAGCAGGTCCTTATTAGTCATCAATTTTATACACATCAGTGTATACATGTCAATTCCAATCGCCCAATTCATCACACACACACCCCCCCACCCGCGGCTTTCCCCCCTTGGTGACCATACGTTTGTTCTCTACATCTGTGTCTCAACTTCTGCCCTGCAAACCGGTTCATCTGTACCATTTTTCTAGGTTCCACATACATGCGTTAATATACGATATTTGTTTTTCTCTTTCTGACTTACTTCACTTTGTATGACAGTCTCTAGATCCATCCACGTCTCAACAAATGACCCAATTTCGTTCCTTTTTATGGCTAATATTCCACTGTATATATGTACCACATCTTCTTTATCCATTCATCTGTTGATGGGCATTTAGGTTGATTCCATGACCTGGCTATTGTAAATAGTGCTGCAAAGAACATTGGGGTGCATGTGTCTTTTTGAATTATGGTTTTCTCTGGGTATATGCCCAGTAGTGGGACTGCTGCGTCATATGACACTTCTATTTTTAGTTTTTTAAGGAACCTCCATACTGTTCTCCATAGTGGCTGTATCAATTTACATTCCCACCAACAGTGCAAGAGGGTTCCCTTTTCTCCACACCCTCCCCAGCATTTGTTGTTTGTAGATTTTCTGATGATGCCCATTCTAACTGGTGTGAGGTGATACCTCACTGTAGTTTTGATTCGCATTTCTCTAATGATTAGTGATGTTGAGCAGCTTTTCATGTGCTTCTTGGCCATCTGTATGTCTTCTTTGGAGAAATGTCTATTTAGGTCTTCTGCCCATTTCTGGATTGGGTTGTTTGTTTTTTTAATATTGAGCTGCATGAGCTGTTTATATATTTTGGAGATTAATCCTTTGTCCGCTGATTCGTTTGCAAATATTTTCTCCCATTCTGAGGGTTGTCTTTTCATCTTGTTTACTGTCTCCTTTGCTGTGCAAAAGCTTTCAAGTTTCATTAGGTCCCATTTGTTTATTTTTGTTTTTATTTCCATTACTCTAGGAGGTGGATCAAAAAAGATCTTGCTGTGATTTATGTCAAAGAGTATTCTTCCTATGTTTTCCTCTAAGAGTTTTATAGTGTCCAGTCTTACATTTAGGTCTCTAATCCATTTTGAGTTTATTTTTCTGTATGGTGTTCGGGAATGTTCTAATTTCATTCTTTTACATGTAGCTGTCCAGTTTTCCCAGCACCACTTATTAAAGAGACTGTCTTTTCTCCATTGTATATCCTTGCCTCCTTCGTCATAGATTAGTTGACCATAGGTGTGTGGGTTTATCTCTGGGCTTTCTATCTTGTTCCATTGATCTATGTTTCTGTTTTTGTGCCAGTACCATGTTGTCTTGATTACTGTAGCTTTGTAGTATAGTCTGAAGTCAGGGAGTCTGATTCCTCCAGCTCCACTGTTTTCCCTCAAGACTGCTTTGGCTATTCCGGGTCTTTTGTGTCTCCATACAAATTTTAAGATCTTTTGTTCTAGCTCCGTAAAAAATGCCATTGGTAATTTGATAGGGATTGCATTGAATCTGTAGATTGCTTTGGGTAATACAGTCATTTTCACAAAATTGATTCTTCCAATCCAAGAACATGGTATATCTCTCCATCTGTTGGTATCATCTTTAATTTCTTTCATCAGTGTCTTATAGTTTTCTGCATACAGGTCTTTTGTCTCCCTAGGTAGGTTTATTCCTAGGTATTTTATTCTTTTTGTTGCAATGGTAAATGGGAGTGTTTCCTTAATTTCTCTCTCAGATTTTTCATCATTAGTGTATAGGAATGCAAGAGATTTCTGTGCATCAATTTTGTATCCTGCAACTTTACCAAATTCATTGATTAGCTCTAGTAGTTTTCTGGTGGCATCTTTAGGATTCTCTATGTATAGTATCATGTCACCTGCAAACAGTGACAGATTTACTTCTTCTTTTCCAATATGTATTCCTTTTACTTCATTTTCTTCTCTGATTGCCGTGGCTAGGACTTCCAAAACTATGTTGAATAATAGTGGTGAGAGTGGACATCCTTGTCTTGTTCCTGATCTTAGAGGAAATGCTTTCAGTTTTTCACCATTGAGAATGATGTTTGCTGTGGGTTTGTCATATATGGCCTTTATTATGTTGAGGTAGGTTCCCTCTATGCCCACTTTCTGGGGAGTTTTTATCATAAACGGGTGTTGAATTTTGTCAAAAGCTTCTTCTGCATCTATTGAGATGATCATATGGTTTTTCTTCTTCAATTTGTTAATATGGTGTATCACATTGATTGATTTGCATATATTGAAGAATCCTTGCATCCCTGGGATGAATCCCACTTGATCATGGTGTATGATCCTTTTAATGTGTTGTTGGATTCTGTTTGCTAGTATTTTGTTGAGGATTTTTGCATCTATATTCATCAGTGATATTGGTCTGTAATTTTCCTTTTTTGTAGTATCTTTGTCTGGTTTTGGTATCAGGGTGATGGTGGCCTCTTAGAATGAGTTTGGGAGTGTTCCTTCCTCTGCAATTGTTTGGAAGAGTTTGAGAAGGATGGGTGTTAGCTCTTCTCTAAATGTTTGATAGAATTCACCTGTGACGCCATCTGGTCCTGGACTTCTGTTTGTTGGAAGATTTTTAATCATAGTTTCAATTCCATTACTTGTGATTGGTCTGTTTATACTTTCTATTTCTTCCTGGTTCAGTCTTGGAAGGTTATACCTTTCTAAGAATTTGTCCATTTCTTCCAGCTTGTCCATTTTATTGGCATAGAGTTGCTTGTAGTAGTCTCTTAGGATGCTTTGTATTTCTGCAGTGTCTGTTGTAACTTCTCCTTTTTCATTTCTAATTTTATTGATTTCAGTCCTCTCCCTCTTTTTCTTGATGAGTCTGGCTAATGGCTTATCAATTTTGTTTATCTTCTCAAAGAACCAGCTTTTAGTTTTATTGATCTTTGCTACTGTTTTCTTTTTTTCTATTTCATTTATTTCTGATCTGATCTTGATTTCTTTCCTTCTGCTAACTTTGGGTTTTGTTTGTTCTTCTTTCTCTAGTTCCTTTAGGTGTAAGGTTAGATTGTTTATTTGAGATTTTTCTTCTTTCTTGAGGTAGGCTTGTATAGCTATAAACTTCCCTCTTAGAACTGCTTTTGCTGCATCCCATAGGTTTTGGATCGTTGTGTTTTCATTGTCATTTGTCTCTAGGTATTTTTTGATTTCCTCTTTGATTTCTCCAGTGATCTCTTGGTTATTTAGTAACATATTGTTTAGCCTCCATGTGTTTGTGTTTTTTACGTTTTTTTCCCTGTAATTCATTTCTAATCTCAGAGCTTTGTGGTCAGAAAAGATGCTTGATATAATTTCAATTTTCTTAAATTTACTGAGGTTTGATCTGTGACCCAAGATGTGATCTATCCTGGAGAATGTTCTGTGAGCACTTGAGAAGAAAGTGTAGTCTGCTGTTTTTGGATGGAATGTCCAGAAATATCAATTAAATCTATCTCGTCTATTGTGTCATTTAAATCTTCTGTTTCCTTACTTATTTTCATTTTGGATGATCTGTCCATTGGTTTAAGTGAGGTGTTAAAGTCCCCCACTATTACTGTGTTACTGTTGATTTCCTCTTTTAGAGCTGTTAGCAGTTGCCTTATGTATTCAGGTGTTCCTATGTTGGGTGCATATATATTTATAATTGTTATATCTTCTTCTTGGATTGATCCCTTGATCATTATGTAGTGTCCTTCCTTGTCTCTTGTAACATTCTTTATTTTAAAGTCTATTTTATCAGATATGAGTGTTGCTACTCCAGCTTTCTTTTGATTTCCATTTGCATGGAATATCTTTTTCCATCCCCTCACTTTCAGTCTGTATGTGTCCCTAGGTCTGAAGTGGGTCTCTTCTAGACAGCATATATATGGGTCTTGTTTTTGTAACCATTCAGCGAGCCTGTGTCTTTTGGTTGGAGCATTTAATCCATTCACGTTTAAGGTAATTATCAATATGTATGTTCCTATGACCATTTTCTTAATTGTTTTGGGTTTGTTTTTGTAGGTCCTTTTCTTCTCTTGTGTTTCCCAGTTAGAGAAGTTCCTTTAGCATTTGTTGTAGAGCTGGTTTGGTGGTGCTGAATTCACTCAGCTTTTGCTTGTCTGTAAAGCTTTTGATTTCTCCATTGAATCTGAATGAGATCCTTGCCAGGTAGAGTAATCTTGGTTGTAGGTTCTTGCCTTTCATCACTTTAAGTATATCATGCCACTCCCTTCTGGCTTGTAGAGTTTCTGCTGAGAAATCAGCTGTTAACCTTATGGGAGTTCCCTTGTATGTTATTTGTCGTTTTTCCCTTGCTGCTTTCAATACTTTTTCTTTGTCTTTAATTTTTGCCAATTTGATTACTATGTGTCTTGGTGTGTTTCTCCTTGGGTTTATCCTGTATGGGACTCGCTGCGCTTCCTGGACTTGCGTGGCTATTTCCTTTCCCACGTTAGGGAAGTTTTCGACTATAATGTCTTCAAATATTTTCTCGGGTCCTTTCTCTCTCTCTTCTCCTTCTGGGACCCCTATAATGTGAATGTTGTTGCGTTTAATGTTGCCTCAGTTATTCTGCTATTGATTCCTTCTAGTGTAGTTTTCATTTCAGTTATTGTATTGTTCATCTCTGTTTGTTTGTTCTTTAATTCTGCTAGGTCTTTGTTAAACATTTCTTGCATCTTCTCGATCTTTGCCTCCATTCTTTTTCCAAGGTCCTGGATCATCTTCACTATCATTATTCTGAATTCTTTTTCTGGAAGGTTGCCTATCTCCACTTCATTGAGTTGTTTTTCTGGGGTTTTCTCTTGTTTCTTCATCTGGTACATAGCCCTTTGTCTTTTCATCTTGTCTATCTTTCTGTGAATGTGGTTTTTGTTCCAAAGGCTGCAGGATTGTAGTTCTTCTTGCTTCTGCTGTCTGCCCTCTGGTGGATGAGGCCATCTAAGAGGCTTGTGCAAGTTTCCTGATGGGAGGGACTGGTGGATGGGTAGAGCTGACTGTTGCTCTGGTGGGCAGAGCTCAGTAAAACTTTAATCCGCTTGACTGCTGATGGGTGGGGCTGGGTTTCCCTCCCTGTTGGTTGTTTGGCCTGAGGGAACCCAACACTGGAGGCTACCTGGGCTCTTTGGTGGAGCTAATGGTGGACTCTGGGAGAGCTCCTGCCAAGGAGTACTTCCCAGAACTTCTGCTGCCAGTGTCCTTGTCCCCACGGTGAGCCACAGCCACACCCCACCTCTGCGGGAGACCCTCCAACACTAGCAGGTAAGTCTGGTTCAGTGTCCCCTGGGGTCACTGCTCCTTCCCCTGGGTCCCGATGCCCACACTACTTTGTGTGCGCCCTCCAAGAGTGGAGTCTCTGTTTCCCCCAGTTCTGTCGAAGTCCTGCAATCAAATCCTACTAGCCTTCAAAGTCTGATTCTCTGGGAATTCCTCCTCCTCTTGCCAGACCCCCAGGTTGGGAAGCCTGACGTGGGGCTCAGAACCTTCACTCCAGTGGGTGGACTTCTGTGGTATAAGTGTTCTCCAGTCTGTCAGTCACCCACCCAGTAGTTACGGGATTTGATTTTACTGTGATTGTGACCCTCCTACCATCTCATTGTGGCTTCTCCTTTCTATTTGTATTTGGGGTATCTTTTTTGGTGAGTTCCAGCGTCTTCCTGTCGATGATTGTCCAGCAGCTAGTTGTGATTCTGGTGTTCTCACAAGAGGGAGTCAATAAATTCTTAATGGTGTTCACAAGATTCACCATGAAATGCTGACAAATTTAATTATATCACATTTGCCAGCAGAAAAACGACTGTTTATACATAAACAACATAAAAGCACAGCCATTAGCATGTATTAATGGAAAACACAAGTGGTCAAAATAAACTTCTTGAATTTTTCTGTGAATATTTCTGTTATGTCCTCATCACAGGAGAAAAACTTTAAGAACATTCTAATCATTAACATTTTTCTGGAAATTGGATAAGACACCCACTAAATTATTCAATTATAGTGATGGAAATCCATAATCCAGCTCATTAAATCATGGGAACATAGTTTCAGAACTACTACTCTGAAATACAGATCTTACCAAATTATTCCTCAGCCCAAACTCAGTGACTCTTCAGTGCCTTCACATAAACTTGAATCCTTCAGCATGTCATTAAAGACCATCTGTAATTTACTTTTACACCACCTCTCCTACCTCTCTTTCCACTATATTTTTTCATCACAATCTGCTATGCTCCAGCTTTATTAGATTACCCTGGAGCCCCATCTTCTGAAGGTGTTAGTTTCTAAAGTCATCGTGAAAGGTAAAATTTGCCTTTGGTCAAGATTATCCTTGAAGATACCTTAGCAATGCAATGGTAGAGACAGATGTAAAGTTTCTCAGTAAATCCAACACCAGCCAGTTTCACTTCCAGTGTCTAAGCAGATCAACTGAACACCAGATAAAGTACAGACAGTACTTTTAAACATTAACAACACACTATGTGTAAGAAGTGGTTCTCTCTATTAATATGCATGGTGGAACTGAGTGCAATATAGAACACTGCAGATTCACTTCTTCCACCTCTTACTCATTCTGGGACATGCACTCATGGAGTGAAATACTGAGCAAAAATCACCACTCACTAATATAAGGAAGGGATGCAACTACCATTTACTAAGCACTTGCTAATATTAGATGCTACATGTAAATTGTAAGCTATTTATTTAAAAGCGGAGACTATGACTTAACCTTAAATGTAACTCTTCCCTCTACCCTAAAGTACAAGAGAGACCAGTGTAACACAAAATTCTTTGCTTTAGTAAATGTATATATTTTTCCTTATGAAATAATTCTTCCCTCAAATTTGAAATAGTTTCATAGCAACAAAAGAATATCCATGGAGTGCTTCATCAGACAACAAAGCTGAAGCACTACAAGAAGTCATAGAAAAGCATCAGTGAATAATATAATAGAAGCACTCATTCCATGGAAATAAGTAGAATAAAGAAACTAGAGGGACTTCCTTGGGGGTCCAGCAGTTAAGACTTCGCCTTCCAATGCAGGGGGGGGCAGGTTCAATCCCTGGTCAGGGAGCTAAGATCCCACATACCTCGTGGCCAAAAAACCAAAACATAAAACAGAAGCAATACTGTAACAAATTCAATAAAGACTTTTAAAGAATGGCCCACATTAAAAAAAAAAAAAATCTTAATAAAAAAAAGAAACTAGAAAAATTTGGTGAGACTTTGTACAACCCACTTAGAAAGAATGACAATCAATAATAGGGAAATATTAAACAGATATTCTGTAAGGGTTTTTGTGAAGAAGAATTATTCCTCCCTAAAAGCAAATGTCAGAAATTTCTCCAATTCCCTGGTCTCAGGGCTCCGGGCTTGCCCGTCTCAGGTCATAAGATGACTGCGGCAGCCGCGCTGCACCAGCGCCGGGCAGTCTCAACCAAGGCCAAAAGGGAAGTTGCCGACATCTATTTTAAAAGAGAAGAAACCTTTCTCAGCGAACATTTCCTTATGGTTGGGGCCAGAGATGGTTTGTGGGCCCATGCCTTTACCAGGCACTAGTAAGGACGAGATGAGATCACCAGAGCTGTCTCAGACCCTCAAGCTCCTCTATCTGAACAAAACAGAGCTCTACGGAAGGACTTGGGAAGCTTTGATCTGCGGGCCAGCTCCAACCTACTGGTTTTGTGCGGCCTGCAAGCTAAGAATGGTTTTTACATTTTTAAATGGTTACATTTTAAATGGCTATATAAGTACCTACATAAAATCCTCTATTTTGTCTCTTGGCCCACAAAGCCTAAAATATTTACTACGTGGACTTTTAAGAACACATTTACTGGAAAATGATTACTGGATGGGAAATCGACTCTCTGCTTGAGTCATTACAGATCTTTAAAATGACTCAAAATTGAAAAAAGAAAAATCAAGGTCCCTAACTCCCTCTCATATCTAACTTGATCAACACCCTTAAGGTTCTACCTTTATTTATCAGTCAGTCATGGGATAGAATCAGGGCTCTCTATAAAGTGGGCAATCTAATTTTTTCCTCCAAATATTCTGAAGTGGTTCAAGGCACAGAAGTACAAAATGTGTGTGATAAATTTATTCCTGGAGGGCAGCAGTAACTATGTGATATGACTAGAGATCAATCCCCGTCCCCCAATTTTTTAAATGAGTCACCTGGCAGGATTTGTGTTGCTGCCCTAGTTCAGTTTCACAGTTTCATATTGGAGCCAGTATAATTTTATTTTGTTGTGATCCCAGAGAATTGTAGGGAACTCTCATTGTTTAAAGGGAGTTCTCCTAAGTTTGGATTTATTACTCTAATCTCCACCATTCTGTAAGTTACATAAATGGTAAATGACAATAATTCACTCTACTGGTGGAGAAATAACAGGAAAAGATTAAATGACCTCTGCAGGTCGTCCACAAAATCAATGCTGGAAACACTGAAAAAAAAGGGCCAACTCAAGTACAGAATATAGTCCAGAAGCTAGAACATCTCTGACACAACACTGTTCTTCGTCCTCTTGCCTTTGATGACTGTGACTCACGCTGTGTTAATTCTTCACTCAGGCAAAAAACTTAGGCTCAACAACATTCAAAATATTCTTTATATACGAGTCAAACTCTTAGAGACAAAACAAATATACAGTCTAGTATTATACATATAATTAAGTGCCTAAATGGTCATTCAAACTGAGCTAACCAAATAAATGACATTGCCACTCACAAGGAATCTTCTAAGAACTTTCAAGTTATACAGCTATATATATGTATTGCTGTCCATGAGTTTTGTTTTCAACCTAAAAAATTTGACAGATTGATTTTATATACAGCAGCATTAATTTATTCTTTATATTTTAAATAGATACAACTTTAATTCTTAATATATATGTATTATTTGGAATTACCAGCATACTTACTGAAGAAATTCGGGAATGTTGGGACTAATGAAGTCTTTTTTAAGACACAGTTCTATTTTCCTCTATCTCAATCTCCACCACAAGGATATGATAGAGGATGTCTTCAAAGACGCTTAGCATTCAGCACTAAAGAGATCTATTTTCTCTTAAGTACAGAAACTGCCTCAAATAAGAAAAATGTTATACTTAATGTGTTACACCTCAACTGTGGTAATTAATGGTTAGAACTGGCTTAAGATACAAATTCAGAAGGTGTGAGAAGAATAACAGATGTCTGGCAGTTTTAAAGACAAACATTCTTTTTTTTTTTTTTGTATCTGGAGATAACAAGCTGAGGTATGTATCTTTATTTCTATTTGAATAGTAAGAATGACTTTCCTAAAGAGGATAATTTGATAAAATGATATAAAACCACAATGGTATGGGCCTGAAATATATAGGACATAAAATTATGATTAAAAAATGCCAAAAACAGTTTTGGAAACCAGCAAGCAGACTATAAGGAAATGGTTAAGGGGACTCTTTCAAAAATCAGTGTGAACAGCCTAGTCTCAACAGCTAACTATGAGGCTGAGTTCATCTCTCGCCTAAACTTCAGCTATGTCCACATCACTCATTTCGTAATTCATCATGGATTATTCTGTGACATTTCTGTACTTAGGCATGTAGACTCACATTATAATTTTACGTTAACTATGAACATGCGTACATCCCAAACTAAACCTGATTTCAAGTAATCTGAGAGTTGAAAACAGTCTCTATATTATTTTAGCTAGAGTGACAATTTTTTTTTTCTGCCCAAATCAGGATACTTTGAAATTAAAAGCAAACAATAGTTAAAAAAAAAATTAACAGGCATTAATAAAATCTACAATAGAGGGATAAAGACAGGAATCTGAAACAGGTCTACGCCCTGGTAGACAGAGACTACAACCTAGGGAACAGGTAGGTGGCAGGCATACTGTAATCTTTTTAGCTTGAAGGTAAGAAACATTAACTCTGGGCTTCCCTGGTGGTGCAGTGGTTGAGAATCTGCCTGCCAATGCAGGGGACATGGGTTCGAGCCCTAGTCTGGGAAGATCCCACATGCCACGGAGCGCCTGGGCCCGTGAGCCACAACTACTGAGCCTGCGCATCTGGAGCCTGTGCTCCGCAACAAGAGAGGCCGCAATAGTGAGAGGCCCGTGCACCGCGATGAAGAGTGGCCCCCACTTGCCGCAACTAGAGAAAGCCCTCACACAGAAACGAAGACCCAACACAGCCATGAATAAATAAATAAATTAATTAAAATGGAGATGTCTTTAAAAAAAAAAAACATTAACTCGACATCATCCCTTTTTATAAAAATCTTAAAAAGCTAATTTTGTTGAATACTGCTAAATGATTATGCCAACTATTATACATATACCTTGAGTCTACAGATTTCTGTAATTGGTTTTCTAAGAGAAAGTAGTTTCCTAGGACGTTATCTATCTTCCTGAAGCAGGATTTGTTCATGCCATCTGCCTATTCAAAATTTCCAGTGGCTCTCCAAGTACCATGAGAACAAACCAAAGCTCTCCAGCTGAGACCAGCAAGATCTTGTTCCAGCATATCTTTTCAGATTTTCACCATCCCCCATGGACTACCTATTACTCCACCTACTGAACTAACTAATCATAACTTCTGACTAAAAAACTCCTTTGCTTTCCTGATTGAGTCATTATTTAAAATGTATTCTTTGTATTTTGTCTATTTCTATATATCTAATTCTTGGACATTCTTAGCTTAAATTCTATTTTCTTCATGGAATTTCTCCATTCTTTCCCCTAGCCTGCCACCACTAACAGAAGTAATTGGTCTCTCCTCTGAATAGCAATCTACCTGTACTTTCCAATCTGTATAACAGATATTCAAGTAGACTGTGTTAGACAAGACTATTTTTAGATTTTAAGTCCCTTAAGATAAAGAATCTTTATCAAATTCAAACTTCCCATATACCTCATAGTAACAAGTGCAATACCTTGCACACCGGCTGTTTGAAAATGGTTGGTAAATGGAGGGCTCAAAAGAATGACAAATTAGTAAATTCTGATGATAAAGAATACTGTTTTCAACATACTACTCTGTATACTGAACAAACATTAGAGACTATCAAACTATTCACTAACCAAAAACCATGCATTTCTTCTTTCTCTAGAAATTTGGAGGGAAAAAAGTTAAATGCCTGTGTTGATAGAATTGTTTAATATTGAAAAAAACTGATTCACTTAATCTATAATAAAAGTATAATTTACGTTTTTACAGATATTTACAGGCCATCGTTATCCACAGTGGGATATACACAGTTAAAAGTATCTCCTGTGAGGAATGAAATAAACAAAATAACCACAAATTTCATTCTTAGCTAGAATTCTGCTACAGTAATCAATATTTTACTCTAATAGGCTGTTAATCCTTTAATGTGTTATGAACCCACCAGAGTATGGAATTTGTCTAAGAAGTTAAATTTTAATATAATTTGAGAAACATGAAACTAGATTAATGTTTACTAGCCAAACTTGAGTATTATTATTTGTAAACCTTCAACATTCAATGGAATTGTAAAAGGAACAATCAAGTTCTCTGAAAAGAGGTATATTATATTATAACGGTGCACACTTTCTTTGCTTTCTTAAAGGGGTGCTTACCTTGCCCACATGCCCTAACTGTCAGAGAAATAAGTTGCAGAGAGCATAGCTGATTAGACTCGAGGTGCCAATCCCATGGCTGTGCTGAACAAACTGAAGTCTTATTCATACGCTCCCTTTCTCATCCCTGAGACTTGGGAGAGATGGCAGCTGCAGATGGTATATTTTTAAGCCAAAGGCTTATAAAGTAGGGGCTGCAAAGACCATATTTGGGCCATAGAGAAGTAAAACAGAAAAATATAGTCTATAAAAAGAAGAATGAAGCAGATGAACAAAGACTAGCAGAGAAAAGAAAGCCACACAATCTCAGAAAGAGAGAGAGAGACAGACACAGAGAGAGAATGGCAGCCAAGGTAACAGTTTCCAAACTTGTTGTTCCAGCTCTTAACCACACAGTTATCTCATAGAATTACTAAGCAGGCATGTATATAAATAAGTATAAAACAGATTTCTACTTATGTCTAATCTAGATTCAGTCGATCTAACTGAACAGTAACTAAAATGTCTCTGAGACACTGGCCCCTTTGGACTTTATTTTGATATGATCAAACCTCAGATATTATTTGAACTATAAAAGCTACTTTGGATCTATATCTTTAAAAGCACTTTAACACCTTTGGGCTAATAGAATCTGCTTATCAATCCACCTCTAGAAGAGCATTAATAAAATCCTTAAAATAAGCTAACACATTTCTCCAAAGTGAGCAAAGCTCTTGATCACTCGATATGAGAAATAAGCCCATTAAATGCCAATGACTATTGACACAATTTCTTCTTACATACATTGTAAATAAATCTGTCAAATTAAGACATACGAACATCAAAAAAAGTTTTCATGTTTCACACATTTAACAGATGCTCACTAATGACAAAATAGCAGTGCTTTCATGTATGAAAAAAAAGCACTTCTGAATTAAACCTTTTGTATCTGCGGTATTAATAATACCGTATGCAATTGGGGCTTAGGTTGTACTTAATAATGATAGCAAACAAGGCAGAAGCAATAGAATGCAGAATGCCAGGGTACATTAACAATAATAAAGAAAAAAGGATAAAATCTTCATGTCTTTCCCATTTAGGCTTTACAGTAATCTTGTGAAGCAGGGGGTTGGTAGAGATAATTATTAATTTTTTAAGATACAGAAGTTTGCTCCTATAAAAGTGGATTTCTCAAAAAAGTTGGTTAATAACCCCATTTTCTTATAACCATCCTTTCCTTAAGAGTCATTTGTTTTCTGTCCTTTTGCTAAATATTGCCTGCTTGCCTCCCTGGACCCACATCCACCCTCCACCCTGCTCTGTGTCCTGGGAAAATCACGTGTATGGATCACATCAATGGGCTCTTTTGGTCTTTAACTTTTCGCTGTATGTGGCCAGTGGGAAGTAATGACAAGGGTACTGGTGGGAAGGAGAAGACTGAGGAGAATGGATTAGATATAGCCTTTACCAAAGGCTACAGATGCTGTCAGGTGGCCTGCTCTATATAGCTGCCCTGTTCTTGCCCCTTCAGGCCCAGGCTGATGATAGCTCCCACTTGCTGCTGGTACTACCTCACCCCTTGTTGATTTCCTGAGCCTTGCCCACACCTTTGTATATAATTCCTTTATTAAACTTTCCTCAAATTACCCACTTTGAGTGTGCTGTTTATTGCCAAGACCCTGACTAATACAACTTTCTACCTCTATATCTTTGGAACACTTCCTTCAAAAGCCACCAAGGCCCTTATGTGAAAATTGCCAAATTAAATGGATCGTCTACCTTGGTTTCTCTCTGCAGCACTAATCACCTGTTCCTTCTTCACACTCCGTTGCACTCAGTAGACACCATGATAAGCCTTTCAGTTTCCTCTTCCCACTACTGCTCCACAAACATGAGTAATCCTCAAAGGTTATTCCTTGACTCTCAACTCATCTTTCCATATTCTCTACCAGGAACCTTCCTCATTCCCACAACGTATGATCACTATGTCAATGGCTTCCCAATAGATCTTTCTAATCCTAAACTCTCTTTCATACTCTAGTGCTATATTTCCAACCACTAGTTTTATTTAATGTCCCTCTATCATATTAACTCCAAGTACAAAATCATTACCAAGACATAGGACACCAGTATTTCTTTCTAGCTTTCTTACTTCCTTAATTGTACCACCATTTTCTAAGTTTATTCCAGCACCCAATTCATTTCCAAGTACCACCATTTTCTAAGTCTATTCCAGCACCCAATTAGTCTTTCCAAATGGCTTTCGTCTTTCTCTTCCGTTTTCATTGCTGATGCCACTAAATTGGTTCAGGATTAGCTCCAAGTTTGGTAACTGCTTTAACTTCCAAACTATTTCCCACAGTATCCAGCACACAATCTTTATCATTTTACAACTCAATGTTGAGCTAGTGGATCAAAACAAATTATAAAGGAATTATATACATGTCTTAAATAAAATTTAGATAATTAAGGGAAATATATAGTATATAAGTTTGAAAAGACAAATACAGAAAAAAATACAATGCTCATACTTACTAGTAATCAAAGTATTGTTTTGTATGCCACGTACTATACAACATACATATATATATATAAGCTCATTTAATTTTTACCAAAAAAACAAAACAAACGAACAGAAAACCACCCTTGTGGGGGAGGTATTAATACCCACATATCACCAATGAGTCAACTGAGGTTCAGAGAAATTAAGTCCACGGTCATAAAACTAGAAAGTGGAAGATTCTAAACTGAAAACTATATCTGTCTATGTTACATACACAATATGCTTAACTTGCAGAGTGAACCTGAACTTTGTATTTATTACCAAGTTTTACACAAAAGAATGCTTTGGCTTATATAAATATTACTAAGTTCTATCTGTCTAAGTAAGACAAGTTAGTTAATGGCATTAGATCTCCCTACCAAATTCTCTGCCTTTTCTGATTTAGTAGTCTTAGCTTGAGAACTAGGTTCATCATGAGGAGGGGAAGACAGCAGAATGGAAGAAGCAGCGTAAGAGGGCTGAATCCTAACTCAGGAGTGGGGCTGCTTGTTCAGAAGGTGCTTTTAGAATCAAATGGAAACAATGAGTCCTTCAAAAATCAAACTGAAACCACAAGTTCCCCAGAAGGAACACTAGGCAAGCAAACATTAGGGCCCAACAGTAGCTAAGTTGGGTCTTCATAGGGAGCTTTTACTTATGCATTAGTCACCAGATAAACTAGCCCTGAGGGATAGCAGTCTGCCTTGGGACTGGGAAATGAGTGAATGCTAGGATGGAAATTTGTATCTATTTGTTCCCAACCCTGATTAAATATGATTTTTTTTCCCATTTAAAGTGCCTAGTCGCAGAAGTTCTCAATTTTGTTGAACTGAAGTGGAAGGACTAGGGAAGATATACTAGTCTAAAAGGCATTCTACATCACTGGCAGGGCGGTTAAAATTATACATGCCCCACTGATGAATTGCGACCTTATTGATGAGAATGTACTGTGAACATGAAGGGCAGAAAAAAGATTTAGAACCACAGACCTAGAGTAATGCTGACTAGGATAGGTTATATAAAATAATGTTATTTCTCATTGAACCTTCAGGAAATAAAATGACTCATGGGAGACAACAAATAGATACTTTCCCAAAATGAAGGGCATTATTCATGGTTGTTCAAGAACATTATAAATGCCATAAGATATTTTTAAAAATAGGTAAATGATAAACATACTATGCTCTTAAGTGTAGCAGAAAGCCTACTTAGCTTATTATTTTGCTTGATAGAACAACAAGACATTATTTATGTAATAGTGCAGTAGCTGTACCCTGAAAATAGGTAATAAATCTGTAGAACTCTGTTCCTTTCATTCCAGCTCATCCTGACTGTTTAATTAAAAACATCAACCGTCCTTTTAAAGCAAGGATATACAAATTTTTTTGGATCATGCACCTTAGGAGTAAAAAAATGTTTTAAGAACCATCTCAATATATATTTATGTACATTTGTAAATTATAACCAAGCAGGGCTAAACTAATACATAATAAACATATATAAAATTTATACAAAAAAAATTACAAAGGATGGGAAAGAGATGAAACAATTAAAAATTTAAAAAATTTTTAAATTATTAGTCATACAAAATATCATTTGGCTCAATTAAAAAAAACTTTAAAAAATCTTATAAAAATTATGTTGTAGATTTGAGGGTCTGATTCTAAGTTCATTTTCAATAGTTGGTCCCATTGGCTAGATTAGCTAAAAAGATTTCACATAGATATTTAGTGCCACTGGAAAAAGTGCATTGTTAGCAAAGCCTTCTAAATCACAATGCTTATTTTTTAATGTAATTTACTAATTATGCTAAGGCTTTAACTGAATTCTGCTAGTAAAATTACATTTTTCTTGATTCTTGCAAACTTATTATGAGGTGTTGCATTAAAATATTTTTAATAGGTTCAAAAACTACCTGAACACAAATTTTAAAAAAAACCAAAAGCTTTAAAACAGGTTAGAAAATCCTGTTGCCCAGTTTTTAAATTATATAGATATGACAGATGGGTGATAAATATACATCATTTTTCGGCAACAAAATCACAAAACAGTGGATATTTTCTAAAAATCTATTTTCAAAATGTCCTCTTCATTTGTTAAAGTTCCTTTTAAAGAGAAGTTACTTTCTCATTCACTCTAAAATATATAACTTTCACCTTTAAGGTTCTGATTATGTTTCTCTTTAAAAAAAAATGTACCTACATACAAGTAATAGTCATTTGTCACCATAGAACTATCAGCAAATTTTGAATTCCCTTATTTTCATAAAAAAAAAAAAAAAGGGACAACAACTAAGTATGTCAACCTGAAAATCCTGATTCATGAAATAGCCAGATAAACTTTTTATGCTATAAGACTGTCATGGTCATTCCCTCTGATTTTCAACAACGGTATTTATCAAGATTCTACCATTTAGGATAATATCCATAAATCTACTCATGTAAAGTTAAATGTGTCACAAAGTGCTGAAAGTGAGCAGACGAGTGAGTGTATCACGGTCAATCCCCCCACACACAACTCGTGTTCTTCCTCACGAAACACCTTGGGCTCTGACATGACTCAGAGAGGCTGACACACGGACATAATGAGAGTGCCAGCATCAGTCTATGTATGAAATATTAGTACAGTAAGTCCCCTACATATAAACCTTCAAGTTGCGAACTTCCAAAGATGCGAACGTGCGTTCCCATGTCCAATCATGTAAGTTAGTTCACATGTCTGGCATACATTGTTACATGCATGCATCCTCTACAAGTGGTTGTGCTTTTGTACACTTTAAAGTACTGTATAGAGTACAGTAGTACAGTATCATTATCTCAAGCCCAGGATGTCTGGAAGCAAGCATAAAAAGCAGTGGTGATGTAGCTGGTACTACCTAAGAAGCACCAGCGGTTGTACTGTACTACTGTACTTTTCAAGGTACTGTACTGTAAGATTACAAATGTTTTCTTTATTTTTTATGTTTGTTTTTTATGTGTTACTTGTGTGAAAAGGATTATAAACCTATTACAGTACAGCACTATACAGCCGATTGTGTTAGTTGGGTACCTAGGCTAACTTTGTTGGACTTAAGAACAAATTAGACTTATGAACATGCTCTCGGAACAGAACTTGTTTGTACGTAGGGGACTTACTGTAGATCTTAACTTCTTCATTCGCAAATAAATTACTATTTTAATAAATCAAAATTCTAATATTTTTTTCCTACGCCCAATGGCTCATCTTGTATGTTCCATAGAGTGTCTGCACCCTACTTTGGGGACTCCTGCTTTAAAGTATTCACTCTTGAGGATTTAAAAATCTGCAAGTTCAAGTACCTCCGAAAAACAACCAGTTTGCTTCCTTCAAGCAAACTTTCCTCAAGCAATTTATGGAGTCATGGAGTTGCAGATAATGTCACTCAGACAATGCCAATAAAAATGGTTATTAAAATTTTATTTCTTTATATTAAGGTTATTTGAGAGAATTATTATCATTACCAGTTTGAAGGAACAAATGTTCTTTAAAATAGGTAGCAATATTTTACCTATCATTCACATAAATTACTTTCTGATAAACCATAATTGATGTTGACTACCAAAATATATCAATTCCAGTATTAAGGTAAAACAATGTAAAGCTGAAACGTATTTCAAATGATAAGACCATAGCCACATTTATTGCTTTATAGAAGAATGATAGTAAAGTACAATATAAAACACAGGTAATTATCTCTATTAGTAACAAGATTTAAACCAGCTTTAAAGGAGAATCTATGAATTCAAATACATGCTAACAGTCCTTTATAAGATTAATTTCTTCCGGAGAATCAGAGAGAAGAGGAATAGTCTTAAGTGCAGCTAGCTACTCAATGCCAAGGTTGGCACCTTATCTCAGGCATGAGCCTTACCTTTGCTCCATGTTTATGTAGAACTTCCATGACATCATTGTGGGCCCTTTCTGCTGCAACGTGCAGGGGCGTCATGAAACTATGGAGAGGAGGAAAGGAAAAGGTAATCTCCTAACTTGTACCACACTTGCCCTTTAAGAACTGAGCAACTCCTTCTGCAACTGCACTTACTCTTTATTTTTTTCATTAACATTTGCTCCTTTTCTAAGTAACAACTCTGTCACTTGTTTGCGTTTGGGATGCAGGGAGGCCACAGCACAGTGCTGTAAAGTAAAGAAAACCAAGTTAATAAAATAAACTTCTATGTAAAAATAGATTTCTGAATTGAATAGCACCTGCTGACTATTTAAAACACTGTTATCTCAAAACATATATTTTAACATTATGGAGATGATCAAAATTCCTCCTAAATACACTGGGAGTATAAAACATAAGCCTTTAAACCAAGGTGAAATTATGCTCTCAGTTGAGCAGTAAGAGACTTCGTTTCTTTCCCTTTAGCCAGTAAGTAATTATCCAGTATATATTTACTTGAAGGTATCAGAATACTGCCTCTCCAAAGCTACAGAAATCTATAACTGAATTACTCAATCCTTCAGTGGGCTGTCAGTCACATAGATCAATATTTCTCAAGCTCTTTCCCAGAGGTACTCCTAGCACTACAGGAGAATAAGTCCATACGCCCAGGGACAGGTAAGAAGGTAACAGACTTGAAGGAGCTTAGAGGGAGAAGTATTCTCAGAAATTTTATGTTTTATCCTCTATTTATACAACTTTTGTATTCAACTTCATTTTATATTCATGTTTGTATTAAAACTGAAAAAGTAAGAAAACTACGTACTAATGAATAGAATGAACACTCTAAAAAAGCAGGTCAGGTTCATTCTGTGGCTTTGAGTGTCTCCTGGCAGAAATGCTGTGTAGCTTGAATGCATCTAAACCCCAGCATGAGAGCCATATTCTGAGCATACATACAGTTGGCCTATTTTGGTTTGGTAACTCTTATAATGTTGTTTTTAGCAGGTACTGCCTACCGTTTGACCCTTTTGTGCCAGATATAAAGAATGTTAACTGAAGCAGATTTAGAGGTCTGTGATAGAAGCATCACTTATGCTTAAATTCTGAATTCAGGTGTAATCCAACCAGCCCTATACCTGAAACTTAATGTGGTCAATGACAAGGAACACAGAACAATCTTTCTGAGAGTACATTAAAAGAAAAAACATGAATAGTTTTAAAAACAATTTGTACAGTCTGGAACAAAAAAAATTCCTAACCTTACCATTTTTCTATAATGAATGTAACAATTCTTTGACTACAATTGCTCAGAAGGATGATGCAAGTACCTTTGAAAACAATTTAATCGTTGATAGAAAGCAAATAGAGTATTTATCTAGCAACCACAAGAAAAAGAAGATTCTATAGAGAAAAATCACATCTTGTATTTCATGAGAGCACTGGCCACAAAAGTACATTTGTTATAATATGGTTGGGTAAAGACAAAAGTAAAAATAATTTTCAGATTAAGGTTGAGCAAATGTCTATTCTCTCATCCAGGAAAGCAATTATCTCCCTAACCAAATTTAAAAATCAACGCAACCAATATTAAAATGCAAATTCCTGGCACTTCAGATACTAAAGTTACCTTAATGTTTCTGAAATGAAAATCGTATTTTGCATTTACACTACTATTACAGACCCAAGGAATGGATTAACAATAAGATCTTACCAGTGCAGTTTCATGAGACTGTGGTTGTTTGAAATTAATGATTTCCAAAGCAAGTGTTTTTTTAACTTTCGCTAGGTCTGCTTCTCTGGCTGCTTGTAGTAAAGAATGACCTTTAAATTCATCTGTTAATGAAATAATGGTTGACGTATAAATATTTAAAATCTATAAAACTCGTTAGCATGATTATAAATAAAGTAGAAAAATTATTAATTTTTTTTTTTAATCAGTCATCAATTTTATACACATCAGTGTATACATGTCAATCCCAATCACCCAATTCAGCACACCACCATCCCCACCCCACCGCGGTTTTCCCCCCTTGGTGTCCATACGTGAAAAATTATTAATTTTACACATTCCTCTATTTTAGCAACAGCAACAACATGACAATATGATGATAAAGGTGCGAAGGATGAGGGTGTAGGTTAATGAAAAATTTTGAAATAAGACTATTTTCTACTCAGAGTTCATAAAGATACTCACTCCAGCAAAGTTTTAAAACAAGCAACCTAAACGTTCACCAAATAGAAACCAGTTAAATAATTTGTGAACACTTACACACTGGAATACTTTATAACTCTTAAACAAAAAGGCAGATCTATATATAAGCTGAGTCACTTGGCTGAATTCTTTCTCTTTTCCTTTTTCCCTTTCCTTTGAGGGCCCCATGTCACTTTCTCCTCTTCTTCAAAAGATAGGAAGAGGGACTTCCCTGGTGGTCCAGTGGTTAAGACTCCACCTTCCAATGCAGAGGATGTGGGTTCGATCCCTGGTCGGGGAACTAAGATCCCACATGCTGCGGGGCAACTAAGCCCGCACACCACAACTACAAAGCCCACATGCTCTGGAGCCCACGTGCCACAACTGGAGAGAAGCCCGCACGCCGCAACAAAGAGCCCGCACGCCGCAATGAAAGATCCTGCGTGCCGCAACTAAGACCTGATGCAGCCTAAATACATGAATAAATAAATTAATTAATCAATTAATTAAAAGGAAGGAAATTTTAAAAAGAGAGACACACACAGAGACACATGCGTGCACATACTTGCGTCTTATTAACTACTACTCGTCACTCAAGGTCTCAGTTCAGATACTTGGATAAGCCTTCCTGTTGTTCCCCATTAGGATTCCTTCTTATGAAGTCCTTTGTACTTGCCTTTAGCTGTATATCACAGGGCTTATCACACTGTCTTATCTGCTACGGTAGTCCCATCACCTAGCACAGTGCTTGGCATACAGTAGGTAGCCAATAAGTATTTGCTGCATGAATGCTGAATATTTACAAACTAAGTCATGGCAGGTTTGGGGAAAAAACATTTTTATATAACCTCTTGTTTAGTGGTACTTTATCACTGCTAAATTCTTCAAAGTACAGGCTTTTGAAACTTCAGAAAACTTCAGAAATCCCAATTACCCTGAAAACTTAATATTTGTAAAATGTCTTAAAAGTCTCTCTTTCTAAATGCATTTTGAAACAAGAATGAAAGCTACTTTTAGTATTTTCAGCTCCAGTGTGTGCAGAACCCACACTATGGTGTTCAATTGGCTTCATGAAAACAAATAAAAAAGTAAACAAGAAAGAGCAAAAAAATGTGTGTAATGAAAATGCTGTAAACATGGGTATGATCAAAATATTGTTTTTGTTTCCTGTATAATTTTCTTAAAAAGAATTCTGTTGTTGTGGTTGCCTAGTATAAAGCAGTGAGCATGAGGATGAAAACTGGTGAGAAAAGTTCCAGCTTTGTTAAATCCTCTCCTTCAGGTAATTCCTTGGTAGAATCTTATTTAATAAAATAAAGGAGATACTGAGAAGGTTGCAAAGTACTCTACTCAGGGAACTTCTTCCTTTACAAAACTATACAAATTTAGGTTAAATCTTAATGTTTACAGTGGAATCAGGTAGACCAGTGAAATACAACGTAAAAACCCATAACAGTACTCATAATTTACAAAATGACTCAAAGGAAAAAAGAAGTCAAATGGTGACATGGGGATAAAGCTGAGGCCAGGGTATAAAACTAAAAGAAAGAAATTAGAAAAAGATGTAAAAAATAAATTTTGAGTTAAGTTAAATTCAATTCAATAAACCTGCTGGGCACACAGCATGCACAATGCACTGTGCTAAGTTGGGGGTAGGCAGATACAGACCCAAGCACAATTACCATCAACTCATTTTTATTAGGTAACCAGGCATTGTGTAGGTGCCAAGAAGACAGAATAATAAAACCAAAGGTCTTTCTAAGAATTTAAACTTCACTGGGGAGACAGAACATCACATAGAAAAATGAACTATATAATGCAAGATAACATATGGCAAGAGTCATATGAGTGGGAGAGAGAATAAACGCACTTCTACAAGGATTCATTGCTAAGACATCTGCCCAGTTATAATCTGGTTTGTGCTGGCCTGTAATCTAGTAGATGTCATCTGTTCCGGTACCAAAATAGGTTTAAATTTCCATTTAAACAAGATCAAAACTGCAAGGAACTCTTCCTGTTTTAACATAAACTAATTTACAATCTGTTTAAACTTAAATGATGTTTTCATTTTGACCATGCCTTTTTCTTAAATTATCATTTAAAGGTTTTCTCAGGTGTTTAAATCTAGTTATCTGATTCTTAGAATCCTAGATGTAAGAGAATATCAACCATGGGACAAATTAAAAATTAGGTAACACCTACTTTAATTTAAACCTGTAATGCCCACGTATAGAACTAAATATATCTCAGTATTCGATACGACAACTAAATGTAATGTGGTATCCTGAATGGGATCCTGGAACAGAAAAAGGACTTGCAGTAAAAAAACAAGGAAATCTGAATAGAGTACAGCCTTTAATTAATAATGTATCAGTATTGGTTCATTATTTTGACAAATGTACCATATTAATATAAGATATTTATAGGGGAAACTGGGTATAGGGTATACAAGAACTCTCTGTACTATTTTTGTTAAGTTTTATGTAAATCTAAAACTATTCTAAAACAAAAAGTTTATTTAAAAACATGCATATGTAAACATAGGTAATATGTATCAGTATCTGAGAAGATTACTTCCACCAAATCATAAAAATTATCTTATTTAAATTTGGGCAAGTGATTGCACTTGGGCTATAACACACATAAATAAAAACATGAATGTGCAACTTGCAGGGCTTGGGAAATAGTGAGTACTCCATAATGTTAGATATCATCTATTACTACCAATAGCACAAGAATATAACCTCTGTGAGCTTAGAGATTTTTTTCTAGTTTGTACACTGCTATATTTCAAGTTCCTGGCACATAGTAGGTATTCAATAGATGGTTATTGATGGACTCATCCTCTTTTGTCTTAAAAAAAAAAAAAAAAAGGAGCCTTACTTAACACATGAATTAGAATTAGGCTTGAATAAACACAAAATAAATATATGTATATGAGATTCCTGTAGAATTCAAAAAGAAAAGTAATGATAAGAGGATAATAAACTAGTGAACATGTAAGAACTGAAGTCTATTATCTAAGTTAGACAAAACAACAGCCCTAATAACAAAAATAAGATATTCTAGGGACTTCCCTGGTGGAACAGTGGTTAAGACCCCGTACTCCCAATGCAGGGGGCCCGGGTTCAACCCCTGGTCGAGCCGCAACTAAGACCTGACGCAACCAAATAAATAAATTAATTAATATTAAAAAAAAGAAAGATATTACAATTTACAACTAGAGATGTTGACTTTAGGATATAAATACATACAAGTCAATCTTTCCCGGAGCTCAGGAGTTGGAGCCATATCCACGGCACTTTTGCCATGGCAGTTGACTAAAGTGGGATCGGCACCATGACTAAGTAACAAAGAGCAGACCTCTACACGATTCTTGGAAGCAGCCTCATGGAGTGGGGTAAACTGCCAGAGATCCATAGCATTAACACAAGCTCCATGCTGAATTGAGAAAAAAAAAAGTTATAGGTCAGTAATCATTTCACTGGATCAAATAAAACTCGTTTATTTGACTGTAAATTTCAGTTATAACTCTGAAATGTCAACAATTGTTTTAATTTCTTTAATTTCAGCTTTTAAAAAACAGTTTAAAATAAGTTGAATAATTAAAAAATTTTAAGGCAATGGTGAACATTAAAAAAAACCAATTTTATTATCTTAAAAATCTTGGCAAAAAACCCCCATGAAAACTCATGATGAGTTAAAAAAAAAAAGCAAATAATATTCAATATTTTTAATTTCTCTTACCTTTAGTAGCAGTTCTGTGACTTCGTAATGTCCATATGAACATGCATTATGAAGAGGAACAAGTCCACTAAGTGGAAAAAGGCCAATTAAAATACTAAAATTTCAAAGAACTTAGAGTCATTTATCCAAGAAGTGCTAAGAAACAAAATCTAATAAATCCTAGTACAATTATGTTTAAAATATTTTAAAGTATTTAATAAGAGAATAAAAAGCTAACTAATGCTCAACCTTTTGTATTTATCTTGTTTTATGTATGTCATTACATATAACGATAAAAGCACCAATTAGAAAGGCATTTCGGTAAAAGGAAGAAGTGCATGTACTAATTGAAAATTGCATGCTTTAAATAGTAAGTATTTATAGAAAATACATGTTAACTGATAGTGAATTGAAATATTCCTACCATTTTATTTCACTTTCATGGTAATTTCCAGCACAAGAATTCAATATCCAAACTATTACAACTTGCATATCCGAGTATCATTCTGCATGAGTCAAAGACCCTCTTTTTTGTGGTGTACTTATCTTGAGGACTCACCTACTGTACACCATCTGCTTTCAGACATGCACGAGGGAAAAGCGATTTACAAGAGCATCAGGCATTTGTGCCCCTATACTATGGGAACACCACTCACACGTGGCACAGAACCCGGCGCAGGCAAAAGAGAAACAGCACCAAAAAGAGCAGATTTGAAATGATGGACTCCTCTTCTGAGAACTGTCTCAAGTACTGAGCTCTTTCTTCTTGTCTATGTTTCCTGACATGGAGAGGGGCAAAGTGAACGAAAGCCTGCTCCAGGGCTTCTTTTCCTTATGCTGCTCATCAGTGTAATAGGAACACTACTTCATCTGGGCAGTCAGGTCAATTATCTTTTAGATATTAAAGTGGCATAATGAGAAATGTTAGCCCATCACATAGGCTAGCAGACCCAATTCACGTGTCCCTGGAGATGGGCTAGGAAAGTGGTACAAAGGTTTCCAAAATGCACCTATTCATAAAATAAATGACATACTGCTTTCTTGGTTCCCAGACACCTCTCTCCCATATCAACCTTCATAAGGACCTTTTAGGTTTTCTCAGTTTAGATGGTCAAGATTTCATCAGGAAAAAATTAGAATATTGTATACTTACGTATACTTATGATTTTAGTTTATTAGTAAGAGACGGTCCTTTCATACCTGATAAATAGGATAGTTGTGTTACTGGATTATCAGAATTTTTTATTTATCTGTCTTTCTGAAGTGTAACTTAAGAGTTGAAAAATAGTAATTGCAATTGAGAGAAACAAATTTTAACTTCAAATAATAGAATACAATAAAATTAAACTAATTTAGGAAATTGTTATGAGAAGAACCCTTAATTAGTAGGAACATGAAAATGAAGTCAAATCACTGTGAACATTCTTAAAATGCTATACAAGCTGTAAGGCAATGGGATATAAGACTTTGTCTAGTGCTCAAAAACTTTTGTGTATCAGATGTTGAAAACAAAGCGTAAATATCCATGAATGAAACCATTACAGGAAATACGCTGATACACATACCCTTTGTCTTTTGCATGCACGTCAGCACCATGCTGGAGAAGAAGCTGAACGATCCGAACTCGGTTGTAGCCCGCTGCTAGATGTAAAGGAGTTGACTAGATAGAAAAGAGAAAGAAAAACGTATCCCCCTCTTCAGGTAAATAATTCTTGCTTTGGCATCTAATCTGTATTTATTTATTTAAAGACAATGAGTGTTAACATACACAGAAAATACTGAGGTGAAGTGCCAAAAATTCATATTTCCTAGCTGGATGAGAGACAATTCACTCATCTCAGGAGTAAATTCTAACTTCAGTGCCATTCACCTACTTCTCCTACTGGTTTTTCAAGGCCTTCAGTTATCAAGCCCTACCCTACCTATTCCACATTATTTCTTAATTTCTTTCCATCATGGACCATTCCTACTGCTCTGGGAAGACATGTCAGGGCTCATATTCCTCATAATTGGAAACATTCTTCTTTACCTTACTTGCATCCTGCCCACCTTTCAAATTCTAACTTTTCAATCCCAATTCTATCATAAAGAGCTAGCTCTCAAAATTTCTCTTTAATAGGAAAAGCTGAAAAGCATCTCTGAAGAATATTGGAAGAAATTCTAGTGGAAACAAAAAAGACAATGGACCGTATTCATTCCATTAGGCTGCTAGCAATGGGTCAGAACTAATTTCCTACCTTGGATAACGGTGAAATATGCCAAGATAGTATTTAATTCTTCTATTTTATGTACTGCATATGCAGTATAAATACAGGAGGAAAATAAAGTTTCTTCCCAACTAATTACTGCCACATTTTAATTTGAACCAAGTTATTAAAAGGTGTTCTGCTCACATATAATATGATAATTAAAATAATCAAACTTCTCCACACCTTTAAAAAAAAAATCAGAAATAACATTACTTTAATTAAAAGTTTCTCTGCAACCATAGCAATTTTCCCACCTCTGCTCATTTATTTAAAGTTTAAATACTGTAACGGCTTTTCACACAGGGTCTAGTATACTTTAATATACTACCATGTCTCATGTCTTCTATTTTGGGCCTTGGGATTTAATAAGATTTTCAATTTATTTTCTTCACATATTTTGATACAAAAGAATTACTTAATACTGTGTTATCTATTACTGCTTTCAAGGCACTCCATACATTTTGTATGTTCTGACAGTCTCTAAGTTTAGGAACTATTTTTGAGCAATACACAGCTAATAATGAGATCAGGTAGTTTGGAAAAGAGTCCTGAATAGGAAGTCAGGAAACATCATCACAGTCCTGGATCTTGTGGAAATGTGAAAGTCATATTACCTACATAGCTCAGCTTCCTCACATGTAAAATGGAGATAAAACCACCCATCCTAGCTATTTCAAAAGTGCATGAAAAGTTTTCTCCCACATATAATCACCTTTAAAATGTAAAATGCCATATAAAAACAGATGATTAAAATTTCTGAATCATCAAACAACAAGCCCATCCAAGTTTCTGCCTTCAGACACCTGTCAAACGTTACTGTAAATGATACTTCTAGGGACTACCCAATTATTTTCAGGACTTATTTTCCCCATCCTTTAACATTTTAAAGATGTTGTTTCACTATCTTCTGGCTTGCATTGTTTCAGACTAGAAATCTGCCTACATGGTATCTTTATTCCTATGCACATGTGATTTTTCTTCGGGATACATTCATAATTTCTCTTTATCACAGACTTTAAGAAATTTGACTTGTGATGTACCTTGGTACAGTTTTTTTTTTTTTTTTTCCTTCTTTTTTTTGGTGTATGTGTGTGCTTGGGGCTGGCTGAGCTTCTTCGATCTACTATTTACAGTTTTCATCAAATTTGGAAAACTTTCAGCTATTATTTCTTCAAATATTTTTTCTGCCCTCTCTCTTACCATTGTCTCCTTTGGGGACTCCAATTGTACAGATGTTAGGCTGTTTTCAAAGCTTGCTTTTAAGCTTTGTAAGCAGGACCAGAGCAGCCTTTGGTCTAGGACTAATTTTCCCCTTCTACTGAAGCATTACCCTTTTGAGTACTCTATGATATCTAATGAATTATGAGGTTTGTCCTTTCTGGCTGGTGGCAACAGAAATGATTAAAGTCTCTGTGAGTTGCTAGGATTGTTACCTCTAATCCTTTTGGGTGGTTCTTTTATCAGCCTCAGGTAGTTTTCTCATACCTGTATTAATCAGTACTCAGCTGAAGATAGTAAGGGGATCCTTTGCAGCTCTCTGGAGCTCTCTTCTCTGTGCAGCTCTCCCTTCCCTGGTCCTCCACCCTGCTAACTCTTGCCACCTTGGTCTCCTCAATCTTCTAATTCCATCTTCTCGAGTCAGGGAAACCACTGGGTGCCTCCTGGATTTTCCCTCCCTGCATCAAGGCCTGGAAATTCTTTCTAGGCAACAACCTGGAGCAATCACAGAACTCACCTTATTTGATTCCTATCACTCAAGAAGCACTACTATGTACTGCCTGATGTTCAACTTCTGAAAACCAGTTTCATATATTTTATCCAGTTTTTTTTTTTTTTTAAATTGTTTCAGGAAGAAAGGTAAATCTAGTTCCTGTCACTCCTTCTTGGCCCACTTTCAGGGCTGAATTTGACTTTATACTGCAGTTGGGAAGTTTCCTCAAGAGATAGTAACTGCTTTGGATGAATGGTCAATGTGTCAGTAAGCTCTCATAGGACATAGCTGACGTTTAATATTATAAGGAAAAGGTGACAATTTCATTGCTGATGCACAAAAAGATTTTCTTTTTTCATATTAAGTATTCTTACAAAATTTTATTTGTATATAGTTGGGTCAATAATAGTATTTATTTCTTATTCTTGAAAATAAACTAAGTCCCTAAATAAATGAATACCTATACACACACACTAACTGTTTATACAGAAGGCCAAAACAAAAAATTATATCTAGTTTCTGGATTTTAAAAAATCATTATGAGACTAAAAATTATCTATAATGCTTTGAAAATGGTAATATAATTTTTAACCTGTATAATTTTAAAACTCATATAACTCAAATAAATTAGAAGGCTCTGTAATTGAAATGGTAGAAAGTGATAGAAGGCCTGAAATAGAGCAGTTGTTAAAAAATGGAGTTGAGGAGTAAGTGTCAAAAACTATTAAGAAGGAGAATTGCTAGAATCTGATAATTGATAATAAGTAGTAAGGAATATAGCAGTTTCCAGTTTGGAAATGTCAGTGATAGAGGAAGGAAAAGAAGGAAGAAGGGAGGGAGGGAGAGAGGGAAGAAGAGAAGGGAAGGGAAGGGAAGGGAAGGGAAGGGAACCCAAAGGGAGAGAATGTGAGGTTTGGGTTTATTGTGTTTGAGTGCCTATACGATACCCTAGCGGTAATGGGACTAAGAATGGAGTTTTGGAAAGATCACTCTGGTTACTCAATAGAGAATAAACTGGAGAGGGAGGGCAAATCTGATGGCAGGAAGACCTGAACAGAAGCCTGCAGGACTAATCTAGGAGGGAGATAATGACGGTGTCAGTTAGTAAAATGGTAGCAGCATCTAAGTAGAGGTAGTTGAGCTATGGGAGCGGATGAACTCACAGGGAGAGTGAGTACAGAACAAGCAGGGTGAAACTTTCTGAGGAGTCATTCCGATGTGTATGCTAACCGTGCAAACTAAACAGTGTCACTGGAAGGCACATAAAAAGCTGTGACATGCCTGCAATAAGTTTGAGGAAATGGTATAAAGCAAAAAGAAAAAGTACAAATTGAGAACAAACGATGATTTGAACAAGCTTACACTACTAAGAGTCCAGGAGTTTTTCCTCTAGAAAAAAATTTACCACTAAACATTATATACTAAATGCTATCTTCTGATGCAAAGCAATTAAAATCATGTGATCTAATGAATGGTTAGCACATAGTGCCAACTTTATACCTCAACTACCAAATGGCACAGCAATGATAAGAGTAATTTTCTAAATGCTAGGATAATTAACAGAGTGTAATTTTGGTTTGGAAAAAAAAGAAAAGCAGGCCCGTTTGTAAAATACTCACACATGTTACTTGATAATTTTGTGTTGGCTGTAAACTAGCAAACACAAGAATCAAACATTTAAGGCATCACTGCGCACAGGACAGCAATCACTGCCAGTTTGCACACCTCACATTTATTCTTAAAACAGATTTTTTGTTGGGAATACTTTAAAAGTCAAACATGTAGAGCGAAAAAAAGAATAAAATAAAAAACATGTAGGGTGATAAAGTATGAAACAACTACAAATGTAAAAACTCTATCAAAAAACCTACCTTAATATTATTCTGCTGTAAGAGAAATGTTATTACTAATATTTTCATATTGTAAAATGTTTACAGAAAAAAGAATCCTTACTTAAATAAACCTCATAATTCAAAGTTTTCTTCTTGGAATCAGGCCATAGGAAACAATAAACTTATATATATATATATATATATATATATATATATATACACACATTTATCTTTGCTTTTTATGATATAGATTTGCAGCATACAATAATGCATTAACTTCTCCTACACATATATGCATAGTTAAAATAGGAACAACTGACAACCCTGTTATAAAACTGTGGATGCAACTTTAACAGAAGTGCAGGCAGCACAATATAAGGAAGTGAGTAGAGGCTTTTAAGCCTTGGGTTTGCATTCCTCCTCTGGAAAATTTACAAGGTATATGGCTTTGGACTAATTTCTTAATGTCTCTGAGCCTTGGCTTCTAATATCTGTAAAATGAGAATTATAATTCCTACCATATAAGGCTATTTCATGCATTATAGATAACTATATAAAGCACCTAATACAGTATCACATAGAAAAAGCTCAACAAATGGTGGTTATTACTTATTATCACCTTATTAAGTATCTTACACACTTAGAAGTTATTTCTTAATGGTCATTTATCAGTCCTCATCTTACTTTACCTATCAGCATCATCTGACATAGCTGAGCACTTCTTCCTTCTTGAAACGTTTCTCCCCTTGGTATCTAGGACACCTAGGTACCCACACTTCTTTTCTGGTTGCTCCTCACTTTCTTGACATTGGAGAACTCCAGGACTGTGTCCTTAGACCTCTTTTCCTCATTATCTACACTCACTCTTTTGGTGATCTCATGCAGTCTTGGGGCTCTAAACAACATTTATATGCTGACAACTCCTCAATTCTATCTCCAGTTCAGTCTTCTTTGCTGAACTCCAAACTCTCACAATCTAACATCCTACTTGACATCACCTTATGGATATACAGGAGACACTGCATGCTTATCATGTCCAAAACTGAGCTCTTAGTATTCCCTCCAAAAGCTACTCTGCAGAATTTCCTCTTGCTGTTAATGGCAACTCCATCCTTTTAGTTACTCAGGTCAAAAAATTTGATAGTCTTTCTTGACTGTCATCTTTCTCTCACACACTATGCTCACTGCATCAGACTATTTCTGTTGGCTTTATCTCCAAAGTCTCTCCAGAATCCCATCACTTCTCACCACATCTACTATCACTATCCTGGTCTAAGCACCATCCTCCCTCAGCTGATTGGTTGTAACAGCCTCCTTGCTTCCAGCATAATCCTCTGAGAGCCTACAAAACATGGCAGCAGAGTGATCCTGTTAAAATGTTAGAGGTTCCGGTCCTCAGCTCAAAATCTTCCAATGGCTCTTCATCTCACTCTAAGTAAAGCTGAAGTCTTTATAATGATCTAGAAGGCCACAGACAATCTCTCATTACTACCTCCAACTTTCTGACCTCATCGTTCACTCTGGTTCACTCCAAACAGCTCAACTGCCACAATTATTAATTTGCTAAAAAAAACTAAAGGCCTACCAGTAACAAAATATTTTCCCACTTAAATTTAATTTCACACATGACTCCTTAACAAATCCAAACAATGGAAGACAAAGTATTCCTAAGGATTAAATATCAAAGCAAGAAAATCCTATAGATACACAATGTAGCCATCACCTTTGGAAGACCTATATATTATTATGTGCCTAGAATATCAAAATTTAATTTCTAAATATTTTTTTCCTACTGAGCAAAGAAATCATGAAAACTACGTCTCAAGATTTAAATGTATTATTACATATTCAATCCTAAGGGAATTTTAGCATTTAACACAAAACACACATGGCTATCTCACAAATGACTGCTGGGTACTGGGGAAAGGTTCCTCAGTTTGTTAGTACTGAGAAAGCTTTTGAAGTTAACACAGAGACAGAATATCCCAATCTTTACAGCACTTCTCATCTAAGAAACATAAAATATTATAAAAATTCTTAATTTCTTAAGACTATTATTATTGTTCTATTTTTATAAAGTAAGGCATATCTCAGAGATATTGTGGGTTTTGTTCCAGACCACTGCAATAAAGTGAATATCACAATAAAGCGAGTCACAAATTTTTTGGTTTCCCAGTGCATACAAAAGTTATATTTACACTATGCTGTAGTCTGTTAAGTGTGTAATAGTGTTATGTCTAAAAAAATGTACATATCTTAGTTTAAAAATACATTATTAAAATGCTAACCATCATCTGAGCCTTCAGCGAGTTGTAGTAGTAACATCAAAGACCACTGATCACAGATCACCATAACAAATATAATAATGAAAAAGTTTGAAATATTGTGAGAATCACCAAAATGTGACACAGAGACACGAAGTGAGCAAACGCTGTTGGAAAAATGGCACCAATAAACTTGCTCAACGCAGAGTTGCCACAAATCTTCCATTTGTAAAAACACAGTGTCTGAGAAGTACAATAAAGCGAAGCGTAAAACGAGGTCTGCCTGTACAAAATTTGGGGCAATCCTTAAACAAGATTTTAAAATGAGATTCCAAAATACCAGTACTCCAGATAAATATCTCCTTTCCTCTTATTCTGTCTTTGGACACTACTTTTGCAACAAAAAGTGGTCACTAAAAAGACTGCCAAAGACGGTCTTAAAACTATTTGCCACAATCTTTTACTGTAACACTTACCATGAAATCAAATAGTTAAATATTTATGTGTCTGTCTCCTGTAATCCACTGTGAGCTCATTGAGAATGAAGAGCATATCTTAATTTTACGTTAGAAGGCTTAACACAGTGCCTCATACTAGTAAAAAAGAAATGAAAGTTATGGTTAGCTTTTGATTTACGTTCATTAAAGAGAACGGGGGATATGAATAATCCAGCTTGGTGCATTTGACTTCGAATTTGTGTGAAAGATTTACATCACATTTCAACACAGGCCTGTGTGATGTTTGAAGCGTTCCCTAGGAAAGAACAAAACCACAACTGAGAAGCCAGGATGTAAGTCATCAGAGAGCTGCCTAACTTCATGATGTGTAGTGCACTGAGGTTTTCTTTAAGATTTCCACTTTGACCTAGATCAAATCCTCCTGCATTTTTCAGATTAGGGTAAACAATTCATCCTGGTTTGCCCGAGACATCCTTAGTCTCAGGAAACCCGCGCATCCCAGGCAAACTGGGATGGTTGATCACCCTACTCTAGCCAGGCTTAATGCTGAATGAGTTTCTTGGTTTCCGGAGCTGTCCCAAGTCAGAAAGTAGCGTGTGTGTCTGTGTGTGTGTGCCCACCTGCAAGGGCACACATGCATTCAGAATAAGGCAAGACTTACTACTTTACCAAATTAGGAGAAGAATCGTAAAACGTTATCATCTGCTCAGATCTTTCCGCGTTCACCTGAACGTTTATGTAGTCATCACCCAGATCCAACAATCACTTATTATTAAGACTTTGTTACACTGGCTTCTGCTATCTCTTTTATTTTCCCCACTGAAGTATTCTGGAGCAAATTCAAGACACTACATACTTCTGTAGGTGCCTCTAAAAATTATGGGCAATTTCTTTAAAAAACCCGATATTATTACATCTAATAAAATAGTGGTAAATCTTTGGTACCATCTAATGCCCATGTCAGTATTCAAATTTCCTATCTGTCTCAAAACTTTTAAAAGTTCATTTGCCAGATGTCAGGAAAAATACATTTGGCTATTGGGCCGTTATGTTTCCCCAGATCTACGACAGTCTTTCTCCCTCCTTTCTTTCTTTTTCTACAATACTGACAACTCTCCGTGAAGTTTCTCAACTCTTGTTGAAGAAACCTTGTTAATTGTTCCCTTCCTTGTGTGATTATTTAACTTGTGACAGTATCTTCTGTATTTCATGTAACTTGGAAGTTGAAACTATATTGGCAAGAATATTCATAGATAGTACGTCATATAGTATTACATCAGGTGACATTATGTCTGGATATTCGACTTTCAGTGATAATATTGTTCAATGTAGCATCAGTTTTGCACGTACATACTACCTCTCTGAACTCGTGCATCCTAGATATCATCTGTAATTTTCTTAACTTCCTGCCATCTTTTTATACAATATCTATAAACAAACACAAAATCATTACACTTAAAAATTCCAATACTTATTTCTAGTTTTGGGGACATATAAAAACATGCCTTTCCAGATCTGGTTTCAAAAATGAGGTACCATATATGTGTTTTCTCAGTTCTAACTGCTTTCAATTATCAATTACTTTCATTTACTCACCATTCCCACCCCAACATAATTCTCTTTTAAATTATAAAAATAATATATTCCCTATAAAATAACACAAAGTAAAATGTCTATTTCTCTCTCTAGCACAACAAGCCCCTTTCCCAAAGGTAGGCACTGTTTGTTTATAGTTACACAAGTGTCATCTGAGATATTTTTCTATGTTATATGAAGGTATGTTTGTTTTTGAGTTCTTTTTGCTGCTGCTTTTGTCACACAAATGGATATTATATTCTTCTGCAATTTGCTTTTCTTCTCTTAAAATACGAGCACATAGAGGTCTATCTGATTCTTTGTATCGTATTTCCATTATGTAGCTGCATCGTAATTATTTAACCATCACCTTATAAATGGACATTTACAAATGTTACAGCTCTGCTCTGGTTATCTTAACAAAACACGTCTCATTCAAACTTATCATTTGGTTAAGATAGATCAGTGTTCCCCTTCTACAAATAAAATACTGTATCAGCCATTAATACAAAACTCCCAGGAAGATATAATAACTGCATAATCAGAGCTTATTAAATTTCTTTTAGGCACAGAGACATGATTAATCTGCTTGTGAGGTACAGCTAAGAAGTTCTTTGAGACAGTGATACTTAAATCAGAATCAAGGCCAATTAAAAGCTAGAGAATCAATATGGGCATGAGTCCATGGAAATAAATATATCTCATCACTGATGCCTGTCTTTTGAAGAGGTATTTTAAGTAGTACCATAATAAAGATTAGACAGTCTCCTTGAAGGTTCTCCACTCTTGGGCTATAATAATAATAATTTAAAAGAGAAACTTTCTGGAGAATGAAAATTGATGAACCAAAGTAGAAATACAATTTTAAAAAGATACTTTATTCACACCTTCCCCCCAAACTGTATATCTCCTTTAACTTGTCTCTTCTACAGAATACACTTTACTAGATCCTTTAATAATAATGACTTCTTTCCCATTATGAGTCTTTTTTTCTGGTCCTGGGATTCTTGGGCAACAGTTCTCTAAAGCACAGCGCCTAGAGCTAAATACACCTAATAAGAGATACGGTCCCATCACAGCAGATTATATCAGGACTAGTTTCATAAATAGACATATTACTCCTACAACCTAACAGTGTTTAACGTATTAATGTTTTGAAGTCACAATCTCTGTAATGGGAGGGAGTTGGGTAACAATAGTACTGGCTTCCTCACAGTGTTATTTTCTGGCTAAAATGAAATAAAATACATAAAAACATTTTGAAAATACCAAGTATTTTATTGAAATAACAGCTAAAATCTACTGTGTACTTTCTATGTATTAACTTGATTACTTTACACAACTATTACCAGAACTAGAAACTATTATTATCTCCATATAACAAATGAGGAAACTGAGAAACAGGGGCGTTAATAGCAGAGTCAGAGGTCATATGCAGGTAAGTCTGACTTCAGAACTCTCATTCTGCCTGCCTTCCTTTACTTTGGCTGGGCACTCAGGTTCTGGATAGTATGTTCAGAAATGGATCAGTATGGCTGAGAGGCAGGAAGAATTACTCTTGGTAGGCAGGGATTGCTTTGGTAGTTCTGACTCAACTCAGCACTCAGATCAAACCCTATCAATACTGACAGTGTGACCATACTATTGGATGAGTGCCCCAGAAAGGTAGGACTTCTTTTTTTTTTTTTCTTTTTTTTAAAAAAATTGAAGTATAGTTGATTTACGTTGTTGTGTTAATTTCAGGCATACAGCAAGGTGATTCATATATATATATATCCTTTTTCAGATTCTTTTCCATTATAGGTTATTACAAGATATTGAATATAGTTCCCTGTGCTATACAGTAGGTCCTTGTTGTTTATCTATTTTATATATAGTACTGTTAATCCCAAATTCCTAATTTATACCTCCCCTGCCTCTCCCCTTTGGTAACCATGCGTTTGTTTTCTATGTCTGTAAGTCTATTTCTGTTTTGTAAATAAGTTCATTTTAGATTCCACATATAATTTGTATCACATGATATTTGTCTTTCTCTGTCTTACTTCACTTACTTCACTCTAGGTCCATCCATGTTGCTGCAACAGCATTATTTCATCCATTTTTATGGCTGGGTAATATTCCACTGTATGTATGCATGTATCTTCTTTATCCATTCATCTGTTGATGGTCACTTAGGCTGCTTCCATGTCCTGGCTATTGTAAATAGTGCTGCTATGAACATTAGGGTGTATGTATCTTTTCGACTTAGAGTTTTCATCTTTTCTGGATATATGCCCAGGTGTGGGATTACTGGATCATATGTTAACTCTATTTTTAGCTTTTTAAGAAACCTTCATACTGTTCTCCATAGTGGCTGCACCAATTTACATTTCCACCAACAGTGTAGGAGGGTTCCCTAGAAATGTAGGACTTCTTAACAAAAGAAGTTATTTAAAATAATAAGCATCAGGACTTCCCCGGTGGCGCAGTGGTTAAGAATCCGCCTGCCAATGCAGGGGACACAGGTTCAAGCCCTGGTCCAGGAAGATCCCACATGCCGCGGAGCAACTAAGCCTGTGTGCCACAACTACGGAAGGCTGAGCGCCGAGAGCCCGTGCTCCGCAACAAAGAGTAGCCACCGCAATGAGAAGCCCGCGCACCGCAACGAAGAGTAGTCCCTGCTCGCCACAACTAGAGGAAGCCCAGGAGCAGCAACAAAGACCCAACGCAGCCAAAAAATAAAATAAAATAATATAATAATAATAAGCATCAGAGGACATGGAGGAATAACAGAATATTGAAACTGGAGAAGAAAATTTATCTGCTTCTTTCCCAGTGCTGGATTTTTCTATGTATCTCTAACAGTCATTTGGTCTTTTCTTGAACTAAATCCCTCCGATTGATTCAACTGCTTCTTCCAGAATAATTTCTTGACTACCTTCCTGGTCACCCTCTGACTGGTCAATATCCCTCCTTAAATTGTGAAACCCTAAGTTTGGTGCTAAATCCAGATATGGTCTGGATATGCATTCAAGCAGAGCCAGATGACAACCTGTCAGCATTATCAGAGTGAAGCTTCCAACATCGCACTGGGAGGTTGGACTAGTTGCCATTTAAGCCCTCTTCCAGATAAAGTTCTATGAGGTAGAATAATGATTGATATTTTAGTCTCAAAGAGTATGCTTTTCCAAAGTAACATATGTAGTCATCTTTAGGAAGGAACCTAAGGCATTTGAAAATTTGTAGAATTTATGAAATATCTCATAAAACAAAATTTCTGTACTTCAATTGCCTTATATAGTAAAAGTTTATTTTTTAAAGTGAGTCTATAAAGGACTATCCTTACTTTAAGTGTTATGTATGGGGAAGAGAAGGATAGGGGAAAGGAAATGAACAGAGAGTAAAGAGCGGGTAATCCATAGGGTAATTTTGTGAGAGTAAAGCTCTGAATGCCAACTTAATTAAATTTTAACTCAACATTATCATTGTGGAAACTCCAAGGGGATTCTTCAACAGCCAGAAATTTGTGTTTCTCTTTTTCAGCCTCAGAATCAGCTGAAGAATTGAAATGTATGCATGAAAATGAGTTTCTAGCGTCTTCTCATAGGGTTTGTATGGGAAAGAAAAAAGGATGCTTAGCACTTTCAGAAGGTGCAACATTAATTTTGCATTGCTTAATGAGAAACAGCTGGCAGACTTTATGGAAATCAAATTTCTTGGTCTGACAGTAACCTGATGTCTTATACTTTACAAAAGAAAAGTTCTCACACTACTCAAACCTCACATGAATTCCTTTTTATAATTAATATTTACAATCTTAGGTTTTCAAATCTAAACATCAAAGATTCTAACTAACGTTCAACAGATAGATGACTTATTCTGGAAGTACAAGGAAACAAGTCCACCAATTGTCATTTAAAGATTATTTATGGGGAAATCATTCCACCTTAGATCCTTGGACAGTCATTGTAACTGTATAAACTAGAGAAGGAGAAATTCTGTTATCTGATTTTAGTGTGCTTCAGAGCTCTAGGACTTGGGAGACATGCTGTTACCTCAAAGTTCCTTCAGTGATCAAGTCCTGACACTTCTGAGTTTGCACATGTGAATTCAGCAGCCAAAGGCAGCCAGGAGCAGAGGTCTCTAGCTCTATTCCCTGCGGAAGCCTCCTTACCCAATTCTAATGGGTATTGAACCCTCTCAGACACTAGGAGATCACTTTAGGGGAATTTTTATGGTATTCAGAGTAGGGTATTACCATGTTACTATTGAAAAATTAAAGCATCTTTACAAAAGGAAAATCAACATATGAAGTATTTTATATTTAGTCTATTTCCAAATTTACTAATTTGACTACCCAAATATGCATTTCAAATAATTATGCATGGTATTTATAGTGTTTTTAAAGTTTTACTGTTGATACCATTCTTAGCAGAGAAAGACATTTTCTTATTAGTCACTGAAAATAGCCTTCTTTTAAAAAGGATATTATTAAGATTCTTGATACTTTTAGAAATTTCCTTTTATAATTCTAAATTAATTAAGCAAGTGAGAGAATGGATGAATATGCTTCGGAGGTGGGGCAGGGGAGATTTCCTGAACAATTATTATACTTCTTTAAAAAAGAAAAAAAAAAGTAGCATACAAAAATAACCAGGTGAATGTTTGTGTCTGCCCTTCCAGTTTACATGTTGAAGACCTGACCCTCAACATGATGGGATTTGGAGACAGGGCCTTCAGGAGGTAATTAGGGCTAGATGAGGTCATGAGGGTAGAAGCCCTCAAGATGGGGTTAGTGCCCTTACAAAGAAGAGACAGCCAAGAGCTCTCTTTCTCTCTCAGCAAAAAGGCAGCCCTCCACAAGCCAGGAACCCAGTATGGTATGGCAGCCCCAGCTAACTGAGACACCAGGTAACTGGTACACAATGAATTAAGAAATTAATTGTTTATATTGTTTTCATATTATGGCCAAACAACTGTTTCTAATAATACCAATTCAAAGCTACAGATAATATCAGAGTTCTCAAATCCATAATGAACTCTCCACTTTTTGCTGCCTTTCCTTAGGCCAGAAGAGTTTCTGACATCAGACTTCTTTTTGTAACTAAGCAAGCCTTTTTCACACACTAAGGTTCACCCTTTACTAAAAGGATTTAAAAACTTTTTGCGGGATAATCTACTGTCAACTGACATTAACTAAACAGTTTAAGCCAGAGAGACCATAATCAAATCATAATCCTTAGAGGGCTATTTTAAAATACCTTTATCATGTAATAATTAATAAATAACTATATATAAATAACACCACTCACAATTCCACTCACTGAAGAACTAGGACATCAACAATAGCATAAAGTGACCTTCTGTGTTTCTACCTGATCTCCTATTCCCTTGCCACTCTGCCAGATGGATGTTTTTCAAGCTACTGCTGCAGTTGTAATCTAACCTACCCTGTAAAGTCTGGTATACTTGGAGAGTCAGAAGAAGCACTTTAAACTTAGATTCTTACAATTTTAAAAGGATATACTGAAATATCGCTTTTGTAATTTGGCTTCTAAATCAAATTTTAATAATGAATCATATTCCCAGCAAAATGATTTAGTACTCGCTCCTTTTTTATCCCTCAACTAGTCTAATATTGAAAACTGCAGGAAACTTGTGCTTTTTGGATATGAGTATAGGAGAAACCGAAGTTCAGAGGAGGACGGCTAAGCTGAGCTTAACTGAATTCCTAAGCTTTACCACCTGCTTTTTAACACAGGTCCCTTTCTACTAAAAATTCTTTTCTCGAAGAGAAAAACAGAACATAGTTGGCATGGGTACTAATTACCCTCACCAGTAGAGATGTCATGCTTGACAAAATAGAGACTGTTTTAGTAGAAGTGATTCCCTAATGAAAAATAAAAAAGACATTTTCAAGCCCTTATTGTTACACTATGAATATACACATGCATAAAGATTTTATACACTATATCCCAACATAAGCAGGCAAGAAAACTTGCTCCAAGGGATTTCTGCATTACCGTTAAGACATGCACTGTTCAGCAAGATGTACCTTAAAGAAGTGATTTGATTAGATATATAATTAAACTTAAAGTACCTGAAGAGTTCCCTAATGCACACTTACTGCATTTTGACCTTCTTATAATCCCAAGTAACATCTAAACTATGAGCCAGAAAAGTTGGACACTAAAAAATGGTCTGACCTTTTATCTACCAGGATGTGGGAAGAACAGAGGAGGATGATAAAGGCCACTAAAGGCCACAGGGAGCCACGCACGGGCCCTCAGGTAATGCTAACACTTTCTTAAAGGGGAAAAAGGCTGTATATAAACTTTATTCCAGATACCAGGAGTATTTTATCTACCGACTCTTACATAATCCAAGTCTGTATTACTTACTCTGATGAAAAATAAGTAACAAAATACATAACAACCTTAAAATGTTAGAGTTGAAAGGTAAATTGGAGCTCATGTGGCCCAAAGCCATCCTTTTTTAGGCTAAAAGACTGAGAACTCAGAGATATAATAAAACTTGCCATGATCACATAGCTAGTAATAATTTTAACTTAAAACTTGGTCTTCTAGCTTCAACTTCCTGCTTTTTCCTACAACACCATGACCCATAAAGATGTGCATAAAATTATTTTTTGCTTTCTGAGGGAAAAAAAATCTTAAATTGTAAGATACAAATACAAAGTAATTGAACATACCAAAAGAAATAAATATGTTTGGTGATTTGTTCAAAAATCTTCACTTATTCTTCCAAGCAGCTGTGAAAGAACCATTTTCAGTAATCCGCCTGAGAAATGACGCAAACTTTCTTGACCAATAGACAATATGCATTGAGTTATACGCAATATTTTCTTATAGCAGGGGTATTTCAGTTAGCTATTACTACATAACAAACCACCCCTAAAATGGTAGGTTGCCTGGGTGGCTCTTCTGCTCTATGTGGTATGAGCTAGGTGTTAGGACGACTGGTGTCACCTGGAGGCTGGACTGGACGCTCAGCTGAGGCTAAAAGTCGAGGACACGTGGAGAGTTAGAGTCATCTGGAGCCTTAAGCAGTCTCGGTGGGTCTTTGGCTAGAGGCCTCAGTTCTTCCCCACATGAACTTCTCCATACGGCTGCTTGTGCTTGCTCATGGCATGGCAGCTGGGAGCCAAGAAAGAGTATTCCGAAAGCAAGAAACTGCAGCTACCAGGCCAATTCCAAGGGCTAGTCCTAAACCTGGCATGGCATCACTTCTACTTTATTTTATTCATCAAAGCAGTCCCAGGCTTAGTTCACAGCCTGTGTGGGAGGGGACTAGACAACAGCATAAATAATGAGAGGCCCAGTTCATTGAGGGGCTGTCAAAGTAACAATATGAGGACTGTTAAAATCCTGTTCCAGCAAAATATTTAGAGAAGACTTACACTGAAGGAGGGAGGTGTTAACCAAGAATACCGTATTAGAATATGACAAATTCACATAATCCTAAAATTTAAGTATAAATTGCAAAAACCATTGCATTAATCCCACATATTCTTTGTGCTACACTGGATGTGCTTTATGGAATTTAAATGAATGTTGTGGCATTATTTTTCAGCCGGATATTAATTTTTAATAAATATATTCTTAAATATGGGTATATGTATCTTATGAACACATTTCTGAATTTATAAGCTGCAAAAGTAAACAAATTTAATTTATTAAATGTGATGTGGGGTGGGGAGGAGACAACGACCAAGTTCCAAGACAATTAATTCGATTGTATGCTTTGTAGATTACCTGGTAACCTACATTTTATCCAAATGCCACCTGGGACTGAGCTTGGTAATAAAGACAATTTAAGTGGAGAAGTGGGGGATGCAGAAGTACTCAGAAGTATGTATGTGTCCATTCTAAATATGCTCAAAAGCCAAAAATATATCAGAGGAGTAGGGATCTAATTTTCTGAAGTTCTACTATGTGCTACACTTATCACATTATTTCATTTAATCCTCTCAAATGTCTTGTGGAATGGGTATCATTATCCCCATTTAGTAAAGAATACACTGAAAACTGTAGAGCCATAGTCACACACTTAGAAAGTGCAAGAGCAGAGAACAGAATCCATCTGTTTGGCCTCAAAGCCCATTTGCTCTTTCGACTATTATCACATAGTTTTTTATGGTATCTACAAGGGATGGTACTAAATTCTACTTTATTTCTGATTGATCTCTATTAAAAAATAGTTTTTAAACACTTTACTTTTCTCCATTTCCAGAGTCTTATTCATTATTAACTATTTTAGGGAAGCAAACATTTACACAGTAGAAATCCGACATTTAAAGAAACCCTTCAGTTAATCTTTCTGAATTTAAATCATGCTCCTCCAGTTGCCTTTCATCTAAATTTGTGATTTCTTACAGAAGAGCATACATGTCTAAATACTAATGCTTTAAAAATAAAAGAGCTAGAAAAAAAAAAATCTCACCTTAAATCTACACTTTGTATCACAGCAAAAGGAATCATATTTTTTTCGGCACTGGCTTCAATGTCCTGGATAATGTCTTCATCATTCTAACAATTTTGAGCTCCTTGTGAACCAATACCATTAAACACACAGTTATCTCCCATGACACTTAGCACAATGACCTATACATGGCATGTACTGAGTGCTGACTGAATGAACAAAAGGAGCAGAAAGAAACTACCATAACATTGAATATTTTATAATAAAAACAAAATTCCAACCAAACATTAGTTACTTTCAATATTTGGTGAGATACAATTACAGCAATAGTATGCATAGTAAATGCATGCAAAGATACATATTATTTCTATTTAGGAATATGTACAGTAATGCCAAACTCCAACCTATTCCTTGTTATAAGGAGGGCATAAATTTAGGACATTTATTTTGGAAGGGGATAAAGGCAGCCAGGAAAGGGACCTAAAAGAACTCTGAAGAGGGTTGAGTGTTGGAATAATCTGAAATGTATTCAAATACTTATTTTCATTCATTGTAAAAAGGTATCCTTATAAAAATTAATATTGCAAAACAAGAGACGACGACCATCTCAAATTTATGTATCAAACAAGACCAGAATATTTGGATAATTGCTAACAAAATGTCTGATCATGATAGAACGTGCTGTAAAGAGAGATTAAAGGACAAGACATCTAAGTTTGAAAATATAGGAATTACAGAAAGGAAGCAATCTGTTTTAAGGACCTGGTCGCTGCAATTCAAAATAAGAAACTATGGAATGCTATGCCTAATCACAATCGGCAGGAGACAGAAGAACAATAAATTATATCTATGCCCCTATGTTTCTAAAGTGGCCAGCATTGGAACATGCGTGTAATTGTATGAAAGTAGCATTTTAGAACAAAACATTACAAAAAATGTTTCTGCCTTTGCTTTTTAGGGAAAACAACAACAACTGGAAATTTCTAGAGTAGTCAAGCTCTGCTTTGATTTACATGTCAAATAAAAGCAAAATATAACCATGTAAATTACTTAAAACCTTATTGGTACTTCACTATTTTCAGATTCTACAGGTTAGAAAAACAAATGTCTGTGGGAAATAAAAATTTTAACCACTGAGATATTACCTAATGGGATAATCATCAAGTCACAGTACAGAATTAAGAGACTATTTAAATTTACACTGTCACTGTACAAGCCCACGTACCACTTGGAAAAGGAAGGCTGACGTCTAAACCCCCCACATATATCTAGGCAATCTCTCCACCCACTAGTTAGTGTACAAGGAACATTGCTTTTCTAAAAACATTACAAAATTGACACTTCCATGGGCTTTTAAAATTTACAAACCAGGAATCGTAGTAAAAACAGTGACAGGCAAGGATTCAGTTAAGCATTGATACAGGCATTTAAAAACCTGCTAAAAATGAATTTGATTCTGTACTGTGTTCTAAAATGCAAATTCAAGAAATAAAACTTCATATACCTGACTAATTTACTATACATGTAAAGTACCTGTATCCTCTTGTTTATATACAATCTGACTTCCTAATTCTAGATAAACACATATTAATGGCCTGGAAAAATACTAAATATATACGATTGACTTGTAATTCAGCAGCTAGATTTGCTTACACATCCTCTTGATATCAATAGCAAGAAAACAAAAGAGATTGTCATAACTAAAGGCTCTTTTCCCAATCTCCATCAGCACCCACAATATCTACCACTTCACGGCTTCACTGCAACTGGTATATCTAATAAGAATTGCTCTGTGCCATAAACAAGGGTAATATCTAAATATGAACATTATTCAATTTTAAACATGAAATTTTATTTGCATTTTGCATACTGATGAACAATTTTGAATGATTTTTTATGTTATATGCATAGCACCAAAACGTAATAAACGCTTAAGTCTAATTTTCTTTTTCTATCTCATTTGAGAAAATTGATAATCTAAAAAAGTATAGGAGCACATTTTGGAAAATTATTACATTATTTATATGTTGTGAAGCCTTCAGTATAATAGTAATGTTTGAGACATGTTCTTAAAAATGTTCTACACATTAAAATATATAATTCTCCCTTGTGGTACAATTACTCAAAAATACATTGATAAAATCATACTAGTAATAATATATAATAACAGAAAATATACAATTCCCCATTCATATACTTCTGAGTTAATTTTCTAACTGGCAAAGAGCACAGATGATTTTTTTCACTCGAAGGATAAAATTATGTTCATCTGGGAGCATATTCGTAGCCTAAGCTTCTGCTACATGCAAAATGCCAGGCTTGGCCCGGTACAAAAGAGAGCTAATAGCCAAGTAGAAGAAAAAGACACGTATGAATAACCACAATTCAAGAACTCTGCGGTAAATGCCATAGAGTAATACAGAAAAGGAGCCATAGGAATTTGAATGAGGAATATGTTAGTTTCAGCTACAGGAATAAAGGAAGCGTATCCTCCTTTGGGGAGAAGGAAAAATAAAGAAGCTCTACATATTTGTGTAGGGATTGAGGCAAGGAGAAGAGGTAATTTGTTAATTATCAGTGTTCACGCTCCTTAATTATTTTGATTTACTGAGCTAGGAATGGGGCTGTCAAGGTATAAGGGTAAGGATGGGAGAATGAGGCTGGGATGGAAACTGACTCCTATTATAGTAATCTCACATAAATTTTGGAATATTAAAATGGCTGTGGAAAACTGAAGTAGGCTGGGCTCTAAAAGAGCTCTGTCTAAAGATATAGCTGCATTTACAGATAAGAAGGGTTCTTTCTGCATAGTGATAAAAGTCGCCTTATCTACTAAAAGGATCCAAACAAAATCTGGAACTCAAAGTAACTCAAGGAAGTTAAAACTCCCAAAGCAACTACAAAATTGAAGGGAAAATGAGCAGTTACCATTTAAAAACATCTCCCAGAAGTCATTAATAGTACCAAGTAAATCTTTGCTAATTTATAGCTTGATATATACATAATTTAACCTACCATGAAAGTAGAAGTCTCCTCCAAATTATCCAGAGAAACTAAACATTCATTAGGCCATGTGAAATAATATACAAGCCATCTTCAATAACAACATATATTTGGAAGGATTCAATTCAATGCCACTATTATATGGGTTTCATTAGAATGGGGAAAAAAGTGAAAGGAAAGCTGAATAATTTTAATCTATAAAATTATCACTCAGAGAAAAATAATTTTTTAAAAGCAAAACAGTTCATTATTTCTAAGGGGTACCATCCATCCTGATACTTTCCATAGTATATTTTCGATATAAATAATTCCAAAGGAATTAATTCTTTAAATATTAGGTACAAGATAATTTTCCTCAATATCTGCAGTATAACTTTAAAAATGTTTTAGGTTTTAAAAATATAAAAGCCATCCTTTAACATTAAAAAATTAACCAACATTTTTAAAAAGACTTCATAGTACAAAGTGTTTTGTTTTTCCGTATCTATAAGGCAAACCACCACTGCAAAACTTTGTGGTCAGATACCAAAGGCTATAAAGGATTACATTTTCAGTCTCTATTCAGCAAGAATATGAAGCAGATAATGAAGATACCACTGCATATTTTATATATTACCTTACATTTATGACAAATGTATATTAATACAGAATATTTTTCTCTGCTTTAATACTTTCTTTCAATATATAACGATGAAAACTTAGCAAAAAAAAAAAAAGCAGGGCCATTACAATAGACCTAAAAAGATCATTAGCATTTTCTCAGCTTTAAATGGAAAAAGTGTTGGTTGTCTAGCAAACAAATTTTCCTTTGCCAAAAAGAAATAAAAAATATATCCTAACCAAGATGGGTAATTAGGATGTAAACAAATACTTCTAATTTCCATTATCATACACAGAAAATAATACACATTGTTATAATTTTAATCACCAAAAAAGCTGCAGTTCCATTTAACAAATAACTTTCAGTGTCTGACATTTAAGAGAAAAGGCTTAAGATCCATGCTTCACCAGCTCTATGAACATGTCACAACAGCATTTCATTTTACAGTTAAAAGGTACCAGTAAAATACAGCCATATATATGTATGTATATAAACATGTGTGTATATATATATGTATATACACACATATATGCCAACTTTAAAAATTTTAACTGTAAAGCAAAAAGAAATCACTGAAGGGGAATATTATATTTTAAATGACTTACCTTTCGCCCATCACTTGCATGGCAATTCACATTTAGAGGAGTCAGTAAAGCCATTAGTTTTTCTTCATTACCACTCCTACAAAAAGGTAGTAAGTTAATTCCTATAAAATTATAGCGCTTCTTATGAATGTTTATGGATATTTTTCACAAGAGAGTAGAAAATGACATGGGCTTGCTTTGATTTCTTTCATATGGTTCTGAATGAATCTCTTTTGCTATATTCAATTCAATCAATATATTCCTAATAATTCCTGTTAATCATCATACAGTGGTATATCATAGATAAGGTAGCTTTCTACATTTTTGTTTTATTTATCTGCATAAAGTCACCTTCTTAATTACAAACAAACTTTACTCTGATAAGTGATCTAAAACACTGGAGTTAAAAACACATATAAAATGCTGTAAAAAGCTAATCAATTAAATTATAAATGAACAAGAACAAAAGAAAATGGGTGAGAATTTTAACATTTACTTCATGCCCCTCATTCAAGCTTGGCTAGAAAAATTTCCAGAGAAAAATAAAGATATAGGTATTTAAATACTCCAAGAATATCATTCGAAAAGCTCGGCGACTCGGGTTTGCAGTTACCTTAAGAAATGTTCCAAATAAAATTAACCTTACAATCATCACCATATTGAAAGACAGTCTCATTTAATACACTAATCGTGCAAAATAAAGTATACAAAGATTTAGTATAAGGTCTTATCCGCATTATCGTATAAAATCCAAGCAAGACAATAACATGTTATAATTTTTATAGTCCTCCACCTGCCCTCCCCCTTTTCTCCCTTAAATGCATTATACTCACTTAAAATGAATGGAATCACTTACCTAGCAGCTTCTAGGAGTTCGTCTTTCTTGTATTCACCTAGATGATTGCAAAATATCATGCTGTTAGCATTTGGCAGAAGACAGATTAAGAAATGCAGTAGGCAGCAAAGAGAGAATTAAATAGAAAAGAACAGAAAAAGAGAGTCCACACCCCGCTGGGTGATGGAGCCGTGACGTTAGCCAGCTTGTGAAGGCAGCATCACCAGTGCCTTGGAGACGGGCAGCAAATTGACGCAGCTTCTTGTCCAATCCTCAGATGAAATAGCTTTCTTCAGACGACCAATGAATGCTAAATCTTGTGTCCAGAAACACATTCCCTCTGATAACAGCATGCCATTTGAAGACAATGTCCCCTCCCCCCTTTTCTATTCAGGCTGTCACAGTATACTTGTGAAGCATAATACATTCGGAGACAAAAGCAAAATAATGTGGCTCTTTAAAGGTACAAATTACTAGTCTTCAAAAAACCTCAGTTTTATTTGTAATGACATGGAAAGTTTTGTCAAAAAAAAAAACAAAAAAAACCAACACATTAATTACCATTGCTGAGCTTTATGGCAGAAGAAAAAAAATATCAGGATCATGAAGACTTTGCCTCGATAGGGTAGGTCTGTAGACTAGAAATACGTGAACTACGTACCAAATGCTATGAACCCCTTGCAGGCAGTGCTCTAAAAACCAAAACAGTGAATACATTCTCAAATGACAATAATATTCTAACGTGCTGCAACCTACACTTTATACAAATTCAATACCAAAGTTTAACAACAAAGAATCTTAAAAATATTTTTTAAAAGGAGACTGGGGTCTCTGAGAATAAGCAGACATCCAACTATTAAGATGTGAATAATCTTTCTCCATTCTATTTTTTAATATATCACAGACTGAAAATAGGTATATAATTTAGAATCTTCAATACAAATTTCTTAGGGCATTCAAGAACTAACAAACAAGTCTTTGCAAGCACAATTGAAGGAATTTGAGTAATATAGAGTTTGCTCACTGAATAAATAAAAGGAACAGCCAGGACCGTGATTCAGCTATAATATGCTGACTCAGTTTGCTATATCATTAAAGAAATAATTACACAAAATGTCTAAGCAAGTAATTGTGTGAAGGCAAATATTAAGTATACATATAAAAAATAAAATTTTAGATTAAAATGTTATAATTCTATTAAGAAATAAGCTTAAACTACTTTTAAAAATCTTATCACTTATAAATATGGATTTCTCTGCATTTTGTTTATTTTGCTACAGAATGCAGAATATTGATGTAAATATTGTAAGGACGTCTCAGGACCATCAAGCACATGTTTAAATTCTATAACCCTTCATTAGCAAATATTTTTTTAGTTTAAACTTTTGTCTTGATTATTAGATGGAGATTTTATTAAAATCTAGAAACTGTAAGCAGTTATTTTCAAATAAGGAAAAAGTTGTTAAATATCTATTCTCTCCTAAGGGAATTTTATATACCAATAAAGTCACGCGCTCAACAATATACATGGATAAGCTAGAATGTATGCTTCATGGTAAGAGTCGGTCTTTCTAATTTCCCATGTATTGTATTCCAGATTCTTTAGCTAATTGGTAGTTTAAGATTTACATTATTCTAATCCCCCACAAATAAGGTTCTTGTTTTCCCAAAACCAAAGACCTACCTTTATTAAATATTTTAGGTGGCAATATGGAAGTGAATGAGTCAGTTTAAGAATCCCCTTCTGGGCTTCCCTGGTGGTGCAGTGGTTAAGAATCTGCCTGCCAATGCAGGGCACACGGGTTCGAGCCCTGGTCTGGGAAGATACCGCATGCCGCGGGGCAACTGGGCCCGTGAGCCGCAATTACTGAGCCTGCGCATCTGGAGCCTGCGCTCCGCAACAAGAGAGGCCGCGATAGTCAGAGGCCCGCGCACCGCGATGAAGAGTGGCCCCCGCTCGCCGCAACTAGAGAAAGCTCTCGCACAGAAACGAAGACCCAACACAGCCAAAAATAAATAAATAAATAATAAATAAATAAACTTATTAAAAAAAAAAAAAAGAATCTCCTTCTGGGAAAATAGTATGACCCATACCCTCAAACGCCTTAAGAATCAAGAGCAAAATAAGTGAAATTATGGGGTAATCTATAAAAGTCATTCATTTAGTCAGTCAGCAAACAATTATTTGAAAGTCCTATAGGCCAGATTCAAAACCAAAAAAGAAACTATCATCTCTAAACTCAAGGAATAATAGTCTATTAAACAAGACAAACAAGTAAACAAATGATGAGAGTAGGAAATCAGTCTTATGCTATGAAGAGTTTAAAGGCTAGTCTTAAGTAGGATTAATAAGAGGCAGGATAATTGTAGTTCAAGGAAGGTTTCCTGGAAGAAGGAAAACTTGTGCAGAGTTTTTAAAGGAAGAACAGGTAATCCTCCGGTGAAGAAGGGTGAGGGGGAAGGAAGCAACCAAAGTAAAAGAAATGAGAGGGGCAATGGCCGCTCAGTAAACCTGAAACAAAGCACATTTGCAGGGGAATGGGTAAGAATGAGGCAGAGAAGAAATAGAAAGATCACATGAATGGCACTCTAAGAAGTTTGAACTTTATTTTGAAAACAATGAGGAAATACTGAAATATTTTAACAAGTAGAATGCAAAGTATATTTAAAGATCTGTAAGTTTTGTGATTATTTAAAATATTCCCATATTCTACTCCAGTGAACTTTTCTTGGGGAGGAAAGTGGCCCAAACGGGGTAAAGGGAGGTGAAGACAATAAATTCGGACACAGTCTATATTTTGGTGTAAGTATACATTTCCTGATATACAGTAATCATACTGAAATTGAGAAGTGAAAGCAGCTACTATTGAAATTGAAGTCATAGTGAAACATGACTTTAGTAAGCTAGGAAATAAAACTGCAAAGTATTTGGCATCTCCAAAGTTCAAATCAGTCTACTTACATAAGCTTCTCATCAAGTATAGCTTATTGATATTTTCTCCAAAGGGCACTTTTTGAAGAAAAAAAAAAAGTTATTCCCTCATGGATAAACTGATAATAAACCAAAGCTTTCAAAAGGATACATATAAGTGCACCCAACAGTGGCAGACCCAGGTATTACAAATGACTTTCTACTTTCACTGTTAGAGATCCTAGTACTTTAATCAGCTTTTCTGCAATACATTCCAACATCCACTGTCTGGTGCCCGAGGACCACAATCCATAAACAGTCAAAGCTATTTTTCAAATGCTACATCGCAGAAATAAGTAGCATAATGAACTTAGAGTCCCTCACACACTCTGACAACAAATCTGAGCTGCTTACTTAACAGTGAAACCCCAGTTCTATTTCATTTTAGCTGCGAATCTGAAAATATTCTGACTGAGACTCTGGTGCTCTGTGGAGCATTTATATTCTTTAATAACATCCAGATAAAGGCTAGCAATAGATCAGCCAGAAAGGAAACTAGGCAATTATAGTCAAGATAATAGCAGCCAGAAATGGAGAAAACAGATGGCTTAAAATATTTTTCTTTGATTAGAATAAAATAAGTGGGGCTAAAAAAAAAAAAAGCAAGCCACAAAGTTTACTTTCCAAAATCTGAACTGTTTTTATTAGTAAACTAAGTGTTGATAGGATGCATGTAAAGATACACACACACACACACACACACACACACACACACACAGTCGGGGGGCAGAGGTAAGAGTTAATGTGTTAAAAAGTATCAATATGTTATCAGAAAGGTTAAAAATGAAAGTTAAAAAATAAAGGTTAAAAATAAAACTCCCCTTTGTATTTCTCTGAGGTAGTTAGAAACAACTTCTCTTTCACTTACTGTGAAGGTAAAATTACTTTTTGAATAAAAATGAAGAAAACCTGAATCAATAAATAGACGTCATAATTATTGACTTATCTCAATTTCAACATCTTAAGGGGCTTTCGTTCTTTTCTTCAGCAACTGACAGGATCAAAGCAGACTACATTTTCTAAAAATGAGTCATTTGGTTTTGTTGAGACGGTACAACGTGGAAAAATTATGAACACAGAATCATAAATTCTTAAAGCAATAAAGGACTAAAAAAGAATTTTGACCTTTCTTTTCTCTACTTTGAAACCATGCATAATACATGCCTATCAGTAACATCTCTTGTTATATGCAGTGAGGGGGGGTGTAACTTGCAAGTCACCTTTCTCCTGTCACCTCATCCCCAATTTCAGAATAGCTTTCCTAAGGGATCATCAACATATTATTTACAGTTAATGAAACTGACACCAAGACAATTAAATGAATTGCCTAAGGTTTCACTGAGTATTATTCACTATCTGTCAAGCCCTGAAAAAAGGCTAACGTGAGCAGAAACTAACCAAATCTACGTTTTGGAAGAAGCGATGTAAACAAAAGAGTAACAAAACAATGATAGTAATAAAACAATTTTAAAAACAATACAAGAACTAGCTTTAAGCAGGTTGAACATATTTAGATAACATATGCCAAATATTTCCATCAAAACTACTTTAAAGCAGGGAACTTTCACATGAGCTTGTAAACATGGGCCAAAAAAAAAAAGTAAGCATATAAGTTTTACCTTTTAGTTTGTTTTAACATTTTGGACCAAGGGAATAGGTAGGAATGAAGACAATGTATTCCAGGTCTATTAAAATGACCAATACATTTTGCATTTCCCACAGCATGTGTTAATTCCTCATGCCTTAGGTATCTCAAGGTAAGAGCTACGTTAAGACTTCAATCAAGAATCTCAATTATCAAGTTTAGGGACCCTTTTGTTGCTGAGGGCTAAGTAGTACCATGAATTGCTAATTCTCATACAGATACTTTCTCATCAAGCTGCCAACAAATACAAGAGATGAACTGATTCTTGTAACTAAACTGACAGCCAATATGGGGAATAAAATATTAATTTAGGTGACATAATCCATTGTGCTTTCACTAACAGATTTGATATTTTAGAAACAGCTACGTAGTTGTGGAAGGAATTTCACTGAAGCACCAGGAAATAATCTGATCTCAAGATGTTAAGCTAGGTCTTCCACCGAAAGCAATTTTCAGACAGGCTGATATCTACTATACATACACATGGCCCCAGGAATGATCTGCATCCTCTCTCTGAAATTATTTTTTGAATTATTTGAATTATTTATTTCAATTGTTAACTGAATTATTATTTCGCTCTCTGAGATCTTTCATAAATATTTTCAGGACAATGTTGGGAAACAATTACAAAGTATTAAGAGTCCTCGATGCCTTCTTCCAACTTCTGAATCCTATCAATCTTCCCACTCATTCTGATTCTGGCTTCAAAGTCCATAGCATTAGAGAAGTCTAGAATCACGATCAAACTAAACGCTCCACATCGATTCTAAACAAGGAATAATTGGGGGCTTTAAAATTTTAGGCTTGAATAGAGTATTTTCCTGGTGGAGATCCTTCCTATTTTCTGCTCCCTACAACTCTGACCTTTCTAATTCGCTAACATTAAACCTGTGCTACAGTACCAACGTAAACTCTAAGCTGGCTGTCCAGTACAGTGAAGCTTGAGAAGAATTTTCCAATTCTTTAGAAAAATGGAGATGTCCCACACATCCTGCCCTGCAGGGCAGCTGAAAATCAATTTTCAAAGATAAAAGGCCCCCAAATACAACCATATTATCTTATAATATTTAAACGATAAAAATTATAATGTATTACATGTTAACCAAAAAACCTAAACCAAGGTCCTAAAACATTAAAAAACACGAAATTACACTCAGACGTTAACAAAGGCTCTGCAAAAAAACCATATAATGCAGTCAATAAATAATATGATTGTTACCAACCAGTTTCTTTGTATGCAGTAATATGTCTTCACTTAGCCCCAGTGACATCTTAGATAGGCATCCCATTTATGGACACTTAAGTAGGGTTTCAAATAATTTATACCTGCTTCTGACATTCTGTCAATTGTATTTGGAATGTAACTCAAGACTTTTCACGGATTTGTTTGTTTGTTTGTTTGTTAAAAACGGAAGTATTAAAATCTGGGACATAACTACAAACACACACTGGCCAAAAAAATGTTGTATTATAATATATATGCATTCTCTAAAGTTGGGTATTAAAAACCAGGAGAAGTATTCCTAATGCACACTGTTAACCAATGAGACATTCCGCAAAGTGTTCCTGTACTTTAAAAAGACCTTTTGATATGTCACAAAGAAGATAAGAAGGGAGGGAGGGACGGAGGGAGGGAGGGAAGGTAGGAAGGAAGGAAGGAGATCTCATTCTAAGCATGTCAGATTGTGATGCCATGTATGGTGCAGTGTCTGGGTGCTTGGAATGCCCACCACTGCTTAAGCCATCAACTATCTGTGTAAATGGCTGGTCAGGGCTGAGAGAACTGGGATATTGACTTTTTACTATCACAATGTTTGCTGTCCAAAAATGGTCTGGAAAAGTAAAATCGTATTTGATCCAAAACAGGCCAATAGTTTTACATTCTTTGTTCTATATCAGGGATCCTTCTTCTATAGCAATCAACCCACAATTTCTTATGTGCCAATTCAAAATCCCCAAAGCTCTAAAAATTCATTTGGCAGCAAAACTTGACTCACCTGGTATACATAGCTATCATATACATTAATGTTTGATTATACGGTTAAGCCCAGACTCCTCTGGGATATTTTATGATATAGTAGATGTGCTATGTCTTTTAATATTTTATTTACTCACTGAAGTACAATTTACATACGTTAAAATTCAACCTTTTCAAATGTACAGCTCTATGAATTTTGACAAACTTATACAGCTGCGTAGCCACTATCTCAAAATTTGAACATCTCCATCACCCAAAATGTTCCCTCAGGCCCCTCTGTAATCAATCTATCCCAAACCAATAGCAACTGCTAAGCTAATTTCTTTCTCTGTAGTTTTACTTTTTATAGAATGTGATATAAATGGAATCACAGGATATGTAGACTTTTAAGTATGGCTTCTGTTTCTTAGTATAAATGCTTTTGAGATTCATTCATGTTTTGGGCTACCAATATTTGTTCTTTTTGATTATCAAGCAGTATTCCATTATATGAATGCACCTGAATTTGCTTGTCCATTCACCAGTTGATAAACACGTGGGCTGTTTCCAGCTTTTGCTGATTATGAATAAAGCTACTGTAAAAATTCAGACAGGATTTTGTATGGACCTATGTCTTCATTTCCCTTGGGCAAATACTTAGGTGTGTGGGTGCTGGGATGTACAGTAAATGTATGTTTCACTTTATAAGAAACTGACAAATCACATCTTTTTTAAAATTTGAAAAATTCTTTATTCTGGAATATAATCACGCCACCTACAGAAAGGAAAAAGAACAAAAGAGAAAAAGTTGACTAATGAGAAATATGACAGTACTGTACTGCTAGAAATCTCAACCTCACAGCTAGAAATCCCAATCTTGCCTCTTTTTGAGGGCAATTCACCTAAAAACTGAACTAATTTGCACAGCTTTTAGTTCTTCATTTCTCACTTGTTCTGTCTTTTGTATTTTTTTTTGAAATAGGGAGAATATACAAATTTAATCTCTTCATTCAAGGAACTGTTTTGTATGTAGTACCTGCGATCTCAGAGCTACGAGAATACATGAACAAAGCATATTTTGATTTACAGGAACCATACTGTTATCTGTGAAAAGGAAATCACTTTCCTGCAGTCCTTGCTCTTATCAGGATGGTGAGCCCCTCAATGCATCAGCCTACTGAGGGCTAGGAGTTTGGTGAGACACCTATTTGGGATAGTCAGACCTCTGCCTTCTTACACCAAATATAAGGAATTAAGGAAACTAAGGCTAATGCAGAAGTACAAGTGACTACTTTTTGAATGATGTAAGAATTGTCTTGTCTTCACTGTAATTATTGTTTATGATTGCATTTTATTCTTTGTATATTTTGTCCTGTTTACAAAGTCTCTGAAAGATGTAGTAACTTTGCAATTTTGGTCTTTTCAGGAAGCACCAATTATGATTTACTTCTTTAAGCTGCAAATGCTTAACTTATTTTTTTCTTATATTTCCCCCAAAGTATCACTAAATCTCTTATTCAGGGTTAGAGTTAATTAAACTTAGTGAAGTCTGAGTAATGGTGTTTTATCCTGGGCATAATCTTTCTCATTCAAACTCTCTCTCTCTCTTTTAATGTCACTCATTTATTAGTTCTCCTTTGAATAACATCATTTATTTATTCATTTAACAAATATATATTCACTATCTACAATATGCCAAGCATAACACAGCTACTACTACTGTATCATGTACTGAATCTTGAATTAGTAGGACAAAAGTGATGGAATCAGAGCTAGAACACGAGGAATGGTATCAAATCCATAGACTATATTATTCATTTAGCACGTTGCAGTGCACAGCTGTCACTGACGGAAGTATATCACACGTGTAAACATTATCTGTCAGGTATGTTAAGGAAAAGATGTTGAGGACCACTTTCAGAAGATGACAGAGCTAAGCACTATGTTCTTAAAGCTTTTAGATATTTACCATTGACAGTGAGAGAGAGATTGAGGCATTGAGTGTGTGTACGTCTGTGTTAATAAAGGATTTAGATCAGGGAAATGATAGTTCCTAACTTCGGGGGGGATCACGAAGCACTTTAAGGAGCTAATGAAAGCAGCTTCAGACCCTCTCCGTAGGGAGAAAATTCTTTGCACATATGAAGACAAACTCAAATTTTTGCCTACAGTTTTAGAGTTTTTACAGAATCGTTGGAGTCTATGAAGTTATTACAGGTTAAGAACTGCTGTTAAAAAAAAAAAGTACCTCTGACTTACACTCATTGATTCTAAATATAATCTTAAGGCAGGCTTGGCACGATAAACTAGTTTGATATCCTTATTTTATACATGACTCAGCTAAGACCCAGAATAAGTACATAACTTGCCTAAAATTTTAAAACTATACAGTGGCAAAGCTAGGACTAGAATCCATGTCCTTTGCCAGTATTTTTAATTGGAGTAGTATGGGGTGATTTCCTGAAGTAAGTCATACATAAGCTTGGCCATACATTTTTGGGCAGGATTTTAACATGTGGAAATGGATTGGAATTTGGATAATTATCAATCTGAGCAAAGAAGTGCAGGAAAATGGAACGTGTACTGGGGAAAGGTGACTGATGTCAAATTTAGGGTATATGTTGGGAAGGTGAAGTGGAATGGGGGGCACTGAATAATAATTTAAAAAGTAAATTTATATTTTAAAGGATCTTGAATGTTAGGTTGTAGAGTTTAACATGGTTTTGTAAGGTATAGGAACTCTTCGTTTACTTTTCTTTTCTTTCTTTTTGAGCAGGGGAGTAAACTAATTAAAGCTGAACTTAACCTGGTAGCTCAATGAACTAAGACCTGGAGACACTGGGGATTAGTTACAGGGCTGTTGTAGCAAGATGGTGAGAAGAAAAGTACATAAATGGTGGCAGTAAGAATGGAAAGAATGTCAACTAGAGAGAAGGCATTGAATGGATCACAATGCAGCAGAGCTTATATTTGATGTGTTAGTTTTATGCGTCACCTGGGATATCATGTTACATAGCTATAAATGGTAAAATTTAAAATATTTACATCTCGATCTTAGATTAATACTTCACCCAATAATCTTTCTGAACATGATCACAGTAGCAACACTTTGCTAATTCAGCTTCTACTTAATGGATATATTACCACAGGCTCAGACTTCATATACTGAGAAATGTCCATTAAATTAGAATAATCTATTTAAATAATATAGCTAATTTATTTAATTATTAATTTAGATGTTGAAACTACAGTCTTTGATTCTTGCACAGCCTATTTCAAGACAGACATTGAGAGTTCATAGTTCACCTAGGAGGCGTTTCAGACATATTAAAGAAAATGTTCTCCAAGAGAAATAGTTTTAGAAAAAATAAAAGACTATAAGAGAGGTACTGAGGTATAATGTCTGGAAGGCCAGTTTGCTCCTTTCCTGAGCATAATATTAGCTTAAAAAAAAAAATCCAATACAGATGAGCATTCACTTAATTTACTTAACTACTTTCTTATTATAAAGTTAATATAATGGGCTAGTGTACTAACATGATAACTACTGATTTTGACTTTCTTCTTAGACTTTTATCTACTTTTCTTATTTTGTTCAACTGAGAAGGAGACATATGAGGAAGTTTATTATTTCCGAAAAATATGGAGGAAAGATTTTAAAGTTGAGGAAATGAAGAGGACATATTTGCAATTTTTTGGGAAAAATTATTTCGTAGTATTTTGCTTTGGGAAATTGTTTCAAGTCTGTCTAAATGTAGATCAGGAAAAACATCTTTATTTGAAGTAGCAAACCGGAGAAACAGAAGTAGATGTTCAAGTTCAGATAATCTTAAAATTACATATCTTACTGGGATATATTTTCCTATGTATAGAAGCAGGAAGCCACATGTCAACTGTACATTTTAATTTTCTTATCTGGAATATATTTAACCCCATCCCTTAGTATCAGTTTTATTGTCTAGTTCCATTTTATTTTAAATACCTAGCAAAACAGGGCAGCAACAATTATATCAGAAACATGTATAAGATAACTGTATATCAATAATGAAATCTGTGTCAACATTCCATGTCTTTTGTGTGTGCTAATATGAATTTCTTAGCAGAAATTAGATTTATATCAATGCTTGATATTATCTTTTCAGTAGATGGTTATTCAGAACTTCCTTGTTCCTCTTATATTTCAGAAAGCTACTTGGATTAACCTGTGATATGTATCACTTCATGCATACAACCCTGCCACGTTGTTCAAAACATTAATCTGTTTTTCCATGGTTAGGTTTTAGCTTCGTACTACCCATAACTTTACTGTAGAAATTGCCTATGAGAAACATTTACTACCATTTCTAAACAAGATGACCAAAGACAGAGATTGCAGGTACTACATATGAAAGTTTCTTGAAAGAAGAGATGAAATCTGTATACTAGTTTTAATAACAAACAACAAAAATGAATTCTTTTTGAAATAATTTTAATATAAATACTTCACATCAAACATTAAGAAACATTTCTGATGAAAAAAAGTGGTTTTGAATATTTCAGTACTTTTACTCTTCGATGGGCTTATTTTGCTCCCATAAATTTATCAACTACCTTCATATAAAAATTATCACTTAGCCTTATTTAAAAGCTGCAACCATAAAAATTAATTCTCTTGGAAAAGTCAAGGGCTAAATCACTCTAGATAGCCACGTTTTCAACATACTGCTAATTTAGCATTTTAATTCTCCTGCTCTTGAGGGAATTTCTTTCTGAAATACATTAAACACTTCTATGCATTCAAAAATGGATTATTCAAAATATAATTTAACATTTCTTGACAAATCAGGGCCAATTATTTTGAACCTAGACCAGATTGTACAATAATATAGCAAAGCTCTCTGGGCCTATTGAGATGTGCCGATCCAAAATGGCTCCAGAATGCTATGCATTTTATTATTTTTTTCATGTGTAATTTATTTTTCTCTTTTCCATTGTGCTAATGAATAACCTCTGTATGTATTTCCTTTTAGTTTAGAGTGTCTAAAAATGCTGTCTAGTAGAAACATAATTCAAAGCACATATGTAATTAAAAATTTTCTATTAGCCATGTTATAAAAAGGTAAATGGAGGACACTAATTTTAATAAGGTACTTTATTTCATCCAATATATCTAAAATATTATCATTTCAACATGTGGCACTAGGCCTGTTTCACATGTCCAATAGCCATCTGTGGCCAGTAGCTACTGTACTGGACAGTGCGCATCGAAAACTATCATGAGCTGGAAGATTACAAAACTTGGTAAACACTGTCACTATGGAGGAGCAAATTCCCTCTGAGTGATGTAAGGACTCTCCTAGGTATAAGGAGCTCCCGATTCAGAGCATGACTTCTGGACATTTATTTGGTAGGCGTGGAGTGATGCATGGGAGAGAGAAGAAAAGGGAAAGGGAAGGGGAAGAAGAAATAAGAGAGAAGGAGAGCAGTAAAAACAGAGGTATAAATGAGGTTGGGAGGGGGAAAGAATCCAACAATGAAGCAGGTGAGAAGACTAGAAACTCAGAGGTGAGTAACACCTAAGAAGTATTGAGCATTAATGACCAGAATAATGCAAAAATGAGGCTTTTCTTCGTAGGTAATCTAGGTCTTTCAAAGATGTATGCAATAATGATGAGAATGCATAGCTATTAAGAACTGAAGAAGCCTTGCAACGTACTACAGTATCCAGAGAAAGGGACCAGTATGGTTAATGATGATTCATGGGTATAGCACAGCTTTTTATAAGGCTACCTCATTCAAATGCAAATGCCAAGAAGTGACTAAGAATATGCTTAGATAGTATATCAAATACACCACTAATCACTTTTACTGAATCTTGTAGAGATGAACAACTGTATCAAAAGAAATATAGACCATTTCTAGTGACTCTGGAAGTCCTGGGCAAAAGACCAAAGGACTTGCTAAATTCATCATTTCTTCCTGCTGACTAACTTAAGAGAAACGGAAATTTGGAAAAAAAAAAAGAGCTGGCTTTCAAGATAACATGGAGGAACAAAATCTGGTCTTGAGGAACCTGACCATCTTAAGATACAGAATGATGGCAACTGATGGCAAGCATTACAAGAAGAACATAAAGAATTAGGATAAATACAGTGTCCTGCTATTAGAGTAAAAACAAAACAAAACAAAAAGTCAACTGTTCAAATATATAAGTCAAGAAAGACTAAAAACTGGCTTAAGATTAGCCCAGATTCAACTACTCTGTAGCTGGTTTGACAGGAAGCTCAATGAATCAATGTGACAAATTTACAAAGAAGCACATGGAAACTTGTTGTATCAGCAGAATTAAAAAAAAAAAAAAAAGGGTGGGCTTCCCTGGTGGCACAGTGTTTAAGAATCCGCCTGCCAATGCAGGGGGCATGGGTTCGAGCCCTGGTCCGGGAAGATCCCACATGCCGCAGAGCAACTAGGCCTGTGCGCCACAACTACTGAGCCTGCGTTCTAGAGCCCGAGAGCCGCAACTACTGAAGCCCGTGTGCCTAGAGCCTGTGCTCTGCAACAAAAGAAGCCACTGCAATGAGAAGCCCGCGCACCACAGCGAAGAGTAGCCCCCGCTTGCCGCAACTAGAGAAAGCCCATGCACAGCAACGAAGACCCAATGCAGCAAAAAATAAATTAATTAAATAAATGAAATTTTTAAAAAACGGGGTGAGGGGGCTATCTGGCTTACAGTATAAAAGACTAAGGTGGTAGAGGTGATGGTTACAGTTATACAAAGGGTCCCGTCTACTCTTGTCTGTATTTCAGAGGAGGCTCTCCAAAAGAAAAATGCTTAGCCACATACAATGTAGTTCCAAAAAGAAGTTACTGTATTTGGCTTAATTAATGGAAGAAATATTTCTAACCATTTAAGTTATTCAACAATGGACTAATTATGGCTGAAAGTTCATAGGGAAATAGTGTATTAATGGCATGTTGGAATTTAAAAAAAAAAGACTGAACAGACTTAAAAGGAGAAGGTAAAATGCTCTAATTGAGTCTGGATGGTATATTACTGCTGTCTTTAATCTTTTTTCCTCCTCTAACTTCATGACTTTCATCACAAAGATCGGGGTGGTTTGTGCATATGTCCACTGGGGGCACGTGACCTGGGCCTGGCTTGGGAATCACTGGTAAGTCATATCAAGGAGCATTACCATTTGTGCCAGATATTTTGAATAAATCCTGGGTCAGCTACTATCTAGCCTCATGAGTTTGACCAAATCATTTAACCTTCCTCTGAGCTTCTTGTTTCTCATTGTAAAATGAGAAAGATAAAGCTTATCTTATGGGTTGCTTTGAGGGTCAGGGATAATATAAATAAAACACACAACAATGCTTTCCTTACAGTAAACCTCCAAGACAAGATAATGATGATGACGATGATGGTAAGAATAATGCTTTTCAAATTTTAAAGCAATTGCTTTACTAACAATTGTTTATTATTTCTCCCTGAAATCATCAGGGAGATAGGACCTCTTTTTCATTAGCATCAGTGAAAGAATTTTGATTGAAAACAACTAACACTTAAGGGATCTGAGAGAACAGATTTCTCCATACCCCACTAACTTTCTCTATAATGAAATGGCTTTAATATAATGAAAAGGGGGGGGGGGCATTTTATCTCACTGTCCTAAACACTTTGCTGGGTCCTTAGAAAGTTGTAATCACAACATGAGCAGAAAGCTATAAAAACTGATGTACAACATTAATCAAGTAGTGGAAAAAATAGAAGGTTTTAAATAATTTCCAAGAAAAAGTGAAAGCTATTCAGAGAAAGATAGTTAGAAAAACAATGCAGGTGAACTCTCCCTTCTCCTCCATATCCCAAAGAGATAGAATCATACTGAGATTGATAGAACCTTACAAAGAGTAAATCTCATTTCCTCATTAGAGAGAAAACTTCATTCCAAAAGAAAGATGTATATTTAGGTAGTAAGCTCCTATCATACAGATATTTGATGTTCCGTAATAAACTAATTGGTAACCTACTGACTTCTAGAAGCAGGCTTCAAGTATATCCATGTGTCAATAATGATAAGCCATATTGAAAAATATGAATTTGTTACTATATTTCATACATGTTTTGTTTTTTAATTTTTAACTTTAGATTTACTTTATATTATATATAATGATTTCAAGAAATACATATCAATTTTGGCATATTTTTATCTATCTACCACAGAAATGTACCAACTCTGCAATGTAGCAATCCTTATGAAATGTGACTGAAGGTTAATATGCACATAGTCAGTATTTTAAAGCATGAGGTTTGAGGTAAATTAAAGATAAAATCAATCTAACATTAGTACTATGTTAAATATTGAGGATGTGCAAGTCAGCCCTGCTGATAATGACTGTTTCCAACAGGACATGGACAAGGCCACATAAAACAATGTTTCTCTACAAGGCCGTACCACTGCTATAAAAATGATGGACAATCCTTTCTTCTGAGTTACTGCTGGTTTCTTTTATTTTCTTTTATAAATTTATTTATTTATTTATTTATTATCTTTGGCTGCGTTGGGTCTTTGTTGCAGTGCATGGGCTCTCTCCAGCTGCGGCGAGCGGGGGCCACTCCTCGCCACAGTGCGCAGGCTTCTCACTGCGGTGGCTTCTCTTGCTGCGGAGCACGGGCTCCAGACGCGCGGGCTTCAGCAGTTGTGGCACGCAGGCTCAGTAGTTGTGGCTCACGGGTTCTAGAGCGCAGGCTCAGTAGTTGTGGCGCATGGGCCCAGCTGCTCTGCGGCATGTGGGATCTTCCCAGACCAGGGCTCGAACCTGTATCCCCTGCATTTGCAGGCAGATTCTTAACCACTGTGCCACCAGGGAATCCCTACTGCTGGTTTCTTAATAATGACATCACCAACTTGAGCTCAGGATCAGTGCGGCTAGTTATTGATTACCCACACCCGTGTGTGTGTGTGTGTGTGTGTGTGTGTGTGTGTGTGCGTGTGCGCGTGCGCGCGCGCGCATGTGCGTAGGTGTATATGCCCCCAGTGTATCAGCTAAACACTAAATAAAGCACAGAAATCTATGATTTGTAGATTGGAGATATATATTTCCTTTTCCTTTTTTCTTGCTTCTTTAGCAGCAAGATATTAATTAGTATCTTAGAAAAATTAAAGAAAGGGCACATTTGAAACTCAAATCAGCAACTACCTATTACCATCTTCAGGAGAAGGTTCCAAGGTTATACATGCTCTAACTTTAAAAAACAACTAGCAAACCAGTGTGTGCACACAGGCAAACTCACTTTTACCCTCATTCTAGACAGTAACTTACTGTGTTCAAGTTCTGAATAATGATTCTGATCACTTGATGCCTCCTGATGGATTCAGAAGAAAGTGCTATCTATTCGGTAGAATGATACTGTTCTTGCTGAGAACAAGCTAAAGAAGAATTTTATTTTTTTTTTCCTTTTGCTTAGTTTGCTTATTGCATTTATTTTCTGCCAAGCTTACAGATGACTCAGAAGTAACTGGGGAGTGAAACTGAATAAGATCATTTGGTTTTAGTCTAGGCCATATTCTTTTGACAGTACTGATCAAAAGTACAGAAAAACAAAATATTCTAAATGGAAAAATACATAAAAATGTTAGATAGAAAATACTAAGTCTCAAAAGAGGACGGAGAACAACCCAGGTGCAGTAAATGCTGAGTTCTTGGCTTTAGTAATTCCTGCAGAGAATCAACTGCACCTTCCTCTGTGCTCCATAACACTTTCTATATTGTATGAAAAATAATTTGTGGGTCTGTCTTCCCTGCCTAACTTGAACCCCTTGAAGTCAGGGACCATATTTTATACTCTTTCTCATATCTCCAGAAGTGCTCAATGTATTTTAAAAAAGAGGAATACCTAACCCACGTTCCCATCCCTGGAGACGCCTGTGTTTCCTAAAAGGAATGTCTTATCCAGAGGAAGCTCCACTGCAGCAACAGAGGAGTCTACTGTATCTAAGCTTAGAACTAAAAATGCAAGTATTATGAGGTTACATAGGAAACCCCTGAAAAAAACCAACGGAACAGGATTAGGATACAGATTTAGAAAACTGCATTATAAATAAATCAGAGTGAGCAAACACAAAGTCTGATGTGGCGACCTGAAATTGTGGAATGAAAATGTTACGCTTTTAATTCAGTCAAAAAAAATTATTATAAGCATATACATATAACAGTACTTTCCAGTAAAAGTGTGGCTGGCTATTACTTTTTAGCTTTTTTTCGAACATATCTTTTATTCCTGAAAGCAAGGCAAATAGTTTTGAGGGGAGAGCTATTTGAATTAGTATAAGAAAATAAATAAATAAATAGCAATAGTAAACGAATCAAGCATTTAGTCCTTTATGTTATGCAAAGAACTTACTTTTCTCTCCCTAGGAGAATATGGGCTTATGAATGGTAGGCCTTTATAAGGCTGAATAAAACTCCATTTTATGAATAGACCACATTTAGTTTATCCACTCATTTCTTGATGGACAGTTGAGTTGCCTCCACCTTTTGGCTATAATAATGCTACTATGAACATGAGTGTACAAATATTCCTTTGAGTCTCTGCTTTCAGTTCTTTTGAATACATACCCAGAAGTTGAACTGTTGAATCATAGTCATTCTATTTTTATTTTTGAGGAAACTCCATACTGTTTTTCACAGTCACTGCATCATTTACTTCCCCACCAACAGTGCACAAGGGTTCCAATTTCTCCACATTCTCGTTAATATTTATTTTTTCTCTTTCATTTTTTTAAAAACAGTAGCTATCCTAATGGGTGTGAAGTGGTATTACCATATATTTCTTTTATGTTTCTTTTCAAGACTATGTCTAATGCAAACATTTTTTAATAAAAACTGACTTCCCAAGCTTCTGTAAATGACTTAAAAATATGGTAAAAAGCAAACCTATCGAAATTTCTCATATTAAATTATGTTTAATAAAGCTGATTTTGGTTTTTCCTTGACCTGTGTTTTCATTTCACTGACTTAACATTTATATAAAAATAAATTTGATAAAATATTCATTTGTTATTACTACTACGGGAGTATAGTATAATCAGCTGCTTTATGACAATAGGGTAGAAAGAAGTACAGTAACTGTATACTTTTAGCAGGCTGTTAGTGATAGCAGTCCTCCAAGAGGTAAAAACAATACATTTTCTGTATTTTGATTTGAGTTTACATACATTTTTATGAGACACTAAAGTATGTACATTTATTTAGTCATATTTTCTTTGCAGTTATAAACCACGGTTTATATATGCTAGAAAGAGATAACATGTTTTTACTAAAGGTACCATTATACATTTTAAATAGAGAGTTTAAAATATCTCCAGAAATGACCTGATGAGAAATTAGAGCTAAAAAAATGAAAGAAAAAAATGGTATTCAATATTCTAAACTAAAATAAGCTGAGTCTTATTTCAAGGACAACATTAAAAAACTTATTTTATACATAAAGGGAACAGTCTGACAAATTACAGCTATGATAGTTCATGGCTAGTCGTGTTTATGAAAGATGACATTATTCTGACCCACCCGCCACCATCTCAAATTATTTGTCCCCAGCCCAAATAGCATACAGACACAAATAAACCTTAAGTAATGTTTGTAAAAATCTTGGTGTGACAAAAGTAGATAATTACTTCAAATAATTTAACATTTCTAATTTGTGATTACGTAATAATAGCCATCCATTTTGGAGAAAGCTATAGTTAAGGGTAACTAGCACCATTCAAATACTGAAAATGATTCTTCCCATACATAATCTCTCATTCTGTGCTAGCAAAAAATACTATGTATTCATTTTGAGTAAATGTGGCTTAATTGATAGAACCAGCCATTTGTATAAAGGCTTCTGCAAATAATTACCCAAGAATCCTGACAAGGACTACCTAAGAGTGAGTTAGTATAAAATTTCAGTAAGCTATTTTCAGCTTCTTGACAGCCTAATGTTTTCTCATCTTGATAATCTTAAAAGACTTAAGGCAAACATTTCTATATGCAGTTTGTAAAGAAATATCTGTAGCTGTTTGGAAGTGTTAAAAATTTTAAATCCCAGCAGCCCACTGATTTGCCTTGGAATACAAGAAGACTTGGCAAGGTTATTTGTTGAAGAGTGAAACTAAGAAACACTTTAAGATTCATTCTCTTTGTGTGAGATGAAGATCTATAGTTTTCATGACATAGACTAAACTGAGAAACTTTCACATCTTACTGAAAATGACTTGTGGAGATAGATATATCCTGTGGCAGACGTTGGAACTAACAGTAATTCCAGAAGTCCTTTTAGGAAAGGCACATACTATATCATCAAAACTGGCCATCAGGTGGTTCTGTGTAGATCATTATGACTGAGTTACAAAGTAAATGTCTCTCTCAGTCTCTCCCTGTCTCTTTTTCTCTCTCACACACACACATACACACAAATGCATTCTCAGTAAGAGTTTATTTTATAAACTCTGTAGCACTAGAGTTCTTGTGAATAAATTCCAAAAATTTAGCCCTTGTCAAGGTATTAGGCAAAGGTAACCAGAATTCCATACCCTACACAAAGTTAACAAATTTTCAAGCATTTTCTTTTGCCTTCAGTTGAAACATGGTAAAAATGAGTATAATCTATAAAGGAAAGAGACTTATAAATAAATCAGACTCACTGTTATTAACACATGAAAATATAACAATCGCTCAGTTTGAAATTTCCTAGAGCGCAGAGACAGTGTCTTATTTATCCTTACATACTTAACAACTATCAAAATGTCTGAACACGTAAGTACTAACAAACACGCTGAATTGAATATATATACACAAAAAGTTAACAAAGCATTCGACTTTTAAGTGTTAGGGGAATAATCTGTACCTTAAGAAATACCTTTAAGGAAAGTGTCGATGCCCTCCAGCCAAAGACCACTAGGAACACAGCTGTCGTTGAACAAGTCGGGACGTTTCTTGTTACAGTGAGGGAGAACACAGGCCATGGGGAACATAGGCACCTCAGTAAGAGTATGTTAGAATCCATTATAGCTTTTGAGCTTAGTTAAGAGATTTCAGGGGAGGATATAAGGAAGCGAAGGTTTGTTCTAGATTGTATGCCATTAGAAAAGGGGGCAATTCTATGGCTGGGTAAAAAAGCAACTGTCACTTATATTAGCCAGTTGAGGAAGATGTTTGCTATGTTGTGAGTTCACAATGACCTTGTTTTTGTCTGTGGCCTAGATGTGTCACAACAGTTCCCATTTATAAGGTGTTATTTTCTTTCTCAAAGAGAACATTTAATTGATAATGAAAAAATTATTTCTACTGATTAGCTGAGCAAAAATTTACAAGTGAAAAAAATAATAAACTTGTCTTTGGGAACTCTTACTGTGCCAAATTTAATTGCCTATCATTGCCATCCATACAACCAATAGATTATTGAATGTAATGGCGGCAGTGATTTAGTTCCTTTCCAATATTATAGTCTAACTAAAAATGTTCAAGGGGTGAGCGATTCTCCAATAAATAATTCAAATAATATAGCCAGGTATTTAAGGATAAACCTAATCTTGGCATGATCAAGATGTAGAAATACCAAAATTACCAGAGAGATCTTTTGATATATTCCCTGCATAAGCACTCTTCAGCTAAAGAATACAGATGTAGTGGGAAAGATTTACAGAGGTCCGCGGTGCTTTTCTGCAATTATCCTTTGCTGAATACATAAAAAGCACATCTCCCACTGCTCTTGATCTTTCCTAATTGTGTTGGGACATCAAGCTTTATAGAGTCTACTGGAAGACATATGTGTAAATGAGTGTCTTAAGGAAAATGAATGAAAAATTCTAAGTATAGGGACTGCAAGTACTCAAAGAAGTCCTTCTGCTTCTGCACCTTCTTCAATTCACGCCCTTACAGCAGGAGACTCATAACACAAAGCAAAATTCCCTTATTATGACACTAAGAACTCACCATAGTTTCTGAGGAATAGCCTCACTGGTTAATTAAGCTCACTTAATTAAATCAGGTAAATACGAAAGTTATTTAACTTCATTAAACACATAAAACATAGTAAATACATGTTATGTTATCCTACATCATTAAAAGATACAAGGTCTTTCATTGAAAAATACTTAGGAAAACCCAGATAACCAAACAAATAAGGAATTAGTGAAAAAGATTATACAGTAGAATGAAAAAAAAAATCTACTATGTAATAAATACATTGTAAAGTGATCATATATACTTTCATCATTTCAATTGAAAAAGTACATTTCAATTCTTTTAGCCCACAGAGAAATGATTGGTCAAAATCAAAAGAAAGCTGCTCTCACATCCTACCAATAAAAACTTTTCATAAGCTGTTCTCCTTATGTTTAAACAACTTACAGTTTGTAAATGTGGGTTACTTGAAAGCTTAATTGATTTTCAGACCAATTAAAGATAGGTTTATTTTTAAAAATAGACTAGTGTTCCTGAATTTTAACCTTAAAGAATCTATAAAGTAGCATTCTGATTTGCTTTAAATAACAACATTGAGAACATTTACACAATTATATCACACTACTGGACAATGCAAATCTATTGGCAAAGTGTGATGATAAAAGTCTAGCAATATTTTTCAACTCAGGTTCATAGGAAAAAAAGTTAACAGAAGTGGGTAAGACAACCATTTGTTTTGACAGAAACTGTTGGAAGGCAGCCATTTTGTAAACCTGTCTTTCTGCCATCTCTGTAGCTTCTTAAGGACTTTTCTCACTTTATTCTCTACGAGTAAAATTCTCAGGACATAGCTACCTCATTTCCATCTCTTTAATTAGGTTTATAGAAAGTTTGCAATCATTCATTCCTTTCAATGTTCTTTAGCTCTGTGATCTGGGCACCAATTTTACAATGTATGTACATTCACTTCCTATTTTTTCTATTCCAAAAAATATGCCATTCTCCTTTCTGCTCTTATAGCTTCTAACACATTTAAAAGAATTTTCTACTTCACATTTTCAAATATTTCTTAGGAAAGACTACCTTTACGTTCATTCTGTGGTCAAATCATGTTTAAAAAGAGCATCTCAACTTTTGTTAACCATTTTTCTCTGAAAAGCATCACATAAGGACCTAAAGAAAAAAAGTATTTCGAATAATGTTTGGCGTTTTCTTTTCTTTCAGAAACAAAATATATAAACTATCATTCAGTAACATTATTCTTTTGTTCTGGAAAAAAAAAAGTCATCATGTAAAATGTATGTGTGTGTCTGTATGAGCATGGCTATTTTCTTCTCCAGGAGATTAGAAGACCTTTAGGTCCAAAACCCACAATAATTCAAAGTATTACCCACAACATTTAAGCATGATATTTGGCCCAAAGTGTACTTCAAATAATGGAGACAGTAAGTAACATTGACACTGAGAGCCATGATTAAGGTAAACATAGGGAAATATAAAAGGATCCAAGAACTTTCTAAGAAGTCCTAGTCCTTTAAGTGTCAAATGTTCTCTGGTTAAGAATTAAAATATCAAGAAGAGTATGTATAAAAATATACCCTTAAGAGAAAGAAATGAGTAAAATCACAAACTTCTGGTATGATGGTACTAAGCATAAAACATCTAAATATTGCTTCCATTCTTAATCGAATTTCTTTTCCTTCTACATTCTTGGCTAGCCTTTTCTTCTATAAACCATCATTAATATTACTATTTGGTATGTTTTTGTTTCTGTTTTACAAAGAGTATAGGCGAGCAGTTATTTTATTTTTCCTTATTAGGTTTTAAAAATGAAAGAAGACTTATTTTGCAAACAAGTTCACAAAATTGGTTGCTCTTCTGGAGGATAGGATACTCTCCCATGTCTGTCTGTTACTGCCACTGGCATTCTAATAACTTCTTAAAAACAAGGGTCATTTTTATGTCTTGTCATAAGCAATATATCATTCATTTTGCATTCATTTCAGTGTAATGGAGGGTAATAGAATAATAGAAAAACAACATATGGGAAGATTAGAACATCAATAGAGAAAAAAAGATTCTTCTTCACTCACTGGGGCCTATTTCCAAACACTGAAGCCAAATACATATAACTAGAATTATAAGGAGCAATGAATTTTTCCCCACAAAGAAAAAAACATGAGGGAAAGAACATAAACAAAAACTCATACACAGAATGTTACTCCACCTCAGAAAGAAAAGAGATACAAACTGGAGATGACGAGTTTTGATAATCCACAAATCAAAGGACAGCCTATTTGTAAAGCATTCCTTATCTAGTACTGATTTCCTGTCTAATTAATCTCCTAATAACTACTTCTTTTAAAAGAAATTCCCACATATAAAAAACAATACTCATTGTTATTTCTGATTATATTTCCCACTTTCATTCAGAAACACTTGAGCACATAATTCACTGTATTTCTCTCCATGCCCTGTCAGACTATCAATTCAGATGACTTTCAATGTCCACATCAAAAGAAATCTAGCAATTCTAAAACTGTCAGAGGCTGATTATCAAACACATAATTTTAAGACACTCTAAGTTATTGACACTCCAAGTAAACCTGATCCTTTCCCTGAGAAAAGAAAATACTGTTCACCTACCTATCACAGTCAGAAGCGCAAGAAGGCTAATCTGATTAAAAAGCTTCCTAGGAAATGGTTAGTACCCACCTTGTGCCCACTAAGGTCATGTATCCTCAACCAACCAGAGTGAATATACTCTCACCCAAACAGGAACATTGTGGTCTTGGGGTGGGGGGTGGGGGAGAAAGACAAAAGGGTACGGATAATATTTGTTTCAAAACAATCTCAACAAATTTAATGCCCAAGAGTTTCCTTCAGAACAAGACAGAAAACAAGGAAAGTTAACAATTCTAACAATGCCCATAAGATGGTGTTCTGATCTAAAACAAGGAAACTTTATCCATAGAAAAGAAACAAGCATTTAATTTTGACGCAGTAATAAACAGAAAAGGACACCAATGTAGCTAGAAGTAAAATGTAAAGAGGGGACTTCCCTGGTGGTCCAGTGGTTAAGAATCCACCTCCCAATGCAGGCGGCATGGGTTCGATCCCTAGTCGGGGAACTAAGATCCCACATGCCGCGCAGTGCAGCCAAAAGATTAAAAAAAAAAAAAAAAAAGTAAAATGTAAAGAAAAAAAAAAAAGATTGAGCTTTCCCTAAACATTAGTAATTCAAAAAATGAGACTATATGAGGATGAAAAGTAGAAAAAAATAGTACAGGGTGACCATATAATTTATTAACCAAACTGCCACATTTTTTTTTGCCCAGAGTGATAATTTTTAAAGTCTTTTCATTTGAAATAATTTCAAACACAGAGAAAAACTGCAAAATAGGTACAGAGAATTCCTATATATTCTTTGCCCAGACTCACCAATTTTTAATATTTTGTCCATGTTCTTTATATCCTCTCTCTCTTTCCCCTCTATATCTCTATGTATGTATGTAGAAGCAATAAATGATTTTTCTAAACCATTTCAGAAGGTTGCAATACATCATGTCTCTTTGCCTTTTATTACTTCAGTGTTTATTTCCTAAAAACGTGGATATTTTCTTATGTAAGCACTGTACAGTAATTAAATTCAGGAAATTTAACATTAGTACAATACTTTTATCTAACCTAGTGTACATATTCCAATTTTGTTATTGTTCCAATAATATCCTTCATAGCATTTTCCCCCTCCAGTCCAGGGTCATGTATTTTGCATTTAGTTGTCATGTCTCTTTAATCTCTTTTAATTTGAAATAATTCCTCAGCCTTTGGTCTTTCATGACATTGACATTTTTGAAAAATACAGGCCAATTATTTTGTAGAATGCACCTAAATTTGTGTTTGTCTAATGTCTCCCTGTGAGATTTAGTTATGCATCCCTGGCTAGAATGCAACATGAGAGATGTTGTGTCCTTCTCAGGTATTACATCTGACAGCATGCAAGGTTTATCTGACTCTCACTGATTATATTAATTTTGCTTCCCCAGTAAGGGTATTACCAGAGTTCTCCACTGTATAGTTACTGTTTTCCCCAAGTAATAATTTATCTATCAACAGCCACGCTCAGAACCATTGGAACTGACATTCCAATGCAGATATTCTTGATTCCAAAAATTCGTGTAACTGTGCTATATAGCCAGTGCTGCAGTCTTGCAGTACGGCCACGAACCTGCTGCTAGTGATAGCTTTTCCTCCACAAAGTGGGGAAAGGGTTAGGAAGAGCACAGTGCCTCCTAGGTCATCAACAACCATTCTAGTCCAAAGCTTTGAGAAACTGGTCCGTAAGCAAATGGGTATACACAGCTCATTCGCTTCTTCCTACCAGCTAGCACATGTTCCTCATTGATATCTTCTTAAACAGCATGTTGGAAGGTAGGAAAATGTAGGTGTAAGGCAAGTTCTGCTAGAAAACACCAGGCACAAAAGTAGGTATCTGTTCAAAGAAGGTTTTTGTTTTAGGTCAACCTATATTTTTTTGCACCATCACACCCTGCTCCAATTTCCTCAGCCTTATGAATGAGTAAGGTAAGGCAGGGACACTGACAAAGCTGGAGTACAGCAGGAAAAGATGGTATTCTGCAAAAATTCCATCAGTAAACTCTCCAATACTAAGTTAGTTACTTTAATTACAGAGCCTCTGTAATCCTAAATAATTACCAATTACTCCCTTTACTCCACTATTCAGGGACACCTCATTTTTTAAATAATAAAGCCTCATGATATGTGTTTCAATGACTTTTTAAAGTTTCAGAAAAATAACTCTCCTACGTTAGATAAACTAGGAAAATACTGGCTACTGGGCTATTCCAACCTTAGGGCTGAGCCAAAGAGTAAATGGAAATAATGAACAGCACAGAAAGAAGATCATGAAGGAGGGGACTATGGGCTTATCTACCAGTTACCAACTGATAAAGCAGCAAGACTGTTGATAACTTTTACTTTTAGCCACAATTATTTCAGCTGTAAACGCTAAAATCATAATTTTGCTTTTTATTCACCTATAAAAAGCTAATGCATTAAACAATTAAGTTCTCTGCAGTACTATGTGAATAGTACTGAGAGTCCAATCATACCCCTCATAACTCACAGTTGCTTAAATATAGGTTTCTGATCAGCAGGTAGATTTAGAAAAATAAGCATGCCACCGAAATTCCTATTGTTCATGTAGTTACGCTCAACGCTTAAATCCTCAGAGTATACATATGAGAAATGACTGATTGCAAATAGTAATAACTGATCAAAAATAGTTTCAAGACTTCTAGGAAAATGGAGTAGATGTACTTTTCTGTATTCTTCCCACCAAGTACACCTAAAAACACCTGGACATCATATGTAAAATATATATAAGAAGACTCTCAATGGTGGACAGAAGAAGGCAGACCAGTTAAGGACCTTGGTACACAAGGAATGACTCATGGTGGTGAGTTCTCAAGTCCTTTTTGCCCCATATATACAGACCTAAGAGCTGAAGAAGCTGACAACTCAGAAAATGCCAATAGGTGCAGACAAACAAAAGTCTGTTCTTTCAAGCCAAAGGGCCAGGAAAGGGAAAGTCTGGCATGACAGAAAACCTTTAGACAATAACTGCCTCTTCCAGTCAAATACTACAAAAAACAAAAAACAAAAAAAAACCCCAAAAACAAAAACAAAAAAACTGTGGCTCTACCCCTACTCATGAAGCAAAGGCCGGCGATGAGTCTAAATTTGCAAGCTCACTAGGAAACAAGACTTTATCTCTGCCAGGTAACAATTAGCCCCTCCTCACCACAGTGTTGGTGGAGACCACAGACTGCCACAAACTTTCACTACAGCCCAATGGTAATGAAGTCAACCGTCTTCTCCTCCTGTGACGTCAGTCAAGGCCATGTGGGGAAAAGATCAGCAAGGATAGAGAAGGACTCAATAACACCATCAACGAACAGAATGGAACAGACATTTATAGAACGCTCCATCCAACAACAGCCAAAACACATTCTTTTTACATGCCCATTTAACATATACCAACATAGACCACATTCTGGGCCATAAAACAAAAATTTTTTAATGAAAAGAACTGAAAACGTAACAAGTGTTGTCCAACCACAATCAAATCAAACTAGAAGGTATATCAAAAAGGTAATAGAAAAATCTCCAAACACTTAGATTCTAAACAACATACATCCACTAAATATTTAACCATGGGTTAAAGAGAAAGTATTTAACCATGGGTTAAAGAGAAAGTCTCGAGAATTAAAAAAGAATATATTGAACTGAATGAAAATAAAAATAGAACGTATCAAAATTTGTGGAATACAGCCAAAGTAGTACTTAGAGGGAAATTTATAGCACTAAAATGCATATATCAGAAAAGAGGAAAAGTCTCAAATCAATTTTCTAAACTACCACCCCAAGAAAAAGAGTGAAATAAGCCCAAAGTAAGCAGAAGGAAATAATAAACATAAGAACAGAAATCAACATAACTGAAAAACAAAATCAATGAAACAATGACTTGGTTCTTTGAAAAGGGTCAATAAAACTGACAAACTTCTAGGAAACACTAGTAACACAGAAGAGAAAACACAAATTACCAATTATCAGGAATGCAACAGAGGCTATCACTACAAATTCTGCAGACATTAAAAGGTATCTAACAAAAGAAAACTACAAACAACTCTACACACAGAAATCTGACAGCTTAGATGAAATTCCTTGAAAGACATAAGCTACCAAAACTCACACAAGGAAAAAATATATAACCTAATTAGCCCTGTACCTATTAGAGATATTGAATGAATAATAATCTTCCAAAAAAGAAAGTACCAGGCCCAGATGGTTTCACTGGTGAATTCTACCAAACATTTATAAAAGAAATAATTTCTTCTAGAAAACAATCTCATCTAGAAAATAAAAGCAGATGGAACACTTCCTAATTCATTCTATGAAGCCAGCATTATCCTAATACCAAAATAAAGACATTACAAGTAGGGAAAACTACAGAATCAGTATTTCTGGTGATGGAAATGTTTTGTATCTTTAGTGCATCAATGTCAATATTCTGGTTGTGATACCATACTACAGTTTTGCAAGATGTTACCACTAAGGGAAAATAATAAAGAGGGTACTGGGAACCTCCCTGTATTATTTCTAACAACTGCATGTGAACCTACAATTAATTATGTCAAAATAAAAGTTTAATGAAAATTTCATTAACCCTTACAATACTAAAGCATTAATGAATTCTAATGTCGCACGTTCTACTTAAGAAAGCAAATGTTAACTAATTATTATAAGAAAATTTAAAACAGCCATTTAAAACAGCAGTTTGGTTGTAGTTGAAGCTCTAATATAAACTGCAATGAAAATGCTATAAGGTTGCTACAGTTTACTAGGGAAAATGACAGTTGCTCTCCGAGTACACTAACAAGATACTATGCTTCACAAATATGTCATTTTTGATGAGTTAAATGATCATGCTGGTTTTAATGATCATTAAAGTAGGCCTGCTGGCTTTAATTACACAAAAGGTTGATGGGAAGAGGGTGAAATACTAGAATTCTGGGTTATCTAAACAGAAAATTTCTATTCTCTCCCATTCCATATATTTATGTCTAACTGTAACTCATTTAAGGCGTACACACTTAAATTATTTGAGCTGCCTCTTATTCATTATGAAATGAATAGTTCAAACATTTTGATTATTATATCTTTCCTTATAGCTTCTGACAAATGGAATATTTATAAATGGAAAATTTCTTGCCATATCAATAAACAAAGGATGTCACAGTCATCAAGGACTGCAACCCTCCAACGTGAGCCGGTGAGCCCTGAGAAAACTCAGAGCTGAAAAGAATACGCCATCTAGCAGCCATCAGACTGCAGCCACTCCCTGCGGTGAGCCCTGAGAAAACTCAGTTTGTGAAAATACAGGATACTGGCCCCAGAAAGCTGAGGTGCATATCAAAGGAATGATTTCAGTGAGCCCAGACTCTTGCATCTTCCCATACATAGAAAAGCACTAAATTCCTTAACTTGAGATACCTGGTTTTCTTTAATTGAAGATAATCTTTTCACTACCTGTCCTTTTGTTGCAAAACTCCTATATATCCTGGCTCCTCCCCTCACTTCCTTGGAGCAGTTTCTCAGTCATCTGAGAGCTATCTCTCAGAGTTATCTGTTAGCCGTCTCCCGGGCTGTAGTCCTCATTTTGCCCCAAATAAAACTTAACTTGCAACTCTCACGTTGTGCTTTTTTTTTTTTTAAGTCAACACGACACTTCTAAATATTGTTTTCTTAATACTTCAAATGAATGTTATTCAAGCCTGCTGCCTAGAGAGCAAAGACCTAAGAACATCATTTATAAAGTTGGATAAATCAATTAATTATCCAAGTAAGTCATTTTCTTATAATAATACAATGATAAATCTTGCAGGTAATATCAATCAGGTAAATTTTCTTCTTTTTGAAAAGAACAATCTTTAAGCTAAGAAAGTAGAGAAACATTATATTAACGGATTGAATTTAAACCCTGAATTTATGGGTCAGTCCAATTTTTCAAACGTGTTTTATACCACATCCTTCTAAATGAATGAGTAGGTTAAAAAACCTGATTCTGCATATATAAGAATACTGAACTCTAGAGCCAAACTGCTTGAGTTCAAATCCCAAAAATTTCCCTTAAGGACTGTGAACTTGTAAAAGTAACCTAACTTCTGGTGTAAAAAAAGGTACAGTGATAATATCTATCTCCTAGTGTTATGAGGATTCAATGCCCTTAGAACAGGTCTTGGCTTACAGAAGCATTCAGGAGTTGTCAGCTGCTTTTATTATTACTGTATTTTACATAAAGCTAACTTCTAAAACAAACTTTGGCTTGCTGCAAGTAACCTAAGAGACAATTCAATAAAAACTACTAAATGAACTGAATAGGTGCTAAAAAGAAGAAATGAACTAGCTTCAGGTTAACCTTTGACCTGTTTGTTCAAGGTGCAAATAACACTCTAAAATTTAAATCATGGTGACCTATGTCAGATATGGTCTTTTTAAAAAGGTACTACTTTAATATTCCTCTCCTAAGTCCTTTTCATATTCTTAAGGTTTCAAAAAAGTGTTGCAATCACTTTTAATAACAAAATCTTAATTTTCCTGCTCATGTCCAAAATTATAGACAGATCAAACCATTAATAAAATTTTCTTAACAATTAGTTAAGGGATTAACATTTTCAACACATCTTTAAAATGAGTATTCACACTGTTTTATTTCAATGACAATTTTTAACTTTCTTGCTCTAATACTACAGGGAATTTTTTTAAAAAGTCAGGAATTCATGTTAACAATAATTTTCACCTAATAAAACTGAAGTGGATAAACATATAGCTTTTCTTTAAAAGTAAGGGATTTCCTTTCAAGGTTTGTTTTCTAGGAGGTACACTGTACTATCAGACTTCCTAATAACTGATAAAAATAATTCCTTAAGTTCAAATTAAGGACATGAGAAATCTGTCTTCAATCATGGAGGCTGATAGTAAAAATGTACTACACATGAAAGGCAATATGCTCTACTCTAGTAGAGCTGATGTGCAGAACAGCCCATTAACAAAACAATAACAAAAAGAAGAGTAAAAATTAGGCCTTGGTTTGATATCTGGAAGTCTGATGTGACAGCTGCAGGAAGTTGGATCTTTCCAGAATTGGAATATTCTCAAGCAAAGGAACTAACCAAGAAATCTGTTGATAAAAGGCTCAATAGATACCTTACCCATCACACCAATTAAAAAAAAGAAAAACTTTAATGCACTGTGTTTTAAGAGGTGTACATGACTATAAGCAATTCAAAACAATTTTGAAGAAGTAGAAAATTTAATAAGACTATTACAATATGGCATGAGAGTGAAATAATTAATAGTTATTGAGTACTTGTAGGACCTGGAAAATATGCTGCCCTCAGTGACCAGTAATCAGACCCTAGATGTCCTTATTTATTCAATTGTTTCATGGACCCGTCCAAGTCCTGGACGCAGTGAAGTGAGCAAGAGAGACAAAAGCCCGAATCCTTGTGAAGCTTTTATTCTATTGGAGCAAAAAAATAACAACAACAAACTAATGCAATTTCAGATATGCATAAAGATAATAAAGTAATAAATCCATAAGGAAAATGAAGTAAGCTAATGGGATTGAGAACAAGAAGGCTTCTGTGAGGAGTAAACATTTGAGTGGAGATTTGACTGATGACCCATGTGAAGTTCTGGGGCAACGTCCCAGTTTTAGTAAAGAGCATGTGTTGGTCCAGACACAGAAAGGGGCTTCATCTGCGTGAGGAGCAGCAAGCATACAGCTGTAGCTGAAGCAAAGAGCTCAGGGAGAACACAGTACAAGACAAGATCAGAGATACGCAAGGCAGGGGCCCGATCATGGTCGGCTAGGGTTGAAGTCTGGATTTTATTCAGGGGTAATGAGAATATATTAATGAATTTTCTAATCACAGCACTGATTTATGCTTTAGGAAAGACCACTCCAGCTATAGTGGAGGCAGAGAGACCCATTATGAAGCCACCGCTGTCATGAAAGAAAGACGAAAGGCGTGTACTAGGGCTAGAGCAGTGAAGCTGGTAAGAGATGGTTGGATTGGGGATTTGAAAGTATGGTAGACCTGAATTACTGACAGGTTGCTTTCAAAACGTGAGAAAAAGAAAGGAATCCTAAATTTTGGCTTAAGCAAAACCTAGCAGTCAAACCTACCGAGGCAGGGTCCAGATCATTTAACTCTTTGCTCATCATGCTGAAGGCTTTCGTTTTATCTGAAAAGCGGTAGGAAGCAGTGAAGAAGAAGAACAACAACAAAAAAGAGATAGGATTCCAGATATATCTTGCTGATTTAACACACCAGGCTCTGCAAGCACACACCAGACCCCTCAACATTGCCTCTAGCCTGAGCCACAGCTGATTCCTTCTAGAAACGGAGCCAGCCCATCAATCACAGATTAGAATTTCCTCAGAAGTGCAATGAATCCAGACAAAAGTTTATTCTTGAGACACCTTGGTGCAAATATATTCCTCTCCCTTATTCCCCTATCCCTAAATCTACTAGGAAACTGCTAGGATGAATTACCTTGGCAACCTCGTGACCATCTAAACTCACTCACTTTACATCCCTGTCATCCTCGGTTCTACCAACGATAACTCTCCTTTGGCCATCTATCCTTTCCCAAACTCTCAGCCTCAATCTGCTGTCACCTCTTCTTATGACCCAACTTCCCACTGTGCCCCACAGAACCCCCTTTACATGATTAACAAATACTCCTACATCCTTATACTCTTCAATGAACACTCCCTTTGTCAACCACCTTTAATTTACCTGTAGCTCTGGCAAAGTAATACCACATGCAGCGCAGCCCTTTAAAAAGGAAGCTCCTCGTTCACCAAATCCCCACATACTTCATTCAGGAATAGAGAGATACATGTGTGTGGATGCTAAGTCTGAATATGGTAAAGAAGCATAATTCCACTGGAAATGATAAAATAACTCTAAATTCACAAGGAGAATAAAGGATGAAAACACTCTACTTAATGGTAAATACTAGAGGATTAGTTCAAAAAACTAAAATATATCCATAGAAGGATACCATGAAATTTATAAATTCATGTTGCAGAAGAATACTTAGCACCTTCTGGGAATATTCATATAACTAAATTAAAAAAAAAGATTATTAAGCAATATGTAATGTATAAGGCTGATTTGATTAAAGAGAAAGAAGAATGCGGGGTGTGTGTACTAAGAAAAAAAGGTTATAAATAAAATATACCAGAATGTTCTCTGTAGGTGGTAGAATAATGAGTAATTTTTTCTTTTTTGTACTTTTCCTATTTTCCCTAATTTCTTAATGAATGTATTTTTTATACCTAGAAAAAAGGTCAAAATAAGTAAATTTTAAAAAATCCATAATCATAACACACCGAAACTGCTCTTCAATGAAATTTACACAGGCTTGTTTAGGCTTTTCCTATCCTTGTTTCCTAAAAAACAAAAAATAAACAAACAAAACCACCTCCAAGTCCTTCAGTTGACTGCCCAGAACCTCAGTCATTAACCAAAAACAAACAAAAAACCTTCAAGATCTCTTCTAAGCATATCATTCACTTAATAATTCAACAAAGAGTTTAATGAGTCTTTCCAATTAATTATTCTCTTTAAAATACTTAAGTGCACTATTCAAAGCAGATGGCTATATGCTGGGGGGGCGGGGGGGGGGGGCCCTTAGCTGTAAAACTAAGGGTATGTTGTTGTTTTATACAGCTCTGTAAAAACTCATGCATTCTTTATGCGGAAGAGGGTATTAGTCATTTATTTATTTTAAAATATTCGGTAAGAGAGATTTTCACTTTGTTAATTTCCTTTAAGGAATATACATATATCTATACACAATTTTGGCTAATGCACAAAAGCAGTAACATAAAAAATTCTGTAAGTCATCTTTGGCAATTAAATTCCCAAAGACGAAAAAAATTAAGAACAGAAACTTCGCCCTCAAGGTTAAGTAATGGTACTACATCTGGCATAAAAATGACACATCATCTAGAATAATCTCTAATAACTCTAAATTAAGACTTTCCTTTCAAAAGATTCTCTTTTTACCACTGCTCAATCTTTTAAATTTAACTTTGGAAATAATACTTCCACCATAATTCCATCAGAAAGAACTGCTTAGAAGAGAACCTGCATGGGCAGAAAAACATTTTGGAATATATTTCACTGCATTATGTAACACGAGTGTGTAAATATCATTAGCTTATATTTTCCACTAGAATGCTTTTCTTTTAAATCATATCTGAAAAATTGTATGTCATTTCCAAAAGAGCATATTCTTGAAAAAAACAATTAATGAGCTCAGTATTATGACCAAGAAGAATTTCATATCTTCCTATCTAAGCCAAATACAGTGCTAGATGCTTTTCCAGGGAAGTTTAACAGACATAGTATCTGTCCTCCAGGAAGCTTTGGTCTCTGTGAGTTATTCCGCCAAATTTCTTTCCCAAACTAACAACAGCCAGTATAACCTCCCCTGAAATTCACTTCCACTTAGAAGATAGCTTCTTGTTGTTAATAACTTATATTCAAACTGTCTTTAAAAAAAGTGAAAGTGGATCTAAAGCAGTGCTGCATTAAATGAACAAATGGACAAATCTAACAAACGGACAAGGCAGGCGTTGAGGACTGAAGACAAGGAAAGGTCAGATGGAGGACACAGATACAGAGACAGTCTTGGTCAGCATTTATAATATCCCTCTAGTACTGAATTTTCTCCTTTGGTCAGAGACCACTCCAAGGCTGCAATCGTTGCCCGGGGCTCTGCTAAAGGAAGAGACTGAAAGGCTGCAGAACCTAAACAGCAGCCCTGAGGCTACAGACTTTAATTTCATTATTTAAAACTTTATAATTATATTTAAATTTCTCCTTATCTACACTGGTTTAAAATAGCTTTATTCCTCTAGTGTATGTTATATCTTGATTCAGCAACTGAATCACCTAAGCTCTTATTAATTTAGATAAATCAGATTACTCTGATTTAGCAGAGATTATGTTAATTTTAACACTGAGGGAAGTTGTCTTTCCATGCAGAGTAATTAAGCAAAATTCCACATATTTTCAAAGCTTTCTGTATGTAGATATTTTCCGTTCACCTCAGAATCTTTGTTAAAAATGGACTCAACTTAAAAGTGAATAAAAGATTTATTTTCTTCAAACCTGGACAAATTTAAAAGGAAGCTAAAAGTCATTTACTTTCATACAACCTAAAACAATACTGTGAGCACTGCAGTGACAGAGGCTCCAAATTACAAAAGTCAGTTAAGTAAAAGAAGGCAAAGGCAGCAGAACTCAGATGCTGAGAATAAAAACAAAAATAGATCCAATGCAGCACTCTGCGAATGAAGACCAGTGAAAACGGTTGCTCAATAGCACATCACTTATAGCATTATTTCCTACGTTGTTATTGAGAGAGCCTTTCTATTCCAGCATTTCCTCTTTGTTGGTTCCTGACACTTGCCTTAATAAAACCAATACTTAAGCCAAAATTTTTCACTCTCTGAAGAAAGAAGGTCATCCATGGCCTCAGTTAAAAAGTACTTTGCTATCATGGTAAAAGGGAGAAGATAATGATAAAAATATAAACAGAGTGGCAAGGGAGGAGCGGCATCATATTTTATTTAACCATTGATCTAAGCAATAAGGCAGCAGGTTGTCTTTCCTATCAAAACTACTTTTATAAAGTAATACAAATGCCCTTGCTTGCTCAATTGTGAAGGTCTTCAAAAGAATCAACTGAGAAGATGAGGTACAGGAAATTACAATCCAAACCATAAAAAAAAAAAGTCTAAAGCAGGAATAATTATGTTATCATTTAATGCTGTAATTCTCAGAAATTCTAAGTATAATAAGCAATCCTATTGCTTATGCTTATGCCAGTATAGCGATCAACGAAAACAGTTAATATAACAAATCAATAATAGAGATAATGGCATATATATTTGTTGAGCTTTTATCAGTAGAAAAAAAATAAAATTCAGACCATAAAGATTTTATAAAAGCAAGCTAATAGATCCAATAGCTAGTAGATAAAATAATCGGGCAGCTCTGTTTTCTTACCTGTAAGGACAGCTTTTGCTGAAGGATCTGCCAGGTCCAGGGCTGATTTCCCATCAGTGTTCCGAATGTTTGGATCAGCTCCGTGCTGCAGCAGCACTGTGCAGGGAAAGCAGAAACAGTATCTTACCTCAGGGATACAAAGATTATTTACTGGTAAGTGCCGCCTCGGCATGGTGTAGGCATAAACATACATTGCACAATTTTTTCTCTTTCAAGAAAGAAAGAAAAAGAAAAAAAAGCACTGCAGCAAAGGATCCTCTCTAGAGTAAAGCGAAGTTGGCAACTTGGGGTACAGTATTATCACATGACTTAACATCATAAACACGAAACTAGAAAAATCCTGCAACAGACAGTTTGGGTTTGCCTCCTTCAGGCAGAAAAGGATGGGGAGCTGCATGCTCGCTGCCTCGCACTGTGAAATCCTCTCACTACGAGCCTGCCCTGTCTTTACTACCACTGTGGCTGCTTGTTGCTGCTGCTGCTTCACTGCTGAATTTCCCACCGCTTCCTCGTCTTGGAACAGCTGTAATACTGTGCAAGCCTTTTAGTGATCACCGCTTACATGTATGGAAACTCACCAGAACATACTGGCTTGCTTCCAAGAAGTTTACCAGACACAGTAACGCATGCAACTTTGGTTCCCTGTAGCCGAGCTGCAGAAAGGAACTGCCTTCCACAATAATTCTGGCCATGAAAAATTTTTAGGATCAGAAATTCAATCACTATGATATATGCTGAGGATTAATGTTACACATGCTATATTGGGTAAAAAGTAGCTACAGAGAATTTTCAGACGTGTAGGCTTCCAAAAGAGAGAATCACTGTTTAAGTGAAATCCAGATATAATTTATTGATCTAAAACATTTCTCAAGTACATCTGGTATGTGTGTGTACAGGGGCGGGGTGGGGATGGTGGAGGGGGAGGGCAGGTGTTGCTATAACACTACCCAACCAATGGTTAAACTAAAAAATATATTAAAAACTAGTCTAATAAGCAAAGTTCAATTACAAGTTATTCTAACAGCTCAAATCTAACACAAGATTTTGTGTACTCCTGGAGAGAACAGAAGTTGTTACCACTTACCAATATTCTATAGCATAAATTTAAAACAAAGCAGAAATATTAAATGCAAATAAATGGTTAAAGACATGTCATATAATGACTGTTGATGTGTCCCAGATTTTCATTCATTAACAGTCCCACGCTAAAGTACATGCATTCTTTAGGAATATTTGGAAGGCAAGCCTCATATATTACTAAGTATAGAGCTTTATAAAGCTCTTCTTCTCCCTTTAATACATAAGCCATCTAGTCGATGGCTTTATTATAAGGTACAAAGGAACAGCCTTATCTAGAATTGGGACGCAGCTGCTGGGACAGCGTGCATCAGCATCTCTTGCGCTAAATCTTGGATACTTTCAGACTTGGGATAACAAAAACTAGCCATGGCTTGAAAAGATGCAGTGAGATTTTGCTAAGACTTTCACTCTTGACTGTAAGCAATGAACATAATTCTTTTCCAGATGTTTATAAAGTGACAAAAGTAGCACAAAATAGCAAGTACCATAATGTGAAACTGTAGTTATTCTTTCATCATAATGAATAAACTTTCACAGCAATATATATTTTTTTATTCCAGGAAGAAATCCCAACATGAAGATTTGGTTTGTAAAGGGTCTTTATCATGAAGCAAGCTCATGTATCAAATGTAAAGATGACAGCTATCGCTATATCTTTATTTAGTTGCTGAGTGATCACATGCAAAAAGTAGAAAACAAAGAAACAACAGCTACCATGAAAAGCTGAGTTTTTTTATCGCCTACTTCGAGAACTTCAGAACCTGCTTTAAACAAGAAGTATAAGAACGTAGTTTAACATCCTTGATGATAATATGGTGGGAGCTTTTACTTTGCAGCTTAATGTGTGGTAGAGGCAAAACATAGAAAGTCTTAATGTTCCTCCAAAAGTCACCTAAAGTCTCAGCCTTACCTATTATATCTTTGCTATTTTGCAACAGAAATCTGCCATTACAGTTTAGCTGCAGTTTTGCTTTGTTTTAGTAGACTTTGAAAGGAGTAATCTTTTCACTAGAAATATCTGTTTTCTAAACATTTTTGAGTCATATGCATCTCATTCATTGGACCTGAACACACAGAAACATCACTGAAGAGTTACACAGCAACAGGGAATAAGAAGCTGAATTTTCCAAACCAGATGCTGATAACAAAATCCACATTAGAAAATAATCGAACCATTTTAATTCACCAGATATGGGTAAAAACCCCACAAAACTCAGTAGAGTTAAGAGTTTTAGGAGCAATAAAGGTATCCACAACTAGACCACAAGGGATCTAAACTTACCTAACTTTTTATAAAAGGGCAGCACTGGGGAGATTAAATGGGAACAAAAAATGGCATCAAAAGTACTAAGCACAGAGCCTGATAATACACATCAACTAATACTAATATTTAAAGCACATTTTAAAATGTATTTGTACTCTCAACTCTACCATTAACTACTAATTCATTGCTTTGTCCTAGAGCCAAACCTTCAGATCTTAACTTTTTCTGTAAAGGGCCAGAGAGAAAATATATTAGGCTTTGTAGACCATATGGTCTCTGTCTCAGCTATTCAGCCTTGCCTCAACCCCATCATTACAGAGGAAAAGCAGCCACAGACAATACTTAAAGGCATGTGTGTGGCTCTGTTTCAATAAAACTTTATTAAAATTTGAATTCTGTATAATTCTCATATATAAGAAAATATTATTATTATTGTGTACTTTAAAAAATCATTTAAAATATAAAAACAATTCTTAGCTTACAGGACATACAAAAAACAAGGGGTGAACTGGATTTGGCCCATGGTCATAGTCTGCCAACCTCGACCTTGGGCAGTGATAGATAAAGTGTGGGCAGTGATAGACAAAGTGTGGTCCATGGACTGTTCTAGTCCTAGAACTCTCTGTAATCCATCGACATTGAGATAACCACAGAAATTAAGAGGAAGCATTTAAAACCGTGTGTGTCATTTTAAAATTACTTTTTCCAGTACCTCATCTTTATTGTAGTTTACAGAGTTATTGGCCTGCCATGCATTGGGGAAGGAAAAAAACTGGTCCCTGACCACAGACAAGGTTGAGAGGCACTAAGCCAGTTCCCAGGTCTATAAAGTGAAGGACCTGGACTAGATAAATGATTTCTATGTATCTAGAATAGGCCTCAAATCCCTGATAATGCTTTTAGAGTTACAGTCTAAGCATTAAGATCTAAAATCTTAAAAAAGAAAAAAAGATTTGCCTCAAGCAGACCCTTTTCCTTCCCTACCCTTTTAATCAAAATGGAAAAAAAAAAAAAAAGATTTATTTACCCTAACACTTGATTTAACAAAAACAAAACTAATAGTTGAGACCATGATCAAAGTTGTAGGGTACATACTAAAAAGTACCAAACTACTTCTTGAGCAATTCCTCAAGTCAAATTTGTTTCACACTATTCCCTATGAAAATCTGTGTGATCTTCTGTGTGATTTTCTAAAACCAGAAGAACAGCACATACATAGGGCAAAGATAACAACCATGGCTTTCAAGAATGTCAGTCTGTACTTGAAGTGGCGACATGTAGGACTCTCAATGCTGGATGCTTCAAGAGTTGCTTTCAAAGTTCTGTGCTACCAAACGGAATAATAAAATATGACTACGGATACATAATACAATTAGAAATTCATCTTGTAACAGATTCTTCTTCAAAAGTAGCACAAATGTCTGAAGCAAAGTTCCCAGAATATACAATCAATATACAAACTAAGGTTTGAAAGAAAAACAAGGAAACTAAAATCTGAGTAACATTCAGTAAGTAAATTCGAGACTACTGTGGACAGACATTCAAAATCTCCTTGTATTATCTTTAACCCATTAGGGCATTATCAAACCTCAAATCCCAAATGACTAGGCTGTATATCTCAAATCCATTTATCTCCTTTGGAAGTTATAAGGGTGGAGAAAATATAGCAGCTAGCATAATAACAGAGAGTTAAACCCAAGGTAAGATCAGAATATTCAAAATGACATTCTCAAAAGAGCTATGGCAAGAAGGACATGTGATTTTCCTATTTCTGGTGCAAACATTCAGCTACAGTGAGCCAGATTCAGGGAGCATGCCTTCAGTCTGTGACCAATGCGGCAGAGACTGAAATCGATTCATTTAATTCCTCAAAACTATTAAATTTAAGCATTCATATCATTTTAGAAAATATTTCTACACGTATGCGAAGCCTCATCTTATGAAATTCCTAGAAAAATATGAAGTGCTATTATGATAAATTATATTTAAGTACAGGCACTAATAACTGATTTAAGAAGATAGAAGAAATAGAAACAATGTGAATTTTCCAAGCTAAAAATGTAGCAAGGCTTTTAGGTAAATTACGAAAAAGCATTTAAGTATAGTTTTCACTTTTAATGGCAGAAACCCTCCTATTAAGATATGGTAAATTCTTTGTTATGTGAATTTTAGAGCTACATTAAAGGTCTAAAACTGTTCTTCACAATGAACAGACACTCAATTTTAAGAGAAGTTATGTTTATGTTAAAATGTTTTGCAAGTATTTCATAGTCACCTTACTCTTTTAATTAGAGTATAGAGATGCTCATTTGACTGAGTTTCTAAAATTAAATCACACAAAGCACCAAGTTTCGCAAATAAAATTTTTAATTTTAGAGCAAAATACTAAGAGACCAAATTTTAACTAGCTATAATCTTCAATGCATAAGACAAAAGATATACAAACTTCGAATATATGAAATATATGAAAAGATGCTCAATATCATTATTCAAAAGAAAATGCAAATTTAAAAGATGGGCAATACCCCATCTTTTATTATTAATGGTATTCCATATTAATGAGAATGTACTAAACTGGAACTCTCATCCATTGCTGGTGGGCACGTAGAGAGGTATGTAACTACTTTGGAAATCAATTTGGCAATTACTTATAAAGGTAAATATACACTACTGTATGTTCTAACATCCTACTTTTAGATATTTATCCAAGAGGAAAAGAAATATGTCCATACAAAACACCTGCACATGAAAATTTCATATGTTTATTTAGAAAAGCAAAAAAATGAAAAACATCTCAATATTCATCAACAGGTGAAAGGATAAGCAAATTGTAGCATATCCATACAAAAGAATACTACTTAGCAATAAAAAGAAATAAACTATTGACTCATACTAGAGGGATGAAATCTCTACAACATGCTGAGCAAAAGGAGCCATACAGGAAAGAACATATTTCTAGAACAGAAAACTAATCTACAGTGACAGAAAACAGATCAATTGTTCCCTGGGGATGGTGGAGGGGAAGAGAAAACTGACTGCCAATGGACACCAAAGAACTTTTCAGAGTGATAAAACTGCTCTATTAAATTGTGGTAGTGGTTACATGGGCGTATACATTTGTCAAAACTCGTCAATATATATACTTAAAATGGATGCATTTTATTTCATTTTCTCAAATTAATTTTATGTTGTAATTCAATAAAGTTGATTTTTTAAAAGCTCAATAGAGGGGTTTAATCGCAGATTAGAGAAATCTGAAGAGAAATTTATTGACCTGGAAAACATGTCAACAGATCCAAGAATGCTGCAAGGAGAAATAATCATGGACAAAGGATGGAGTGAGAAGGTCTAATATGTTGTAATCAGTCTTAAAAGAAACACATACATTATCTGAAGAGATAATGCCTAAGATTTTCCCACAACTAATAAAAGACACAAATTTATACGTTCAAGAAGCTCAAACAGGATAAACTCAATGATACAGAAAAAAATATTACACATATAAATTAGGAGCAACTACTATGAAAAAATAGCTGATAATTCAAAACAAAGCAATAAGTTTATAGAGTAATACGTCAGAGGTAAATAATTTGTGAACCTACCCTAACTATAGTGTATGTTATACTATATAGCAGATGTTAAGCAATGATTTAATTATAAATCTGTTTCCATGTATATTTGCAAAAAACAATATTTTTACAAGTGTAAAAACACCATATTCCTATTCTTGGGATAAATTTAATTTAGGTAACATCAATTAAATTACGTTATACCTTAAAAATTACTTTAAAATAAATGTCAATAGCTTTAAATACATTCCTACAAACACTACTCTAGAACCAAGATATATAAGGTCTGACTAGGCAAATCAAAGAAAACTCTTCGATATAAATTTAATATTTATTTTCATTTGCAGAATTTTTTGTTTTAAAAATATTTTATTTCCTCTTTATATTTTTTAGAATTCTCTTCCTTTATTAAGATCTATCTTCTTACCAGCAGTTTCCACCCCCAAATAAACTAACTATTTAAATCCTTCAAATTCTAACATTCATAGGAGATAAATACTGGTTCTACATACCAAATTAAATCTGGGACTCAGAAAGAGTGACCAGTTCTATTCCCTGTCAACATACTCATGCTAATCAGTAAGTTTCTCTCAACATAAACTAGACTCATGTTGATTTTTTTTTTTTGATGCTCAGTGGTATCTTTTCACTGAATGAGTAGTGACATTCACTGAGTAAAGAAGGCTTCTTTCATCTTAATTAATATCCTTTGGAGAAACCTCTGAGAACCTCATAATATAATGCCTAGCCTAATGTGACCCTACTTATAAAGCTCCTCTGAAATGGAGATTTAAGAGCAGGTATTCTGGTATATAATGAACAGAGATCCGAGCAAGCTGGAGAAAAGTTTTGAAGTAATGGTTGTGTGGTCTTAGCTTGGCCTGGTTAGCCATAAATTAAGACGATTAAGTGATTTTCTAGTGCCTAGAGCTACACTGTCCAATATAGTAGCCACTATCCGTATGTTAGTATTGAGTCTTTGAAATGTGGCTAGTGAGACTGATGATCGGAATTATTAATTATATTTAATTTTAATTAATTTAAATATTAAGTTGATACATGATACACTGGTACATAATTCAGTTATTGGAAAATGTTTAATATGTTTTGAACACCTTAGATGTGTGAATCTACTGTTTCAACTGTAAATTTTATTAAATCTAAATACAGATCAAGTATTACTGATGAAAAGTTTGCTTGAATTGAGATGTGCTTTAAGTAGAAGATATACACTAGATTTCAGAAACCAGTTGAAAAAAATATAAAATTTTTCATTAATAATGTTTTTTAATCTTGTATACCATTTTTAAAGGTTATTTCCCATTTACAGTCATTACAAAATATTGGCTCTATTCCCTGGGCTGTACAATATATCCTGGAGCCTATCTTAACACCCTCCCACTGCCCCACCCCTATATTGCACCTCCCCCACCTCCCCACTGGTAACTACTATTACGTTCTCTATATCTGTGAGTCTGCTTCTTTTTTGATATATTCACTAGTTTGTTGTATTTTTTAGATTTCCATATATAAGTGATATCATACAGTATTTGTCTTTCTCTGACTTATTTCACTTAGCATAATAATGTTTTATACTCATTATATGTTGAAATAATATTTTGGATATGCTGCTTTAAGTAATATATTATTAAATTAATATCACCTGTTTCTTTTTAATGTGGCTATTAGAAAAATTTAAATTACATTCATGTCTGGCATTATGTATCTACTGAACAGCACTACTCTAGAGCAGAGTGAACTACTGACATTTTGGACCAGATAATTATTTACTGCAGGTGTAGGGTGATGGCTCCACCATGGTGCCCTGGAGACTCTGCAAGTATCCTCACATGCTAAGCAAAGACCTGAATCACAGTTCATCTGTGTCTTGGTGCAAATGCCTTGTGACCTCTGGAAATGAAAGATGAGAGACTTGCAAGGAGCTACTGTGAGGCCACCTTCCACTCACCTCTCTACCTTCCCTCATCACTTCCCACTTCTGATGAGGTAGGGTAGGGGGCTTTCTTCCTCTCCCCTTCTATTGGCTCTTCAGCAACAGAGGACCCCACAACTTGTGCTGCAGTCATTCAGCCCTTTTTCTCTCAGTGTCATCCTTTTTGCTGTATGGTACAAGGACCACAAGGAGCTGGCACTTGTGGCATCGTTTCTAGTCAAATTAGTCAGGCCCTGGCTTTGGCCTTGGCTTGTCTTGCAACATGAACTTGCAACAGTAGCCCTGGGCATTGTAAGATGTTTAACAGCACCCCTGACCTCTATCCAATAGATGTAAACAGCACTCCCCCACTGTGACAACCAAAAATGTCGCTAGATATTGCTAAATATCTCCTCAATGGGCAAAACTGCTCCTGGCTAAGACCACTGCTCTTTAGGGTCTTAAGGACCCACACCTACTCCCCTCACTCACACTCACACACACACACATGAACTTTTGTGAGGTGGGATACATGAAGGTCTATGCTTCTCCCCTCTCAACACTTTCACATATTGGGTTACTGCATTAGATTTCATTTGAAGGAAGATTTCTGTGGTTTAATAACATAATAGGAAATAAGCAAATAGTAAATCAATAAAATAGTAACTAGTAAATGTTTTTAAAAATAGCAAATAATAGTAAATGGTAAATAATAAAAATGATTTCCAAGGATTCTTTTAATTTTAAGATGCTGTGCCTTATGAATATATCTTTGAGTACTGACTTTATCAAGTAGAGGGCTTTTTTTTTTAATTACAAGGGAGAAAAAACTACTTTAACTGGCTTAAACAACATGAACATTTATTGAAGAATAGAGGCAGCTCATCAAAAGCAAAGGCAGAAACATGTCCCCAAATTTTTCCTGCTGCCGTCTATCCCTGTCTCCCAGCTTTATCGCCATCACCCTCGGCAACAGACAATACATATACTTGTACTATCTGAACCTTAATTCCAAACTCTCATTAAAGAGAATTTGCTCCAGCTTGCCTCATATCTGGTTCTGGACTTCAAAAGCTTGGCCAGAGAAGCTGGAAGAGGCAATAAAAACAATGGTTATGGGGAAAGAGGCGTTAGTTCTAGAGTACATGGGCGGATCTCAATGGGCATCTACAGCAACAACAGATCTTAAAGTATTATGTAGATATGGCTATACATGGTGAATGAATCTTTACAAAAATGTCTCTATTTTACATATTTCTACAGTGTTTTAATGTTTATTACAAATATACATTATTTTTATAATGAGAGAGATATTTCTCCTCAGACAAAAATGATCTTTACACATGCTGTTTAAGTATGTTCGCCAAAACAATACTTCTCTTAAAGCTGCTCTTTAAAGTAATTAATTTGTAACCAACGGAGAAATAAAAATTGGGCAGTTCTTATCAAGCAAACAACATTAAATATGGTATAGCATTAAGTAAACAATTCCAATATAAAATAAATACATTAATTTAGAATCTGTGATAATGCTGAGACTGTAGAAATAAGTCTTAAGTAAAATAGTCAACAAGTAATTTTCTATTGTGTAAAAGTCCAGGTTTTTAACCATACTTTTTTTAGTCTTTGCCTTTCATACAAAAGTCACCAAAAATTCAGAATTCTGTCAACAACTGGGACTAGCATACTTGTGATACATAATTTTACCTCAAGGAACTATCTGCCTTTATGTGCCTTTGAACTTAGAAAAAAAATGTATTCTTATTTATTTCCTGGTGAGGGACATGTAAAAAAGGTACAAATGGGTTTCCATCTAATGAGGCACATAAAGGCAGATAGTTCATTGAGCTAAAATAAGTTCAAAAAAATCAAATTCTCTCCTAAGTCTGCTGCACTTACTAATGGCAAAACACCATAGCTAAGAGTTGGTCCTCTGGAACCAGACTGAACGGGTTAGAATCCCAGTTCCGCCACCTCCTAGTTCTGGGACCCCAGGAAGCAACAGCACGTCTCTGTATTTCCATTTCCTCACCGGTAAATCAGGAGATAATAACAGTACCTACCCATGGGGTTATTAGGAGGACAAAACAAATAAATATTTGAGGAGCTCTTAGAACAGTGGCTAACATATAGTACACATGTGCATGTAAGAATTTTTTTAAAGACATTAGAAAATATTTAATTACTTACTCAAAAAAGCTAATCCAAGTAAATAAAATTTTACTGAATTTACATGAGACTAGTTCTTTATGATCAAACTTTGGCATGAAATGTTATAATAATAAAAGAATCCTCCAATTAAATTTTGCTCCCATTATCAAGATTTCCTATAAATAGAAAAGACCAAGAATTTTTGAAAAGGCCCGTTACATATGGAGTAACTTAGGTGTAGATTATTCTGTATGTGTATATAGCAGATTCTTATATCCAATTCAATTATATCCTTTTTGCAATAAGGAGTTAAGGCAGGCCCGAATACACCTGGGAAATCAGCATTATCTGCTTACACAAACCACAATTTATTATAAGATAAAGCAGGCAGTAGAACAAATATAAGAATGATTATAACAAAGCAAAGCATATCTCTTTTCTACCTGGAAACCCTAGAGAATCAAGTCTAAAAGAAAGTCCTGTCTAGGAGTCAGACAAACCTGGGTTTGAGAGTACTGCTCTCTACTTAGCAATTGTCTGGCCTGAGGCCAGTGACTTCACCTCTTGTCAATTTCAATTTCCTCTTTCACTACCTTCCTCCAAGGACTGCTGTCATAATTCAGACAATATATATAAACCTAGCTTGGTTCTTAGCACACAATAGGGACTCAATAAACACCCTATCCCTTCAATCAGGACCTTTTCATCTGCCTTTCAAAAATAGAATCCCGTGCACAGAGAGTGCTAAGAAAATACCAGTTGGATTAAAATAAACGCAAACTGGTAACAGCCCTAGGAACAATGAATTCGTTTGTGCCCAATTATTGTTTTATACTTCCTTGTACTTAGGGGAAGATTACTTTTTCTAATACTTGACTAGAGTCATGTAAATAAAACACTAATAAGTAACAAAGTAGATATTACAGTCTGACCACGTAAGTTGATTACAGGATGACAGAACTTTTACAGTTCTAGGGACAGCAACCACATGCAAAAGGTGCCTCCCAATCTCTGAGAGAAGTTTCACCCGCTTTCTGAGTCCATCCCTAAATTGTTACGAGCCGAGTAAGGCCTCAAGGACTTACTAGCATTTCCAGGCAAATTCCCCCATTATAAAATATTGAGACCAATTCAGTTTTAGTGCTACTGGATACAAGGTTTAAAGTCACATGTTTGAAAACATTTTTCACAAGGAACACAAGGTTGAGCCAGTACCATAATATTCTGATTCTGCTTTGAATTTTAGTTTCTTAAGAAATAATATCACAATTATTATTTTCCTATGTCTCTAAGAATTCAAATGATTGGAACCTCAATACACTGTTGTACTTTCAACCTGAGGAGGCAAAGAACATAACTGTTAAGTTATCATTCTTTGGGAAATATATCAAATAATTTTTTTAATGTAGCTTGTTTTCGATAAATTATCCTATGAGCGATATTCTTAATGACAGTATTCAATCACGTTTCTCACATCCCACCTGAGCTCCTTTCCCCCACAGTGAGGAGGAAAAGAATGCCTTTTTCTTTTAACAGAGTTCCTCCTTTGCTCTTTCCCTTCTCTCATTCCTAGAGGGCTGCAATTTTCAGAAACAGCAATTATGATGCCCTCTAGCAGCTTGAAGAACTATTTACTCATAATTAATTTGCCTTTAAAAAATTATCATTGTTCACATCTCTTTGCATTTGTCAAGCTTTCATACGCTTTTTACTTAGTCACAGCAAATCACCAGAACTTCATACTCCTGCTATTGAAATATCTGTGGGGAAAATGTTTACGTTACGATAATTTTCCATTATCCTATCTGCAATGTCTCTGCTAAGTTAAAAGGCATAAATTGCAATTTTTTAAAAATTTATTTACTTATCTATTTATTTTTGGCTGTGTTGGGTCTTTGTTTCTGTGCGAGGGCTTTCTCTAGTTGCGGCAAGCGGGGACCACTCTTCATCGCGGCGCGCGGGCCTCTCACTACCGCGGCCTCTCTTGTTGCGGAGCACAGGCTCCAGACGCGCAGGCTCAGTAGTTGTGGCTCACGGGCCTAGTTGCTCCGCGGCATGTGGGATCTTCCCAGACCAGGGCTCGAACCCGCGTCCCCTGCATTGGCAGGCGGATTCTCAACCACTGCGCCACCAGGGAAGCCCCTAAATTGCAATTTTTAAAAAAGTTTCATGTCTTATCAAATCATAATTCAAGTTTACAAAGTAACGATGAATATGAAACAAAGGACATAAACTAATTCACACTGAAGGCAACAAAGAGCCACATATCTGTCATTAAGTTTTTACTGAGTGTCAGAACACAGAAATGATCTCTGAGAACACCTTATGCTGCCACCCAAGGGAAAAGAGAGTGGAAGGAAACAAGCACTTGCTGAGGCTCTACCTGCTTTATTATTTCATTTAACTTTCCATAACAACCTGATGCAGTAGGTCTGATGCCCACCTTATAAATGAGAAATTGAGGCTCAAAGCAACTAAATTATTTGTGGTAAAGGGGAATTCATACTTAATTCTAAAGCCAAGCATTTAATTTCTACCTTATCATTCTACACAAGTAGAAGCCAAGATCACACCAGAACTGTAACTCAAGCTTTCTTTCCTTCATGTGAATTCTAAAGGGCACATCTACGCGTTTGTCCTAAATACCTTCCTCCAATGACCAATGTCCTCTTCCTAATACCATCCAACAACCCCCTGGGGGAAAGCAAGCAACCAGACTCTGCAATAACACCAAGACAGCCAGGGTTCCATTTTAGGAGACCCACTAGAATACCTGCTCTTGTTCCCTCCATCCTCATACTCAAGTACAATAGATTCTTTCAAAAGATCAACACTCAAAATTGTGCCCCACAAAGGCAAAATGAAATATATGCCCTCTATCTGTAACCATGATTATTTGTACCACAACAAATATAGGAATTTTCAGGCTTGACACAAAATAAACATATATTTGGACACACTGTGGGATTTCTTAATGTGTTATCTGTACTGTCACACCTGAGGGCAGAATATGAAACAACTCACAATAAGGTTACATTCTTAATCCTGGATTCTGTTTGCAGATGAAAAGTCTAACACCCACTCCCACTTAAAAAAAGAGAATTAGCAGATTTAAATAACTGAAGAACTAAAACAACAAAAATACATAACATTTTTTTTAAAGCCTGAAACTGCAATTATTATACTTAACAACTTTCTAGTTTGGTCAGCTGAAAATGGGGAGTGAGAAAGACTCCATAAGTCTTTATCTCCAATCTGGGCCTGCCTCTGAAATCTCAGTTACCAGGGAACTGCACAAAGCAAGGACACAGTTTTAATATACACGCGTTTCAGATAACACGATAACCATGTAAAGAGAACCCACTGGTTACATGAGCCATTTGCCTCAAATACCACTTTCATACAACACCAAACTTAAGCCATACATCTCACTGAAATCCATAGACTGTTTTGGACGATCATGTTTAATTTAAAAGTAAATGCAAACATATAATTAATTAATTTAACAGACAGTCTTGAGCAGTAAGCAAAGCATTACATCACTTTTTAAAATGTTGGTTGTTCTTTTTGTTCTTGTTACTTGACCTTTTTCCCCCTAATTTAAGCATCTTTGATATATTTCTTAAGTGCTTAGGAGAATAAAGGCATTCATTCTGGGAATTTTAATAAAATACAATGAACAAATATCAAACTCTCTATATAAATATATCAATATATATTTAACACCATTAACCAGAATGCCTACTAAAGTAATCCCAAATATATCAGGTAAATGCATAAACACTCTAACCTTCTTGAATGAAGTTGAACATAAGTGGGCAAGTCATCAAGATAATGGTGCTCAGTGTCAGCAGGGATTATTTCAGAAGGGAAAAATTGCTATCATTTTTGGCTCTTCTCCTTTTAAAGGATAAAAGTACGGAATTTTGCCATTTTTTTACTTTTTATGAAAATGCTACATTGAGACTTGTTTAAAAAAGATCCCAATTCAGTTTTTATATGGAAAAGTAATGTTAAAAATGCCAAAGGGAAGTATTCTGGCAGGAAAAGGGGAGAGAATAATGAAACAAAAGCAAGTGAAGCAAATTCTCAAGACTTCACTGAATTTTCAATGAATTTTTGCAAAGAGTAAGGAAGGTATAGGAAATGACTTTTCTTAACCTAGCTCATTTATGGATGGCATATGGATAGATAATGTGACAGACTAAATCAAGAGCCCTAATCAAGTACTCCAGCAGCTACATTTCTTTGATTCTTATTAAGAAGCTCTAGCTTTCCAGTAGTTTATCCTAAAGTAATCAGGGTTTACATATGTAATTAATGAAAATGATAGTCTCTATAGTACTGTTTATAAAATAGTGAAAAATCAGAAATATTCTAAATGGCTTAATATAGGTGAATGATTTAAAAAGTGGTTATTTCTATATAATTCTTGACTGCCTTTAAAAATGAGATTAGACAAAAATATTCACAGATAATGAAATATGGTCATAACACAAAGTGAAAAAATAAGAAAACAGGATGCGTGTAATGATCTCATTTTTATGTAGAAAGGACTATGGACACAGGTACACTGACTATAACAGCACTATCCAATAGAACTTTCTACAATGATGGCAATTTCAATATCTACACACTCTGATAAGGTAACCAATAGCCAGATATGGTTATTAAGCACTTGAAATGTGGCTAGTACAACTGAGGAATTAAGTTTTAAATTTTTTACAGTTTAACCGATTTTCATTTATTGGCTACCATAAATCTAAATGGCCAGAAAATAAGGTGTGACAATTATTATCAGTGTATTTGCTAATTTTTTTTAAAATGAACATCTATTACTTTTAATATTACTGTTAAGACAAAACCCAGAAAGCTGTTAATCTTCAATATATTATATTTGAAATAACATAAGACAAGAATGTACCAGAAGCAATCCCACCCTTCCCTCCCCCCACCCTCAATCCCATGCCACTCCCAAGCTCCAGGACTTTTCATCAAAGGACCATGGAAGTGATCAGGTAATTTAGTAAAGGAGAAAGATTTATATGATCCAAAGAGAAACACGAGTGTGTAGATAAGGTAATTTAAAATAGAGTTTGAACAAGGAAAGTAAATATATCTTTCTAGATAAAAGATACATAAAATAGAGTTACCTGGAAATTATGAAAGAGATACTACTTTAGGAGTGAGTTATAATAATAAAAACAGTTTAAGCTTTAGTAAATAGATTATCTTAAGATTTTGTTTTTGTTTTTAAAGCAAGGTAAAATTACCACTTTAAATTTGTTAAATATTAGATGGTCTAAAAAGCTGAACTAAGAATAAAGAAGGATTTGTTTGGCACATTTAAAGAATGAAATTAGTTTTTTATGCTTAAAATACACTCAAATAAATCTCACTAAGCAGAGAGAACTTTCTGTTCTTAGTCAAGAAAACATTTCTTATTATAACAACTTTATATCAGCTCTACAGACTGTGGCAAAGTAACAGCTTTCTCCTTTCTTCACTAGTAAAATGGTAGGTAATTTGAATCATCTGCTTCATGCATAGGATATAAATATTAGTGAAATTGTTTGGTTAGGTACTTTGGGCTGCCTCAAGGGAAAACACTGTATTATGTATCATGTAACCAAAGCAATTTTTGGTAAATGTACCAACATCACCTTTTTCTTTCTTCTCCCCCCCGTCTCAACTCTTCAGTTCATGACAGGAGAACTCATGGGTTTAATCTACAAGTAACAACAAAAAGTGTATGACTGCCCATGCCTTATAGAAAATCCATAACCAGAAGTCAATGCATGCTCAGAACCAATATTCAACAACCCACCATTAATGAAGAATGACGATTTGACAAATGGTAGATTATCTAAACATAATTTATATCTGACTATACGTTTTATATTTGTATATAAATATAGGATTATCTAACATGCTGCAAATTCACATTACTTTAAAATAAAAGAATCTCAAAATACCACCTAATCAAGAAGAAGTAGAAAATTACTCAACTTCCTTACCCACATTAACACAAAGTAATGCAAAAAAGCCAGAGAGAACCTAGCCATCTTCCTGTGAATTGCTCTGCCATTCCACACACATTTCTTGAGTATACAATTAGATACCAGCTATAGGCAACAAGAATACAAGAATAAATGAGACAGTTATTGTTAGTTCCTTACCACAGAAAACTAACAATAGGATCAGCCAAGAAGAACCAAGTACAATCTAAGCAGAATACCAAAGGAGCATATAACAAGGCACTAACTGATTTGAAGCATGCTCAAATTGACACCTTACCTGATTCAGTTTAAGAGACTGTCACTTGACCCTACAGCTGCATTAGAAAGCAAATATATTTTGATTACAACAATTTTAGTGTAATTCATCACTATGCACATACCACTTGTATATGCTAATTATTAAGTAGGAAAGCATTTTGAACTGTGTTTATGACCCTGATTCACTTGGGGATCAGCTCCAAGATATTTTTCTCTGTGATGGCAACCAAACAAGTCATTCTTCTTAACCATTTCTTTATTGTTTACTTAGGAATTCAATTTCATAAATAGAGTGTAGTCAGTCAGGGTAGTCTAGGTTATGGCCAGTAACAATGTTCTCCATAATCTCAAAGGCTTATTAGTAAAATAAGTTCATTCCTTGCTTCTGCTACAAGTTGGAAAGTGACAGCACGGGAGTTCCCTCACTCATAGACCCAGGCTGAAGAGGACTCTATGTGAAAATGTGATCCCTAAATAACAAAGGTAGGAAAAACTAAAATATGGTAAACGGTACTCTGGTCCTTAACACTTGTGCTCCAAAGTTTATATTTGGCTCCCAACTCACGTTTTGTTGGGAAAAAAAAAAAGGAAAGGAAATATACTATTGAGTGGACAGACGGCCACTCTACTCCGAGATGCCAATGAGAACTAGAGGTTAAGACTACACCAGAACTATAAAGACTGTCTTTGAACTACTTAAACTGCTTATAATTCCTGTCTCAATACTGCGGGAATATGAGAAACTATGACCAAAGCCAGTGACATGAAGAAACAGCTCAAAGAACATCTGTGTGTGTCTTTTGATCTCAGAAGAGCCAAGGGATAGCACAAACCAAAAAAAAAAAAAAAAAAAAAAAAGTTTAAGTATTACAAATTAATGTCTTCCTTCACAGAAAGATTTCAGGCAACAAGTTATTAAAAATAACCTATTTCCCTAGATTCTAGAAATATACTTCCAAATAGTAGGGGCAAACAATGTTATCACAGAAATAACCATGCATATTTTGGATAATTATTTTCTAATTAAACAAGGTCCACCTGACTTTTAAATCTTAAAAATGAGCCACATAATACATTCAATTTTTCATTATGGGGTAGCTAATTCTTTCATTTTAATTTTTAAAAGTGTATCCTAAGTTATCATAAAGCACTTCAAGCAGAGACCCTTAAACCAAAACCTGCTTTCCTGAATTTCTGCAATGTATTGATAATTAAAACTATAATCTTATTTCACTATAAACTGTGTTTAACCTAAGAATAATTGTCTATTATATACCTCACCTTATTATTCCAGTGCTGGGCAGACACCAAATACTTTTTCTATTTTAATTGACAAATTGGACTTCAACCAAAATTGAAAACTTTTGCTTGCCTAAAGACACCATTAAGAAAATGAAAGGCAAAGCACAGATTGGGAGAAAGGATTCACAATATATAAATCCAACACAGGTCTATATCCATAACACAAAAAAGAATTCTCAAAACTCGGGAATAATAAGGAAAAAAAGTCAAAAGATCTGAACAGAGACCTCACAAAAGAATATACATAAATGATCAATATGTACATAAAAATATGCTCAACACATTCAGCCATCAGGGAAATGCAGCTTCTTGTAAAATTCAACATACACTTACCATTCGACCCAGCAATCCCACTCCTAGGCATGTTACTAATAAGTCTTATATCTTACTTGTTTTATCCTTCTGTGGAAACATCATTAATCATCCACTCAAACTTATTTCCTCTTCTTACTACTTAAAAAAATCCAATTTTATTTGGGAAGCAAGGTGCCCAGATGTAGGGGATAAATCATGATTGGTCCTAATTCTGATAATCTCATTCCTGTTTGCCAGGGGTTACTGCAGGGGGATGAACATGTAACCTACTTCTGAAAAATGGGCTCTTAAGAGGACGTTTTCTGGGAAAGATTTTTCTTCTTAAAAAAAAATCTTAAGTAGAAAAAGCCCTTTTTTTACCTCCTCCTTTCCTGCTTTGGATGTTGATGTGAGAATATGACACTTGGAGCTACTGCTATCACCTTGAAACCAAGAGGGAAAAGCTAACATGGTTGCCTATTCTTTAGAGATTGTTGAAACTCCTGAGTCAATCCTGTAACCTCGGGCAGACTTTCTGTCATGTGAGTCAATAAGATTTTATTGTTTAAGCGATTATTGATGAGGTATTCTGTTATTTGCAACTAAAAGCATCCCAGATAATACACATCCTACTCCATTTCAAGAAAAAGGGCTAAAGACATGAAGAGGCATTTTACCAAAGAGGAGATACAGATGGCAATAAGCATGTGAAGCATCACTAGCCATTAGAGAAGTGTAAATTAAAACGTTGTTGAGCTATTAGGACAGCTAAAATAAAAGATAGTGACAATACCAAATCCGGGCAAGGATGCAGAGAAACTAGATCTCTCATACATTGCCGTTAGGAATGAAAAATCATGTAACACACTGGAAAATACTATGACAGTTTCCTTAAAAATCTAAACATATACTTACTGTATTACCCAGCAATCACACTCCAGAGCATTTATCTAGAGAAAAGAAAACTCATCTCCACATAAAAACCTGTACACAAATGTTCACAGGAGCTTTATTTGTAATAGCCAAAAAGTAGAAACAACCAAAATGTTCTTCAGTTGGTGAAAGGCTAAACTATGGTACATCAACACCATGGCATAATAATCAGCAATTAAAAAAAAAAATCTGGAAGGTCAAGTGAAAAAAAAAAAAAAAGCCCATCTCAAAAAATTATATACTGTATGATTCCATTTATATAAAATTCTCAAAATGGCAAAATTATACACATGAGAACATATTAGTGGTTGCCAGGGGTTAAGGATATGGGATGGGGAGTAGGTCATTATAAAAGTAGGCTATAAATAAGTAGAATGAGGAGGATCTTTGGAGGAGTCTGATAACATGTTCTGTATCTTGACTGCAGTAGTAGCTACATGAATCTCAACGTGTGATTAATGGCATAGAACTATACACATTGTACCAACACTAGTTTCCTATTTCTGATACTGTATTATGATTCCATAAGATGTAACCACGGGAAAACTGGGTGAAGGATACATGGATCTTTTTGTACTATATTTGCAACTTCCTGTGAATCTATATTTCAAAATAAAAGTTAAAAATACATAATAAATGCCTCTTATTATGTAAAGAGTTCTAAAGAGTCAAATATAATAAAGCAATATGATTTTTTAAGATCTGTGGTTTACTGGGATACACAGCAATCTAGCAAGGGCAACACAACAATCTAGCCAAGATAACATACAGGAGGCTTTCTTAGTTTTATTGACCCATTATGCAAAGATTTATAGATTCAGTTGTATGAGAAATAGATGAGAAATGTATTTTCTATTTAATTTAATAAATATTTTATAATTCTGTGAATATTCTGTATTATTTAGACCTTAGACTCTATAGTATACAATTGATGGTTTCCTAGACCATCCTAGCCAATGTCAACTCATAAGAGGTTAAGAGCTAAAAGCTTAACTTCAACTCCCACCCAAATATCAAACAAATTTATGTCCTTATAATGAGTCCCACACAATCTTATTGATCATCATCAACAAAATGGTGACCAATTCTACTATGATCAATGGAACTGAAGATAAAGTGTGATGTGCTGACTTATGACGTGTAAAGCCTTTTGAATCCACAACTGGATGAAACAAATCTACATCTCCAAAGCACACAACATCAGCAAAGACATGCTCCTTTGCAATTTTTAATGGATAAAGTAAGACATCAGTAGTTTTCAGTGGGAAAAAAAATGGTTTAATCACTTCAAGAGGAGAATCTATAACGTCAGAATCACAATCATCAATAAAAATATTCAGAAAAATTAATTTTGTACTTAAAAGTTCTTTGGGCAATAAAGAATGCCTATGCTTGCCTGTGGGAGATTTAGGAACACAAAGTATATAGTTTAGATACAAATATCACTGCACTCAGAATTAGAAAGGCCTCATTCAATTCTGCCCATGCAGGAAAATGACCCAAAAGGAATATTTATAATATAGCTTTATATTAAGAGTTTGGTTTTATATTCTAATGTTTATAGAGGTATATATTTATACTTTCAGTTATGGAATGAATTTTAGTATTTTTATGGTAGGAAATGGGGTGTCTGAAACTAAACCTCAATTTATAACTGACACTCAAAAACCAATAAATGAACGTAGATAAAAGGAGCATTTTCATTATATACTTTTGGGAGGTGGATTTAGGAGGAGGAGAGGAATATTAATTTCAATAAGGTATTAAAAGCACTGATAGAATGAAAAATTCAGAGAGGTACAGGTAGGAAAATAGAACACTGAAGCCTAAAAGGGATAATATTCCAAGAAGGTGAAAACTGTATAAAATTCTATAACTAATGACAGAAAAATCCAATGGATATGACAAAGTGAAGCAAGAAAGGATGAAAGTAGGGAAGTTGAAGGTCTAGAAGATTAGGTAAGAATACATGTCAAGTTCAATAATTGTTATCACTTAGTAACTTATCACAAGTAACTTAAGATGTTTAGTGGTCAGAGAATATGTGGTAAGTTCAAGCTTTTTGGGTTAGTTTTATGAAATGACTTAGTCTAGGACATGGCTGTTTTAGTGAGAGACATAGGAAGAAATGGGTAAATCAAGTGAAAATGGAAGATGTCAAAGATCAAAAAGGATAGGGTGTCCAAAGGGTCACATCAATGGATGGTGAAGTGACAAAGGATAATGACAGAGAATGGGATAAAGAAGTTTTGTCAGGCAATGCAATAATTTCAGGAAAACTAAAAAATATATTTGAGGCTGGAAGAGATGGCTATGAAGAGGGAGAAAATCTTAATAATGGCACTGCCTCTGTATCTTTAAAAATGACATATCTATTTGAGTTTTATCATAAAAATATCTGACTAAACAAATGGATGCCATTCAGGAAGACAACAATTATGTAAATCAACCTGCCACAGGCTAAACGAACATCCACCACCTTAAGTTTCAAGAAAGAGATGATACACTCAGGAGAAATTATGCTTGTTCTCTAGAAGCTTGTTTTAGATTCAAAATGAAAGAGTTTATACAATATAGCAAAATCTAAAAAAAATATACTTAGATACATATAAAAGAGAAAGACATGCTGATTGAATACAATTTCATATAATCATAATACTTAAAATCGTTGAAAATTTCAATTTTGTTTGAAATTGCTTTTTCTCTAGACTATGGCACATGTTGAAAATATGAGGCCTTGAACTACTGTATTCAAACCACTCAAATCTTTTCCAGTGCTAATAAAATAGCTGGTGTTCAATTTTAGTAACATAAAGGAAAAGGTTTTGCCTTAGTACTAGATGACTTTCCTTGAATCAACCTAAAACATCCAAATATGTCATCCAGTTCAGTAAGAACTTGTACTTTATAATGGTTCTCATTGATGCTAGGATGGAAAACTTGCAGTCTTTTAAAGAGACTGTAAATTAACTAAATTTGATAGCAGTAATCCATCAAAATTTAGTTCCACACCAGTGGACATTTGTCTCACATTTGGAGAGTTAATGTTGTGAAACTTGTTCTTAACCAACTTTAGATTTCCATCTCTCTACTTTCCCTTGGTGGAAAAGAATTGCTTCTAAGAATAAGAAGTAATAAAGCCTTTTTTATTTATTCTCTGGGAACACTATTTCCACTGCAATAAAAAACAAGGAAGAAGGGTAAATCTTCATTTAAAATGTTACACCTGTCAGGTTGATCATACAATTTAGATATCAACAAATAATACTTACCAATACATACATCGATCTTTCCTTTAATAGCAGCTTCATGCAGAGGGGTATAGTTCCAGTTATCCCTGGCATTTGGATCAGCTCCTTGGCACAGTAACAGACTCACAACCTCAGCATGGCCAAAAGAACAGGCATTATGAAGCGGGATGAGACCGCCATCATCACGAGCATGGACATTAGCACCCATCTGCAGTAAGTGTTCTACCACATCCTTCCTTCCAAAACCTAAAACGGAAGAGGGAAAATATTTTATACAGTAAGTCAATTTTGTAAAAAGAACCATTAGAATTCCTTTAACAATATCAAAAAATATGAACAACTGAAGTACTGTGTTCTATAGCAAAAGGTAAAAAAAAAAAAAAAAGTTGCCATTCAAATGGATTCTCTCATCTCACAGAACTTAGAACTAAGAAAGCTCTTCCCTTAATTTGCGCGGTTCCTTCAAAAAAACATTTCTTCAACATCTATTATGTGCTGGGCAACTGTGCTAGAAATGTAAAATGAATGAGGCAAGATTCCTGTCCAAGGCATTCACTTTCCCCTCATGCTTCACAAGACAAAATCATATGTATAAAATCCATCTCTATGTTTTAATAAAGGTTATTTAAATACCAATGACAACCAAATCTAAGACAAATCACAACACTCAACATTACACTAGGGCAATTGGAGAAGAACACATGGAAACCAGAAATGTGCGGTGATAGTTTGGTTACAAGATATTTGAAAAGGAAAAAATAAAGATAATGCCATAGTATCTATCCTTGGGACTGGTAGCCAAACTAAGTGAATGGGTAGTTGGGTGAAACAATTCAAGCTTGGATTTACTGAGTTGGGGAAATTTTATGACAAACAAGTGAGAGTGCAGGCATTTGGAAATACAGAGCCAGAACACTGGTGAAAAGTATCACAATTTTCAGACAGAAAAATGGTGGGGGGTTGTCGGAAGAGCTAGAAAAAAATCTAAAGCACTGTAAGGACTAGGCAAGCACTGAGAAAGGTAAGGAAAAGCAAGAAAACACACCATTATGGAAGTCAAAGGGCAACAACACTATGCAAAGTCCAGCGTGATGAGCATTTAGTGAGATCAATGGCGAATGGAAAAGAACAGTCATTTTGACAATTTGAAAGTCATTATAGTACTGTGATGAAATTACAAGCTACATTGCAATGGGTTGAAAAAAACAAAAGGAAACTGCAAATATTAGCATTTTTATCTTCACCAGCTTAATACTTTCATTTATGATCCTTTCTTTCCTACTTTAAATTTAACTAGAACTTAACTGGCTAGGTATCACTACCTCCGTGCTATTACTTACCATGCAATGTTGTTAGAAAATGACATCTGAAATAAAACTGAAAAGCAATAAGGGTCATATCTTCCTTTATTTTTTTATTTTATTTTTTTTAAATATAATGATGTATTTTTTAATTTATTTATTTATTTATGGCTGTGTTGGGTCTTCGTTCCTCTGCGAGGGCTTTCCCTAGTTGCGGCAAGCGGGGGCCACCCTTCATCGCGGTGCGCGGGCCTCTCACTGTTGCGGCCTCTCCCGTTGCGGAGCACAGGCTCCAGACGCACAGGCTCAGTAGTCGTGGCTCACGGGCCTAGCCGCTCTGCGGCATGTGGAATCTTCCCAGACCAGGGCTCGAACCCATGTCCCCTGCACTGGCAAGCAGACTCTCAACCACTGCGCCACCAGGGAAGCCCTCTTCCTTTATTTTATGCATATATAAACTAAATAAATGAGAACTATGTGGAAAATAGAAGGAAAAAAAAAAGGTTAATTTCAACGTTATGTCCTCCACACTATCTTTAGAAATCCACTCATTCCAGGAAAGCAGGCTCTAAGAAAAAGTCTTCAAAGTAAAAGATATGTTTCCACAGATATTTATCGGAATTAGGTTTCCATAGAAAATATCCTTCAAATTAAGTTGAAAATTTTGGGTGAAAAGAAGTCAATTTCATATTAGTAATTGGAACACCAAAAGTATAGGGTACATGCTAATGTAACTATCACCATCTTGCTGTTTCTTTAATATCTGCCAAACTTTACAGATATTACATTCTGTTTAATTCTCTGACTTCAATGTGCTTCCTGCCTCTCCTATCACAGCCCTACTCTCCCACTGGGCCATAGGTGCTTTCTTTACCCATGAAGATTTAGTGATTTTCCTGCTTTACAGATCTGAGTAAAGCCTGAGTGCAAACTCACCCTAATCAGTGCATTAACAATGTTTGAGAACTAATTTCTTTTCTTCACTAATAAATAAAGATAAAATAAGATACTTCTTAACGTATCAATTGGCACTTTAAAAGATATACGTTATGACTTTGAAGCAAAATAGCAAAGAGTGTGTTTACTTTTCACTAAAACTTTTAGATCTAAAATATGAAATAAAACAAAACAGAACAAAAATGCTTGGTATCAGCAAGAAAGTGGTGAAATGGAACTGTGCTCACATACTGATAATGTGAATAAAAACTGGTATGACATTTTAGAAAAAAATGTAGCACTATCGTGAATAGCCTTAAACAAATATACTCTCTGACTCAACAATACCTCTTTTCAAACTTTATCATTTAAAAAAAGATTCATATGTGAACAACTATTTTGCATCAAGGATATTTATCATAATATATTAGAGTGATGTGGCCACAAGCTAAGGAATGCTGGCATCCACCAGGAATAGTCAAGGAACAGATTCTCCTAGAGCCTGGGAGGGAGCACAGAGCTGCCAACACCTAGATTTTGGCCCAGTGATACTGATTGTGGATTGACAGCCTCCAGAACTGTGAGAGAAAAGACTTTCTTTTAAAGCCATAGAGTTTGTGGTAATTTGATACAGCAGCCACAGGAAACTTATACAGGTAGTTTAGAACAAATTATTCCTAAAGTCTGTTTTGTTTTAAAAGTGTTAGAATCATACAATTTGCTTTGTAAAGTGGAGGGAAAGTAAGGGATAAATATTTCCATGCAATAGTTTGGCTACCCCTATTGTATGTTTTTTCTTTCTTTTAAAATAGAAGTGAAGGAAATTAAATATTACAAATCCAACGTTACCTATGGGAGGGAACAAACAGTATTATATTAACTTATTTTGCAGAGAACTAAATTTTGCTGTGTTATTTTAAGTAATTTTATGGCCAACTTCTTTTGCAGGTACTTGTAGACCATATTTAGCTACATCTAAACAAATTGGAAAATGGTGAGAATAAACATAAAGAGAGTCATCTTCAGAGTAGTTTTTGGAGTTCTATGCTCATTCCCTGAATCTTTGGTGGCAAGGAAATTCTTCATTTGGTGCTATGTTGGGGCTCGTGAATCCTTATGAAGTGGTCTTGTGGAGTCATGTGGAGGAATGTGAATGCATTTGGTCCCAGATATAATTGTAGATAGAAGTCATACACCTGGATATGCCACTTTTAACAGTTTCACTAGAATTTTGTGTTATGATAGGAACTTGCAGGCACATTAATGTTGGTATACAAATGTAACATGTATTTCCCCCTCCTTTTAGATTTACTTGTATGTGTAATACGGGATCTAAAAGTACTGTATTAAAACAGTATAAATTGAATGCTTACTAAAAAAAAATACTTATCATAACATTATTTATAGAAAATCACGGAAATTAGATGCCCAACAATAAAGACTCTGTTAAGTGAATGATGAAATGATGGTTTTTGATATAATACCATCCTGTATTAAAAGGATGCTAGAACACTGTGAAGGTACTTAATGTCACTGAGTCATACACCTTAAAATGGCTAAAATGGTATTTTATTTTTAAATTGCTTAAAATAAACAAAATTTTAACATTTTAAAATTCATATATTTTACCACAATGAAAAAAATCACCAAAAAAGGTATAGACCATACACACACACACACACACACACACACACAACAGGATATTATAGAAAATTCAACAACATAGATTTTTTTTTTTAGATCAATCGGTCTTTTAGATTAAAAATATATAAAACAAAATATAGGAGAAAAAATATATATACGTATTTGATACATAGATGGGTAGAAAAAAATCACTAAAAAAATCACTAATCACTAAAAATCACTAAATCACTAAGTAGTAGAAGTATGGAATTTTTTTCTTTTTGATTATCTGTTTTCTTAATTATTATATAAAAACATAATTTTGTATAAAATATATGTGGGTGTACACATAGAAGTTCATAAAAGAAGGTAGAGGTGAACAGTCAAAATCAGTAAAGATACATTTTATGTGGCAATTATGAAGTCAACTCTTCTAATTTGATTTTGTATTAAAATACATTATTAAATCAGAGGTTTTGTTATCTATGAAACAAATAAGTCTCCTATTTAAAGTACTGTAATTTAGAAAACCATACATAAAAAGTTTATCAAAACATATACTCTACCTGTACTGTTAAGTACAAGTCATAATTGGTCATTCACCATTCTATCCATGTTGAATGCATATGCATTATTTTTCACACATAAAGAGAATTCATTATCTCTGATGGTTATATAAGGCCTTTGTTTCATAACCAAGGTTTGTAGTCATAATTATCTCTATAATTGATTTGTTTATTTGGGTCTAAAGAACCAAAGTAAAAATAATAATTAGGGTCAGTTCAAAGAACTACATAGAATTTGAAGTAATGTATCAGTAACTAACTCAAAGAAACAGTCCCTAAGTGAAAGCATTACAGACATACTGCAGACAAGATTTTCAGCGTCCCAGTTCATCAAGCTAGCACACATTTAAAAAAGTTAAGTCACAGTTTTTAAAAGGAATGTTGCTACATATATATATATATGGTTCAGTATTATGAAGTACAAAAGGAAAACCAATGAACCATCTCCCTCTGATCCAAAGGTTGTTAAAAATTAAGACAGAGTAATACTCTGATTTTTACCAACAAAACAGTATGTGCTATAATACTTCCAATCTGAGAGTTGTACAACAGGTATAATTTAGCTTTTACAGAAAAATTCTTTTTGCTTAAAGTACATGCCCTATTCTTGACAACAATAAAAATAACAATAATAATGCTAAGTAGCTAACATTTAGTAAGCTCTTATGTGTGTCAAGAAGTATGCCAAATGCTTGACAAGCATTAACTCCTGTGATAACACCCTGTGAGAGATACCATTACCCTCGTTTTACTGTTGAAGAATTCTTTCCCTCAGTCCTGATATGCGTGAACTGTACTTCCAAACACACATCTCAAATCTGCCTACTCCCCAGTGCCACCAGCTTGGTTTCAAGTTCCACAATCTCTTGTCTAGACTTCAGTACGTAACCTTCTGTTTGTCTCTCTACTGTCACAGCTGCTGCCCGACAATTCATCCTTAACAGAGTAAACAGAGTGATCTTTTCAAGGCACATATCAGATTAGGTCATTTCCCTACTTAAAATCCTGCAATGGATTCCAATAACACACATAAAATATTACTAAAATCTCCTTATGACCTAACAAGGCTCTATGTGAGCTGGCCACTCTCACCTCTCCCATCTCATTGAGCTTTACTAACCCTGTCTTCCACTTTTTGTTCCCTGGATATGACAAACTTATTTCAGTCTAGAGGACTTTGCACTTGCTGTGTGCTCTGCCTGAAGACCTTGGACCCAGATCTTCACATGCCTAGCTCCTTCTGTCATCCAATTCTCAGCCAAAAGATAACAACTAGGAGAGACTTTGACTGACTACTCAATTTCAATTCACCCACGCACGCACACACATTCTTCCATCATTGTTTTCAACATGAGTTCTTTACATATTTTGGATATTAACCTCTTACCAGAAATATCATTTGCAAATATTTTCTTTCATTCAGTAGTTTGCCTTTTCATTTTGTTGATGGTTTCCTTTGCCATGAAGAGGCTTTTTAGTTTGATGTAGTCCCACTTGTTTATTTTTGCTTTTGTTGCTTTTGCTTTTGTTGCTTTTGCTTTTGCTTTTTGTCAGAGTCAAAAAATCATCACTAAGGCTTATGTCAAGGAGATTACCACCTATGTTTTCTTCTAGGAGTTTTATGGTTTCAGGTCTTACATTCAGGTCTTTAATCCATTTTGAGTTAATTTTTGTGTATGGTGTAAGACAGTGGTCCAGTTTCATTCTTTTCCATGTAGCTGTCCAATTTTCCCAATGCCATTTATTGAAGAGACTGTCCTTTCCTCATTATATTTTATTGGCTCCTGTCATAAATTAATTGACCATATATGCATGGGTTTATTTCTGGGCTCTCTATTCTGTCCATTGATCTATGTGTCTGTTTTTATGCCAATACCATACTGTTTTAATTACTTTACCTTTGTAATGTAGTTTGAAATCGGGGCGTGTGATGCCTTCAGCTTTGTTCTTCTTTCTCAAGACTGCTTTGGCTATTTGGAGTCTTTTGTGTGATTCCATACAAATTTGAGAATTGTTTGTTCTATTTCTGTGAAAAATACCATTGGAATTTTTATAGGGGTTGCATGTAATCTATATATTGCTTTGAACAGTATAGACATTCTAACAACTTTAATTCTTTCAATCCATGAGCACAGAATACCTTTCCATTTATTTGTCTTCTTCAGTTTCTTTCATTAATGTCTTACAGTTTTCAATATATAGGTCTTTCACCTCCTTGGTTAAATTTATTCCTAGGTATTTTATTCTTTTTGATACAATTGTAAATCAGATTGTTTTCCTACTTTCTCTTTCTGATAGTTCATTATTAGTGCAAAGAAAGGCTACAGATTTTTATGTATTGATTTTATATCCTGCAACTTTATTGAATTTTCTTATTCTAAAGCTTTTTGATGGAGCCTTTAGGATTTTCTATATATAATATGCCATCTGCAAATTGTGACAATTTTACTTCTTCCTTTTTAATTTGGATGCCTTCTAGTTCTTTTTCTTGTCTAACTGCTCTGGCTAGGACTCCTAATGTTATGTTGAATAAAAGTGGCAAGAGCAGACATCCTTGTATTGTTCCTGATCTTAAAGGAAAAGCTTTCATCTTTTCACCATTGAGTATGATGTTAGCTGTGGGCTTGTCATATATGGCCTCTATTATGTTGAGTTATGTTCCCTCTATACCCACTTTGTTGACTATTTATCATAAATGGATTTGAGGGCTTCCTTGGTGGCGCAGTGGTTGAGAATCTGCCTGCCAATGCAGGGCACACGGGTTCGAGCCCTGGTCTGGGAAGATCCCACATGCCGTGGAGCAACTAGGCCCGTGAGCCACAACTACTGAGCCTGCGCGTCTGGAGCCTGTGCTCCGCAACAAGAGAGGCCGCGATAGTGAGAGGCCCGCGCACCGCGATGAAGAGTGGCCCCCGCTTGCGGCAACTAGAGAAAGCCCTCGCACAGAAACGAAGACCCAACACAGCCAAAAATAAAAAATATATAAAATAAATAAATTAAAAAAAAGATTACTATTTAAAAAAAAATAAAAAAATAAATGGATTTGAATTTTGTCAAATGCTTTTTCTAATTATCCCCTTTTCTTGCTGGCAAACAGAAACTCAATTTTGCTCAGGAATTGGACAGACAATATATGCTAAGAGAAGGCAATCCTTTCCCCAGTCCAGGGAGTGACTCCTGATTCCTCTAAGCCAGAAAGGTGATTTTATTCCCCTCTGTCAGTGACTGGCAATGAGACAGAAGGGAAAATCTAGAAACTTCTGAAAAGATTTTTCTCCCCATTAAGAGAAGGTGTATGAAGGAAGAGGGTCCCTTTCTCTTCTCTCCTTTCCTCTCTATTTTTAGAAAATTTCTCATAAAAGGTGGTGACATCTGGAGCCACTGAAACCATGATGAGAAGGTCAAGAGAATTATGAAAATAATGGCATAGATCCTTCCTATGCTCATAAGGTACTGGACCAACTCTTGAACTTCCTACCTCGAGACTTGTCAAGCAGGAAATAAATGTCCTTAGGCTTTAAGTTTCTGTTAGTTGAGTTCTGGAATATCTATAGCTGAATCCATGCAAATTGATACAAACATCTGTTCATATATTTACTGACAATTCAAGTTTCATCTGTCAGCTATCAGACAGATATCTTGGCCCAATTTTTCATTTGTCTTTTTTTTATTGTTTTGTAGGAGTTCTTTATATATTCTGAACACCAATCTTGTGTTGGTTATATGCATTATAAATATATTCTCTGTGTTTATGGCTTGTCTTTAAACGTTGTTTACATTGTGTCTGATTTCATACAAGTTTTAAACTTAAACAATCTTTCCCTACATACATAGGAAGCATGGTTTGTGCTTCCTATGTGATCTTTAAAGTATCTTTCCTATTCACATACTTTCCTACATTTTCTTTTAGATTACTTTTATAATCTTGCTTCTCACATTTAGATCTTGTAAGTATGGTGTGAGTTAAAGATCTAATTTTATTTTTTTCCATATCTTTTCTCTTCCATCAGTTTGTTTGTTCAATAGTTTAACTTCAAAATAAGCCTAGACATTGAGTAGGGCAATGTCAATCCACTCTGCTCCTCTTAAAAAATTATCTTGGCTATTACTGTTTTTTGATGTTCAATATAAATATCTTCAAGTTCCATGAGAAGCCTGTTGGAAATTGGTTTTTTTTAAAGCTTACTGATTAGAATTAATTCTGGAAAGTTGAAAATTTTAAATACTGAGTCTTCTAATCCATGTGTATGATATACCTCTCCTTCAATTGAGGTCTCCTATGTTCTTCTATTTTGTGTTTTTCTCCATTAATACCCTATGCATATCTGTCAAGGATTATTGGGTATTTTAAGGTTTTCATTGCTTTGGGGATGGAAGGGGCAGTGGTGCACTAGGAAAGGTCAGTAAAACCAGATCACGCAGAACCTCTGAGTCATAAGTAACAGAGTCTGAATTTGAGCAGGGCAAGCAAGTAGCAATAAAAAGTTCACACTGATGAATTGTTCTTCCCCAACCAAACTAAGTAATAGGAACCTCTTTTGTAAATTTCAGCACATTCTTTCCCCTAAGCAGTAGGAGAAACAATTACATTATTTCACATACTCAAAGAAATTTTAAAATATACTATGTGGAAAGCATTGTGCTGGCACTGGAGGAAAACCTAAATTCATAACACATTACCTAAACCCAATATACACAACAATTTTCTTATTCTAATGTTAGAGTTTCAATTAAAACCACTCAAAAACGTTTCAATATCAAATGTAAGGTCACTGGTATCTATTCACTAGGTCTGAGTTTATAGAGACAGTAATTTGTTTCAGTTGTGTTCAGCATTTTAAACTGCTTAAACTTAAAGCTTCAAAGGATCAATCTTGGGCAATATTAAATCTTGTAAATAACAACAATGCATTCTAAAATTTAATAAAAGGAGAAAAACCTAAAGTGTTTGGAGTATTAAAAAGTGATGTTTTTATTTACAGTAGCAAAGTCATAGCTTAAAGACTCTTTCGACCTAACTGGACTGTCAGCAAAGCCACAAGCACTGTATATCATTTGAACTGCTAAATTCATCGACTTACACTTATAAAAGAGAAAATTTATACTGCAGCTCTTACATTTACTTATTTATAATTTTTTTCCTTAAGTGCAAAAAAATTATACTCAAAAGACTGAAGTAACAATAAAATAAGTTTGGGACTGTCTAGAAAAATAACTCATGAACTTTATGTATATATATATAAAAATATATATATATAAATATATATATATATAAATAATATCTATTTTCCTGACACAGAAGAAATAACGGAAAGTAAGTTGGGGAAGATAAAAAGGTACTTGGTGACAGATGAGATGTGTTCACTGTTCTCTCAAAAAACATTAGGAAAAACCTGAACCTAAAATATCAGAATAACCTGGTTACTTTCTTAAGCATACCAATCCACCTCCACCCCCGTAAAAACATTTAAAAAAAAAAAAAAAACCTTAACAATGACAATAAAATTACTTTCAATGAAACAAAATTCAGCCATGACACATTTATGCAATAGCTGTTAGGTTCCTAAAGTAACTTTTCTTTCCCAGCTAACAAAGTCATCATTCACCAATTTAATACCAGTAGTTCCAGATATCCGTGAGCATCTCTAAAGGTTCATTAAACACAGTAACTTATAATTGTACTGAAGTAAAAATTAATAAATGATGTTGGGAAAACTGGACAGCTACATGCAAAAGAATCAAACTGAACTACTTTCTCACACTATATACAAAAATAAATTCGAAATGGTTAAACACTTAAATGTAAGACCTGAAACCATAAAGCTTCTAGAAGAAAACACAGGCAGTACACTCTCTGACATCAGTCTTAGCAATAGGGATATGTCTCCTCAGGGAAGAGAAACAGAAGCAAAAGTAAACAAATGAGACTACATCAGACTACAAATTTTTGCACAATGAAGGGAACTATCAACAAAATGAAAAGGCCACCTACTGAATGGGAGAAGATATTTGCAAATGATGTATCTGATAAGGGGTTAATATCTAAAATATACAAAAAACTCATACAACTCAACATTAAAAAAACAAACAACCCAATTTTTAAAATGGGCAGAGGACCTGAACAGACATTTTTCCAAAGAAGACATACAGATGGCCAAGAAACACATTAAAAGTTGTTCAACATCCCTATTCATCAGGAAAATGCAAATCAAAACCACTATGGGGCTTCCCTGGTGGTGCAGTGGTTGAGAGTCTGCCTGCCAATGCAGGGGACACGGGTTCAAGCCCTGGTCTGGGAGGATCCCACAGGCCACGGAGCAACTGGGCCCGTGAGCCACAACTGCTGAGCCTGCGCGTCTGGAGCCTGTGCTCCGCAACAAGAGAGGCCGCCATAGTGAGAGGCCCGCGCACCGTGATGAGGAGTGGCCCCCACTTGCCGCAACTAGAGAAAGCCCTCGTACGGAAACTAAGACCCAACACAGCCAAAAAATTAAAAAATATAAAAATAAAAATTGCAAAATGATTCTATGTTGCATTTAAAAAAAAAAAAAAAAACCACTATGAGCTATTACCTCACACCTGTTGGAATGGCTATTATCAAAAAGACAACAAATAACAAGTGTTAGTGAGGATGTGGAGAAAAGGGAACTGTTCTGCAGTGCTGGTAGGAATGTAAACTGGTGTAGCCAATATGGAAAACAGTATGGAGGTTCCTCAAAAATACTACCATATGATCCAGCAATTCCACTTCTGGGTATTTTTCTGAAGAAAACAAAAACACTAAATCAAAAAGATATATGCACCACTATGTTCACTGCAGCATTATTCACAATAGCCAAGACATGGAAGCAACCTAAGTGTCCATCAACAGATGAATGGATAAAGAAGGTATTATACACACACACACACACACACACACACACACACACACACAGAGGAATATTACTGTGCCATAAGAAAAGAAGAAAACTTTGCCATTTGTGACATGGATGGATGTAGAAAGTATTATGCTAAGTGAAATAAAGTCAGACAGAGAAAGACAAATATCGTTATGATTTCACTTACATGTAATGTAAAAAACAAAACAAATGAACAAATATAACAAAACAGAAACAGAGTCGCAGATACAGAGAAAAAACAGGTGGTTGCCAGAGGAGAAGGGAGTTGGGGGATGAGGGAAATTAAGAGATACAAATTTCCAGGTACAAAATAAATGAATCATAGGGATGAAACGTACATCATAGGGAATACAGTCAATAACAATGTAATATCTTTGTATAGTGACAAATGATAACTGATTATTTTGTAATGTATAGAAATATCGAATCACTATGTTGTGTACCAGGAACTAATATAATGTCATGGGTCAATTGTATTTAAAAAGTAAACAAGGACTTCCCTGGTGGCACAGTGGTTAAGAATCCGCCTGCCAATGCAGGGGACGCGGGTTTGAGCCCTGGTCCGGGAAGATCCCACATGCCGCTGAGCAACTAATAAGCCCATGCTCCACAACTACTAAAGCCCGCGAGCCACAACTACTGAAGCCCGTGCACCTAGAGCCTGTGCTCCGCAACAAGAGAAGCCACCGCAATGAGAAGCCTGCACACCGCAATGAAGAGCAGCCCCCGCTCGCCACAACTAGAGAAAGCCCACGCGCAGCACGAAGATCCAACACAGCCAAAAATAAATACATAAATAAATAAATTTAAATAAATAAATATTTTTAAAAGTAAACAAACTCATAGTAAAAGAGATCAGATTTGTGGTTATCAGAGATGGTGGGGGGGTGGCAGGAGGGGGAGCTGGATGAAAATCGTCAAAAGGTACAAGTTCTAGTTATAAGATAAATAAGTACAAGGGATGTAATGTACAACAGGACAAATAGAATTAACACTGCTCTGTGTTATATATGAAAGTTGTTAAGAGAGTAAATCCTAAGCATTCTCATCCAAGGAAAAAATATTTGTTTCTTTTTCTTTTATTTTTTATCTATATGAGATGACAGATATCCACTAAACTTATTGTGGTACTCATTTCATGATGTGCGTAAATCAATCATTATGCTGTACATCTGAAACTATACAGTGCTATATGTCAATTATATCTCAATGAAACTGGAAGAAAAAAAATCTGAATCACACCTGTATCTTGGCTGATGTGCAGGAGGCAGCCTCAAAATTAGGAGTACCTAGCAGAGCAGACCCATCTTAACATGACGGGTAATTCTACTAACTTTTTTGTACAGGCCTATCTTCTAGTCTTTTAAAGTTTTCAGTTTTACTACTTTTTATGAAGGAAATTATATGCCACAGTATTATGCTCTAAGCTGGGAGTTGGGGAAAGTCTTTAAAGTCTTGTGATATAGTCTTTAAAATGTCAAAGGTTTTCTATACACTGGGTTAAATTTATGCAGTCCAATATACACAGAACTGTAGGTACCTAATAATAGATTTCTGCTTACTTTATAAGAAATGTTCTATGACAAAGAAACATGCATTTTCTACTTAACATTAGTCATCATTGCTTCCTCTTCTAACTCTATTAGCCTTTAAATAAAGAACTATTTTACACTTCATTAGATCAGAAGTCATGGTTAAGACTTAGAAGAGAGTATATTCCCTGTTATTTCTAAAATAACAGTTTAGAAAACAAACTACAAAATAACTTCTATAAAGCAATGAAGTTGCATATATTTTTCATTTGTCAAAGGTGGACTCTGACCAATTAATTTTTCCATTTTCTAGAACCTGATTTAGAAAGGAAAACATTTATACTCAGATAAAAGAAGTATTTCATTAGCAAGCACAGTTTAAAATGTGTGGTTTTTCCAAAAACATCGGGAAATCACCAGAAGCAAAAGGGTAAGAGACAAATCCCAGAGTCCAGCTAAAAAAAACAAAACAAACAAAAAAACACTGTAAGAAATCATTCCTCCTTGGGAAGAAAAAAAAAAATGGTTGGGTGCCATTGTGGGAAGAAACATCAGCTTAATTGCAGAAGATCAGTTATCTGGGACAGAAGATAGGCCAGAGGAAAGTGATCTGTGTCCTTTTCACTCCTCAACATTATCACATTGTCCCCTGTGCTGTGGAATATGAAAGCAGTATCTACAGCACACCTCTAGCCAAAAGAGAAGGGGTAACCTCAAGGTAAAATACTGGAACTTGGCTGAGGTGGGAAGCAAAGTACAGGTGGACTCCCAATTAGGCAATTACACGACGGTGATAGCACTCACCTCGTGTAATTGCTCAGTGAAATCCTGAACAACTAGGATGTAACCACCATCCAGAGCCTCTCTACCCTGAGGCACGTCCCTATTTGCCTCAGACCACGTGGAGAACCAAAACCTAGAACACAGGTTTCTCACCGGTCCTAAACCGGACCCCCATCAAACCTCATCCTCCCAAACAAAGGAAATATTGGCCCAAATAGCTGTTAGTTCCAAGGGAATATAAGCTCACAGCAGAAAATAATAAGATGTCTGAGGAGTGCAAGTACCATGAAAGAGCAAATGAAAGCAGAATTAACAGACCAAAAAAAGACATTTAAAATTGGCAAATTAAATGTTGCTAGAGAAAAACTGGAGAACACTGAAAACACGAGAACAAAAATCTACCAAGTAAAACCAACTGGAAACATTATCATGAAAAATATAACAGGAGAAATAAAGAATACAATAAATTGACTGAATAATAATAGAAACAAAGGAGAAATTCCTGAGGAAAAACTGGTAGAAGAACTTTCCCAAAAAATATCTGGGGCTTCCCTGGTGGCGCAGTGGTTGAGAATCTGCCTGCTAATGCAGGGGACACGGGTTCGAGCCCTGGTCTGGGAAGATCCCACATGCCGCGGAGCAACTGGGCCCGTGAGCCACAACTACTGAGCCTGCGCGTCTGGGGCCTGTGCTCCGCAACAAGAGAGGCCGCGATAGTGAGAGACCCGTGCACCGCGATGAAGAGTGGCCCCCGCTTGCCACAACTAGAGAAAGCCCTCGCACAGAAACGAAGACCCAACACAGCCGAAAATAAATAAATAAATAAATAAAAATTTAAAAAAAAAATATCTGAAAGGGATAAACAGAAGCAGAGAATGAGAAGAAACAGGTAAGACAGAGGATTGGAAGAGAGGAAAGATATACGTAGAAATAATGACAGGATGTCTCATAATTAAAGGAAAATGTAAAATTTCAGATTAATAAGAGTTCATGAAGTACCAAAGAGAATGGACACAAAAATGCAAATTCCTAGACTACTCCAGACCAACTGAATGAGAAACTTGGGAGTGTGGCCTAGCAACCTGTTTTAACAAAGCTCTCCTGGTGACTCTGATGCAAAGTTTGAGAACCATAGCTCTAGTGCTTCTGGAAGTTTATAATCCTCTGAAAATTACATGTAAAATTTGCTATTTAAGTATATCTTTCTGGGGAAAATGTCCATACCTATTATCAGATTCTCAAAAGAATGTTAACAAAATTAATATCTATTTGTATTAGCTCCGCAGTTTTCAAAGTGTGGTCCATGGACCCCTGGTGGTCCCTGAGACACTTTCTGGGGGTCTGAGAAGTCAAAACCATTTACAAAATAATATTAAGATGATTTTAGCTTTCTTACTGTCAAGACAGTTATAGTGCAAGATCTTATAACATCACGTGTTGGACATTTGGAAAATGTACTCATGGTGCTCATGATAGTGCAAAAGCAATGGTAGGTGAAACTGCTGGCATCTTGGCATGAACCAAAACAGTGGCACCAAACTATACAGTCATTGTATTCTGTAGAGTTGACATATATGGACATATATTAGTCATTGAATTTTTCACCGCCAGGCCCTCACAGTTTAAAAAAAAAAAAAAAGCCACCAGTTTCACTTAAGAATGTCCTTCATGAAAATGTAAATATTATTAATTTTATTAAATTCCAACCCTTGAGTAGATATCTTTTTTAGTATTCTTGTGGCAAAATAAGAAATACACATCAAGCACTTCTGCTACACACCAAAGTATGGTTGTCTTGAGGAACAACACTTATGAGACTGAGCTCAGTCTGACCTGTGTATTTGGTAAACATTTTCTCAAGAATGAACAAAGTGAGCCTGTCACCTCAAGGAAAACAACAAACAGTATTTGCTCCCAATGATAAAATTTGAGCTTTCAAGCAAAAAATGAGAATTTTGTAAAACTTGCATCTGCCACCATGAGCTTAACAGTTTCTCGATACTTAAATGTGTATAGCTATAAAATCCATTTATATAAGATAGACCAATGGATTTCATTTCATACATAACAGAGTATGAAAAATTTATTGATATGGCTTCAGATTCCACATTGCAACTAACCTTTAAGAAACTACTACTTGTCAAGTCTGGGTGTAGTATCAAACAAAAAATTCTAAGATTATCTGAAAATGCTATTAAAATATTCCTTCCTTTCCAACTACCTATCTGTTTAAAGCAGGATTTTCTAAATATACTTCAATCTACATAATAAAGCACAACAAATGGCATGCAGAAGCAGATGAGAATTTGCCTGTTTTCTATTAAGTCAGACATTAACGTGACTAGCAAAGTGTAAAATAATGCCTCTCTTCTCATTAATCTTTGTTTTAGGAAATAGTTACTTTTCATTGAAAGTGTGATTTACTCTAACATAGAATAGAATTTATTATTTTTTTATTTTCTCAGTTTTAATTCTTAATATGATAAATCTCCATCGATATAATATATATAAACAAAAACTCTTCTAATTATTTTTATGAGTGTAAAAGAGTCCTGAGATGAAAAGTTTGAGAACTACTGCATTTTGACTATAAATTTTTGCAAGGGCAGGAACTGATGCCATTCCATCATTTTGCTCCTTATAGCACTTATATTTATTGAGTTGTCATTGAACTACTATAAAACCTTAGGATTCATGCCAGATTCCTGAAAAAACAGACCAAAGGGGGAAAACACACTATGAAATTGTCTCAATGACTGTTAATTAAACAAGCTGCATGAAGTTCTTTTGAATTTCCATAAACACCTCATGAATACTTAGTTTCATACTGCCAAAGGACCACAATGACTCTCAAAAATGTGAATTAACAAAAGAGATGAAAGGGTATCCTCAACGTAGCGCTGCTAAATATGCTACTTTCCATATTTCATGTTGGTAATATTAAGAAATGAGTTCTCTCTAAGGACAATAGAGAGACCATAATGCACACTATGATAGACATCCATCCCCATTTTAAAAATTTTAATTGTGGTAAAATACCTTTAACATAAAATTTACCATCTTAGCCATTTTAAACTATCAGTTCAGGGGCATTAAACTTTCAAATTGTTGTGACTCCCATATGCTTTATTTACTGTTCAAAATGGCTTTTTTCTTGACTGCTTCCATGAATCAAAGCATACAGCAGCTTATCTTTGAGATTTTTTAACAGATTTAAGTAGTTTTTTAAAGAAAGGAATTGCTAAGATATCCTTCTTCCATTAAACTATGAGGTTCTTCAAAGATTACTTCCAATCACACTTTTTATGTTTAATTAGCAACTGATCAAAAGATCAGGGTCCAATATTCTATTAATCACAAATGTTCCAACAGCCTACTTACTAAAAGCACGGTCTCAATCAAATCCTAGTCATGTTTTAAGAGAGCATCTATACGCAGTTTTGCTTTATTTTAAATGCCTAGGAAAAAAGCTAGGGGAAAAGATGCCAAAATGACTATTATTAGCTGCACTGGGGTACTGAGATGATGAACTACTTTCTACTGAACTTTCCAAAATGTGTACAATTACTTTTATTTTCAGAAAACAAATTTGAGACGGCAATAACAAACTGTCAAATTATAAAATGACTCAAAAGAGTTGATTTCTTACTGCTACCAACTTTCTATTTGAGTAGGATTACCCAAACAATTTTAGGACAGTCAGATAGGGGTTTAAATCTGGCTCCATCACTTAACAGCTATGTGACCTTAGACAAGACACCCTGAGTCTCGGTTTTTTCATCTGTAAAACAGAGTTAAAACCTGTCTCGTGTGATTGCTGTTAAGGATTAAATAACACAGGGAAAGTGCAAAATTCACTTGAAAGCTTTTCTGTTGTTATTTTCATTAGTTTTTACTATTATTTAGCAACAATATCAATACTAAATTTATTCATTTATATGCCAACAGAGCAGTGAAAGCACTTTGATGACAAAGAACTAGACTAATATATAAGAATTACCATTTACACATTTAAGAAAGACAGAATATAAGAAATCAGAAGTGTTAACTTACAAAGTTCATCTGCTCAAATATTTATAGAGCGCATACCATGAACATTTCACTAAATTAAACACTGAACTTCTATTATTTACCTCAAATTTATCTGCTTTCATAAAATTCCAACAAGGTAACAAAAGCTACACTTTCCTAATGTTAAATTCTGTGGATTTTTTTGGGGGGGGAAGGGCAACCAAGTTTTTGATAGCTTGCTAAAAGTTTTTTAATTAGTCCAAAAGGTTTTTTTGTTTCTTTTTTTCCAAAAGAGAACATTTTCCTGCAAAGACAAAAGCATAGCTTGGCATCTCTTCTCAAGATATTAGAAAAAAATAGCTAAAATGTAGCTATCAACTGTAATCCCATGTCATTTCCTTCTAAAAAACCCATTTTCCATTGTCAACATGAGAACAACCTGAGTTTTGGAAATGGAGAACTGCATATCTTATTTATTAACAAGATGGATGAGAACGTCAAAATGGTTTCTATGGTTGGTGGATATACCAGAATGAAGGCATCTGATCTTTATGGCTCATAATATACATACATATATCCTAGTTTTTCCAAAGCATTACAGCTGGGCATCAGGAGGTTTAGGTTATTTTTAAACCATACCTGATGATACAGGGGCCTTGGCTTCAAACATCTGGTCAATCAGTAAATTTAAAACAATTTTTTTTTTCAGTTTGTAGTTAATAAAGTTCGTCTGCTTCATTTTTTTTTTTAATCTACCGCAATGAAAAAAGTTGCAAGTCCACACAAACAAACCAACAAACATCTGCCACCAATCATTAGTTTAGTGTTCTACTGAAAAGGCAAAAGGGAGAGGAAAATTTACATCACTTTATTTCCCCTTTTTCTACAATTAAGAAAAAAAATGACAAATCTTAACTGAATAGGGAGCTGATACATTCCAAAAGAAGTCTCAAAAAAAAAAAAAAAAAAGGTTTACGCTCACACTACTTTAATTTTAATTTTATACACAGATTCCTGAACCAACAGGCAAAACAAGTTTCCACTTGACAAAGAACCCAGCAATTCACTGCAGGGAAAAGCAATCCTGAATATCTGATGAAGCCTTAAAAGGAAAACCCAGTAGGCACACAAAAACAAAACACTCATAACTTTCCTCAATCACTCAAAATCAAATGATTTTTAGAAAATGAACCTCAAAGTTATCTTGAGCACCTAGGCTTTAGTATAAATCCCCAAAACACCCACACTACTCAGTTCTTATTAGGAATCCACATTGACGATACAGGTATTAGGCCCCCCAAGATCAGAGCTACATCCCACGTTTCTGAGTGTTCCTGTCAGAAGAATAAACATAGACCAAAGTAACTTCAAGTACCCTGACATACAGGAAAAATAAGAATTTAAGAGGTTCTTGTGTCTTCAATCGTATCTCACACATATTTTACAATCAACTACCAGAAACATTTCTTTGTCCATGAAGCAAAAGCAGGCTATTAAACACATTTAAGAATAAGCTACTCTAGTGTTTTCAACTGCATTTCATCACAAGACTCATGATGATGTTCATTCCTTCCTAAAACCTAATACTAAAATAAAATACATTTTCTTAGCATGATTTACATTCCTTGACCACTTTTCTTCTCCTGGGCTCTAAGCTTAAGATACCATTTTTTTAAAACATATTTACGCTCACAACTTGGTCCTTAAAGATATGTCTTCTATTCTCCAGATATATTTCTCTGGCCTTTTAACTGCCAAAGAATCACATCTGGTTTGGAAGGAAGGCACACCTAGCCTGTAACCTATTCAGTTCCTTGGGAACAAAAGGGATGCCCCAGGGGAGGAAAAATAAGGCAGGTGACTAAACTTCTTGTAATTAAAACTTCTATGTAAATAGACTATGAGGAAGACATCTTATCTATAAAATGCCCTTAGCACAATGTCTCTGGTAAAGGCTCTCTAGAAAGTGGCATGTAGGCTATATAAACTAAGATATAAAATGATGTTTCATAATTTAAATGCTACTACTGTAAGAGATGATCCTGCAAACCTTCCTGTGAGACTTCATCTATTCTAGGTCAGACCTGCATATCCAACATGAGGAGGAATGACAAGGGGAGTTACCCTCAACATCTCAGACCTCTATTTTTATCCTTGAAATTACTTAGCAATTAATTTCTGTAAAAATGAGCGGTAGGAAAAAAATGAGGTCAAATCCCATGCAAAGTTCTTATAAGAAGAATTTGAGCAGAATAGCATCCCTATAGACAATATACTAGAAGAAAATGCCCAAAAAAGACAAAATTATGCTCTACTATTTCAATATTAGCTAAAAGACAATGTGAAAATGATGTAAGATATGAAAAACTAGCATATATGAATTAGAAATAAGATGACAGAACTCAGAAAATAATTCAAAATGAAAGAAAAGGTTATTCCAGAAGTAAAGACTAAACAAGAAGGAAAACAAAAATGAAAAAAAAAATACTACAGACAATGTCTTATGACAGGGATCAGCGAACTACAACACTTGTGCCAAATATGGCCACCACCTATTTTTATAAATAAAGTTTTATTGGAATATAACAATACCCATTCATTTATGTATTGTCTATGGATACTTTCATGGCACAAAAGCAGAGCTGACCAGTTGACACAGTTTAAAGAGAGACCACAGAGGGCGTGAAGCCTAAAATACTTACTGTCTGGCCATATATAGAAAAACTTTCCTAACTCCTGCCTTATGAGAAATGAAAGGTAAAAGGGGAAGACTTAAATAGACACTTCTCCAAAGAAGATATACAGATTGCCAACAAACACATGAAAGGATGCTCAACATCACTAATCATCAGAGAAATGCAAATCAAAACTACAATGAGGTATCACCTCATACCAGTCAGAATGGGCACCATCAAAAAATCTACAAACAATAAATGCTGGAGAGGGTGTGGAGAAAAGGGAACCCTCTTGCAAGTTGGTGGGGATGTAAATTGATACAGCCACTACACAGAACAGTATGGAGGTTCCTTAAAAAACTAAAAATAGGGGCTTCCCTGGTGGCGCAGTGGTTAAGGATCTGCCTGCCAATGCAGGGCACACGGGTTCGAGCCCTGGTCTGGGAAGATCCCGCATGCCGCGGAGCAACTAAGCCCGTGCGCCACAACTACTGAGCCTGCGCATCTGGAGCCTGTGCTCCGCAACGGGAGAGGCCGCGACAGTGAGAGGCCCGCGCACCGCGATGAAGAGTGGCTCCCACTCGCCGCAGCTGGAGAAAGCCCTCACACAGAAACGAAGACCCAACACAGCCAAAAATAAATAAATAAATAAATACATTAAAAAAAAAAAAAAAAACTACAAATAGAACTACCATACAACCCCCAGCAATCCCACTACTGGGCATATACCCTGAGAAAACCATCATTCAAAAAGAGTCATGTGCCACAATGTTAATTGCAGCTCTATGTACAATAGCCAGGACATGGAAGCAAACTAAGTGTCCATCCACAGATGAATGGATAAAGAAGATGTGGCACATATATACAATGGAATATTACTCAGCCATAAAAAGAAACGAAATTGAGTTATTTGTAGTGAGGTGGATGGAGTTAGAGTCTGTCATACAGAGTGAAGTAAGTCAGAAAGAGAAAAACAAATACGGTATGCTAACACATATATATGGAATCTAAAAAAAAAAAAAAAAAAAAAAAAAAGGTTCTGATGAACCTAGGGCCAGGACAGAAATAAAGACGCAGACGTAGAGAATGGGCTTGAGGACACGGGGAGGGGGATGGGTAAGCTGGGATGAAGTGAGAGAGTAGCATGGACATATATACACTACCAAATGTAAAACAGATAGCTAGAGGGAAGCAGCTGCATAGCACAGGGAGATCAGCTCGGTGCTTTGTGACCACCTAGAGGGGTGGGATCGGGAGGGTGGGAGGGAGAACACAAGAGGGAGGGGATATGGCGATATATGCATATGTACAGCTGATTCACTTTGTTATAAAGCAGAAACTAATACACCATTGTAAAGCAATTATACTCCAATAAAGATATTAAAAATAAAATAAAATAAAATAGTATAATCAAGGACCTTGTCAGACAATGGAAAGTATAGAAAGATTCCCATTTCAGGACTGAAGCATTCTGACTCATTTTTTTACCCACTGATGGGCAACAGTTTAGAGGACATAGTGTTTTTTTTTTTTTTACTAGAAACTACATTTGTACAGTGAAGTGGGAGGAGGGACAAGCATGGACATGCTGAAAAAAATCAGGAGAAAAAGAAATGAGTGAGGCAACCTCTACATAGTTAAATGTGTGTTGATGTAGAAACCACTCAAATCAAAAGAAAGCATAAAACTGCCCTACATATTTTGCTGGTTTTTATATTGAAGTACCTCATATTACACGTCCTAATTCAAGTCATATGTTAATTAATGTTAACCATTAAAGTTAACCAGGAAGCCTATTTCAAAATTTCTTCAATTTAAAGTATATACCGTGAAATTTCAGGATTCAATGCTTCGTTAAACCTTTTTTATTTTTATTTTTTAATAAAGACCTCATCTGAACTTTTCTTTAAAAAGAGACGTCATCAGAATACACTGGTCCTTTAACAAAATTATGTCACTACTAGGAACTGAACTCAGGAGATATATCATTCTAAATTGATGCTATTTCTAAAGCTTTGACTACTATCCTTTGAAAAATAGAAAACCATGGTCAAGGATCTTACTTCTAGAAGAAAAAGTCTTATATAAAGTCTAGTCAACAATAAAAGACCGGATCATTTTGATATGGCTATCTTAAGAAGGTATTAGAAATAGTACTTTAAGAACCTGTATCAACAGTGGAAACTGAAGATTATGTTTCTAGTTGTGGATAGGGTGATTCCATTATTAATACTGTCTCTAAGCCACATTTTAAACTAATAATTATCACAATCCACAGTGGGATAGAAAGGATTCTTAATTCTGCTGCTGGAAAGAATTATGGTTAAAAAAAAAAGCATAAGGATTTAAATATGAGTATGAGCTCATACCACTTCAGAGAGCCTTAAAAATGGTTTCATTTCATTATATAGAACTATACTTATATTTAAATGGAAATAAAGGCATTAATTAACATTCTTCCTTCCCATCTTTGCTTGGCTAGCTTGGACTCATCCTTTAAATCCCTGTTTTAAACAATCTCTTTAGAAAGACTTCTTTAAATGATCTAAAATCAGGACAAGAGTCCTTACTGCCTGCTCCAAAAGAGAGTATAGTGTACTTTTCCTGTCACTCCAGGTTATACACTTTGTGGGGTTTTGTTGTTGTTGTTATTTAATTTTCCCCCCTAGACTGAAGCTCCATAAGGGTAAGGACTACCTGCCACTTGAAAATTGTGTCACTATTTAACACCAACCTATGATAAGTAATAAAAGATTTGTGCAACAAAAGAACTACAATTTTTAAACCTTTCCATCCAAGGGATTGTACCAATTTCCTATCTTTCAAACAGCTCTTCCATGACATTCAGTGACTAGCGTTCTAACCAACTAATAGTCAACTGAGAATTACTTTTAATTATCCAGGCTACACATGATGGAGAAGACTAGATTTAACAAAGCTTTAATGCTTTAGTGCTAGGAACACAAACATGAAAGCATGGTGAATTGACGACAGGGTGTTGTGCTTTTAGACCATGGAGAGTTTTACTGTTTTTGTTCTGTTTTCCACACTGAACTAAAAAAAATTATTTTTTTTCTCTAAAAAAGCCAGTTCAAGATTAGGTTCTCATAACTACAACATAATTACTGGACTGTTTCACTGTTTGTCTTCTAGCTTATCTGGGTACACATAAAACTAAAACAGAATATAAAGTAACTATTGTGGCAAACAGAAGATGTGATTTGGGAGATAAGCACTATTTTATGTGTGACTAATCCTAAATAAGTATATTATTACCCAAATTAATAGAACTAGCTATCACCTGTTAGTGATTACTTGTAATGCAATATTGTGAGAAATGACAAGATCTGTGAAACAATGTGTTAAAATAGTCAAATATGGAATAAAGTCTGCAAAAGCAAAAGGTCTCGTTTCATTCATTATAGATCTATCATTTGGCCTAAAGAAAAAGAAATGATTTTTCATCTAAAATAAGCAACACCGTGAGCATGCATCTACTTAAATGGAAGCCTGTTTATGATTCAATTCACTACATTCCTAACAGTAGCGGCTACATTTCAAGAATGGATCCAGCCATCTAATAATGATTTCCTGTAAGTGTTTCTCATATTGTTGATCATGACTCATTAATGGGATCACAAACAGCATTTGTAAGAAAGGAAATGGAATAGGATATAAAATATCAGAGTGCAACACATGTAGCAAGGGATAGAATTGTTTCCTGAAATTTTGATTCAGTTTGTATGTGGGTGACAATATACTGCTAAGTATGGGCTGCAAAAAAAAAAAAAAAGTGTGAACACTATTCCTGGAGTATATGCCCCCAATTACTTCTTCCCCCCAAACACTGCCAAAGTAGAAACTCCATCAAAATTACTCACAAAAAAGAAAAGTGACCTTAAACCTAGTATAAGTTATAATTGTTTAAACTTGATTTCACAAACTCTAAAATCAAAGTTTAAATCCAGGTTCCACTACTTCTGGTGAACTTGGGCTTATTTAAGCAGTATGTGCTCCACTTGTGTCATCTATAAAGTGAAGATAAAAATATTTTCCAAGTTGTGGTAAAAATAAATAATGTATTTAGTAGGTTCTTAACATATGCTTTACCATTAACAGAAAAAACTGAAGGACTGATATATTAGAAACACAACAAGAAACTTAGCAGAAGTTAGCTTCAGGGTATTATCTTTTATGTTTGTGTGGGTGGTGCTTTTTCATTGTATATATTTCTATACTACATTAATTTTACAATGTACATACAACATATACATTTTTAATGTAGCGTTTCTAATGTATATAACATTACCTTTATTTTTTTTAATTTACAAATTTATTTATTTATTGGCTGAGTTGGGTCTTTGTTGCTGTGCGCGGGCTTTCTCTAGTTGCAGAGAGCGGGCGCTACTCTTTGTTACGGCGCGCGGGCTCAGTAGTTGTGGCTCGCAGGCTCTAGAGCGCAGTCGCACGGGCTTAGTTGCTCCGCAGCATGTGGAATCTTCCCAGACCAGGGCTCGAACCCGTGTCCCCCGCATTGGCAGGCGGATTCTTAACCACTGCGCCACCAGGGAAGCCCTACCTTTATGTTTACAAACATCAATAGTAGGTATCTAGGCAGTGAGATTATGGTCCCTCTTGTTTTATATTTCTCTGTATTTTATAAAAATATGCTATGTGTTTTTAGAAGAAAATAGTCAACTACTTGCTCAAAAAAAAAAAGACGAAAGTGTGTAGTGGTCCAGTGTTTAGGAATTAGCATTTTGGGGGGAGAACTTACGCGCCAGATGCTTCTCACTAAATCCTCACACAACCTCAGTATCTCACTTTTGCCCAAGAGAAAATGGAGGCAATTGAGATCAGGTAAATTGTCTGTTACACAACTCACAGCAGCGTCCATAACTTCAAAGCCTATATTTCTTCCGCCATCACATAATGCATCCAAATAGTCTTCTCCAGTTGTTTCATACCGGCACCTTTCGATCTACCCAACTGGACTGTAAACTCCTTGAAAAAGGGGGGGGTAAGTTTCACTAACTTCATTTATGTCTCTCACTGGCTCACTAAGACTACGTACGATAGCTACTTCTACACTTGTCGAGTTACATTAAACTTCTTTTGGTCTATACTGTCCTCCTGGGACCTACTCTTGGAAAAACGAAATGAACTAGCAAACAAACGACAAAACTACTCTAAGACTGTTCAGATCTAACTTTATTCCTGCACACTCGTAACTGAAAAAGTTTAAGTATACCCATATCCTGAGACTACCAGTAAAGGAGTTTGGGGATGAGTACAAGTATCACTGTGCAAACACTAAAAAGAAGGGATTCACACGTTCCCCTACCACGCCCCCGTCACCCAGGCACCACCTAAAGAAAGGAACCTCAAGTCTTCCCGAGAAGTGTTGAATAACCATAACCACGCCCCCATTGTTTCATCATAACTTGTTTTCTTTCCCGACCCGGACCCCCGTCCCCAACACCAAAACCCTTAAAAAACAATTCAAAGTCTCTGACCTGCAGCGAAGTGCAGGGGAGAAGACTTCCGGCCGGCCATGTCCTTAGCATTCACGTTTGCCGCGTCCACCAGCCTCTTTACCCGGGACACGTCCCCATTGCGACAGGCCTCCAACAGTTCCCGGAGGGCCCCGCTCACTGCTGGGACCCCTGGCCCAGGTCCTGTTGCCCCAGGTCCCAATGTTGCTGTGGTGCTAACTCCGGCCGCCTCGGGGCTCTCCGCCAAGCTCGATCCGGGGGAGGATGGAGAAGAAGATGAGGAAGAAGTCGGGGAAGAAGAGGACGACGGTGAATTGTTACTGCCACCGCCGGCTGGGCTGGGAGCGACCCCGACGGCAGATGAGGCAGGAACAGCCGGGACCACGGGAGCGGCGGCGACGGTACAGATTGTGCTGGTGGTACTGCAACAGCTGGTACTGTCAGCCGGGTCCGGGGATCGGGGCCTGTCGGGCGGATCCCGACTGCCATCCCCCTCCGGCAGCGCTAGGCCGTGCCGCGGGGAGGCGAAGGGGGCCAGGCCACCCACCGTAGGGGAGGCTGGGGTGGTCCCCGGGGCCAGGCCGGGGCTGAGTGGTGGGGGAGGTGGCGGCGGCGGCGCCGAAGCCCCTGGGGCGGGCTGGAGCTGTTGTTGATGATGGTGGTGATGATGCTGAGAGCGACGCGACGCCGCCATCTTCGGACTCCCCCAGCACTGTCACTGCGGCAACGGCCCCACCGCCCGCCCTCACTTCCGACTGCTGGACCAATTAGCACCCAGCGCACAGGAAATGATGCTGGAGCGGTGGGCGGGGTCAAAGAGTGGGCGGGAAGTATTGGGAGCTCCGAGAACCGCCACGGAAGGGGGCGTGGCCCTGTGGCTGAGGGGCGGGCTTTGTGACTCCTTGGCGGGCTGGCTGGGGAGATTTGAAAGCTGGAGCCAGCCTAGGCTTAAATGGGAAGCTTTTCCTGCCTTTCTCACTTTTCAGCCTGCTTACCTTGCCCTGTTCCATTCAGTTGCCAGGTCTTCTTCAGTCTTCCTTTTCTTGCTCCAGAGCCTGCTATTGAGGTGGAACTCTGTGCAAGGTATGTGTCGTTTATCAAATATCAAGTGCCCTTGTCTGAAAAATGGACTAGTATCTACCTCACAGAATTGTTAGCGGGATTAAATGAGCTAACATATACAAAGTGCTCCGTACGTTAATAAAACACAACTATAATTAGCCCATTGGTAAATTTTTTTTGAAATGCAGTCTTCTTTCCCTCCCCGTCCCCCCCGCCCCCCAGTTAATCCCTTGGTCTCTCTATCCCTTCTCTATGAGAGTTCTCACTTTATGTATTGTACTTCGTTAATATCCCATTTTAAAATAGTGGTTCGGATTGCCAGGATTGAAATTCAAGCTCTGTCGTGAACGAGCTGTGTAAATTTGGACAAGCTATTTAACCCCTCTGTGTCTCAGGTTCCCCTCTGCAAAATGGAATTAATAGTTCAATAAATGTTAACTATTAAAATTGTGGTTTTTTTCTATTCTATTATCTCTGTACTTTTATTTCTCACCTTAAGCTTGACCCAAATAATTACGAATATGTTCCTTTCTTTTGAATTCTTTTTAGCTGACCTCATGTCTGTTCCTCTCATCCCTCCTCCCTCCCCCTCCCAAACTAAGATAAAAACCTGACTGCTCTCCATCCATCACTCACCTTCAGAAGCCATTCTTCAACAATTACTTTTTCTCTTTTTCCTCTGCCTATACCTACTTTTATTGTCTACCATCAAAAGAAATGTACCAATGAATGGGATAATCTCAGTAAGGTCTCCATTTCCTGCCTCCTGTTCAATAGTAAACTAGGCCTTTTGGAAATTTAGACAAGCAGCATTATTCCAAGAGAGTGGACACAAATGGAGCTTCTGTGTCTTAAGAAAAACCCAAGATTTAGATGGGTCCAGTAGAAATTTCGCTTCGCAGAATACTAAACTATGTGATAAATTGTCCTTTCACATGTTATTATGAAGTATAATTAATGGGATGCTAATATTCCCATCCACATAAATAGGAAAGTTTCTTTAGGACTACCATCTAAATACAACAAGGTCAGGAACATAATATTATGAGTGACATTTATTGTCATCTAGTCTGGGGTTGCAGATTATAACTCTAACATTATCCATGTGTTTTATAAATTTGTGCAGTTGTTCACATATTGACAAATGTGTGGCTGGATAGGAAGACTCCATCGGTGTAACTAAAATCTGTCCACAACACACATTCTCCTGGTTTTGAATCATAATGCACAACAGAGGGTGGCATTGAGGAGTGGGAGTGAATCAACATGATGCATTAGATGCCCATAACTCACCTTGTGCCCCCTTGACTATGACCGTCTCCCTGAATGGGAAGCATAGGAATTATCTCACCTGGTACCCTGATGGCCAGTTACTCATAGATCACAAGAAGTAGTAATGTTCACCCGAATTCAAAATGCACCTAGCATGTCTGTTTATCAGTACAAAATAAATTTTAAAGTTTCTGCTGGTTGAGATAAAAAGGCTGAATTGCCTGAAGCTATCCTACTGGTAAACTGTGTCTGAAAATGCGTTCAATCAATTGGAAATTGCTTTTTTCCCCTCCACTGGAAAGTAGTAAAAGTACTTAACATTAAGTATTTATAAGGTTTGGGTTTATATGGACTAATGTTGAGCTCTAAACATGAAAAAGCAGATATCATTACCTGATCTTTTATAGCTAAACAATTCCATGAGTGATGCACTATACCCTCGTGAAAAGAGCAAAGCTTATAGTAAAACAAACCTGGGATTGAATCACATCTCTAATGATTACTAGTTGGCTAGTCTTGGTAGATATGCTTCAGCTCTGTCATTCTAAAATTATGATTTTATTGTAGCATTGTCGTGAGGATTAGAAGTCCTGGGTGTTTTGTAAGCACACCTTGATTGTTAGTTTCATGCTCTTACGTGTCATACATAAAGTGTTAATAGCCACTATCGGTAGCTCTCTCCTCACAACTTCCTTTACGACAAAGATAATGACTAGAAATAAATAGCCACTATTTTACATGTAACAGGAATCTTAGGCAAAGAAAAATCAGGTTGAAGTGTTTCTTCATCTGAAAATTCAAGATTTCATACAGGCCCTGACTGTTTCCAATAATTGTTGCAGATCAAATTTGTGTAGCATCTTACCATTTTCAAAAATGTTTTCAGAAAAATCATGTCCAAGTGGTATAAAAATGTGAGCACATAGCACTCTCTTAAGCCATGTTGTTGTTACAAAGGAAAGAGCCACCAACTCAAAGGTCACTCACCTTCTGGACCGTGTTGTGATGTTTGTTTTTCCCCCAAAGGACACACTTTGTAAATTACACAATCGTGAACTTGTGCAGTCTCCATATTTCAATTAGACTTGGTGTGTTTATTCCATTCATATGCTTCCCAGTAATCTGCTCCACATTCACGTTCACTGGTAGTGGCTCCAATCTACTAAGTCCACTTATTGTTTGATGCTCTGTGCAATGCCTCTTCTGCAACCACAGCCCAAGCTAAAGCTATAGTTTGGCTGAGGCAGTGCCATTTCCTCACCTGGGCCTTAGAAAAAGATAATGTTATCCTGGGCTTCCCTGGTGGCGCAGTGGTTGAGAATCTACCTGCTAATGCAGGGGACACGGGTTCGAGCCCTGGTCCGGGAAGATCCCACATGCCGCGGGGCAACTGGGCCCGTGAGCCACAACTACTGAGCCTGCGCGTCTGGAGCCTGTGCCCCGCAACGGGAGGGGCCGCGATAGTGAAAGGCCCGCGCACCGCGATGAAGAGTGGCCCCCGCTTGCCGCAACTAGAGAAAGCCCTCGCACGAAACAAAGACCCAACACGGCCAAAAATAAACAAACAAACAAATAAATAAATAAATAAAAGTAGCTATTAATAAAAAAATTTTTAAAAAGATAATGTTATCCTTATATCATTTAATGCCCATGGTGCCAAAGGCCCAGATTTCTCTATGAAGATATTACTACTAAGCTAAGAGAATTTTTAGCTGAAGTTTCATCCAGAAACCCAGGAGAATCTTTTTTTGTAAAGCTATAGGTGGGCAATAATTCCAACAGCTGCAATCATGCCAACCACATTGTATCAGAGAAAATTTTATTAAAAAAGCAAAGCAACTATTACAAGGCAGGAAAATTACAGTAATTTAAAGATCCCCTATATATTAGTTTATTAGCATCCCCCACCTTGGAACTTTTCAGTAGCTTTGTAGCTTTTACACAGCAGGGTCCTCTGGATGTTGCTCACAAGACATCCATAGTCTGCCCTTTTGATAGCTTGGCTTTTCTCCGAGTATGGTCTGTACACTTGGGAGGAGTATTGAGTTGAGCCAAGAGTGTTAGTTCCAGGCAGAGAGGCAATGTAAATATAAGACAGTAGTTAAGAATGTGGATTCTGCATTTAGACTGCTTGGATATGAATCCTAGCTTTGTCACTGGCTAGCTGTGTGTGATTAAAGGATGGCCCACCCTATGTTCTAACAGGGATAAATAAAAACCTACTTGCTGTACTTTAAAAATGGTAAACTAGCTTTCCCACCCAAAGCATTTCTTGTAAACATTTTTTCCAAAAGTAATTAAAATCGTACATATATACCTCATTAAGGGTTAGCATGTGGCTTCCTCACTCAAAAAAGATAAATACCTGGTCATAAACGAGTTTAGAAAAGTTCCCAAGTTCATAAACACGTTTAGAAAAGTTGCCAAAAGTTCTGGAATATATTGATGAGGAATGCTATAACTAGCCAATAACGCATATGTAATGATGTAATATGGAATGATGGCTTATGAAACTTTGCATGTAGCCAATCAGAATAGGGCTGATGCCGCTGCAAACCAATAGATTGTGAGGCACACCTGGAGGGCTCAGCCTCCCCAGTCAGAACACAGGGCCAGCCAGCCAAGCCTTGTTGAGTGTTGATTCCTGCGACTGTCAGGGGTTGCAGGCTCCCACATAGTGATGGTGAGCCATCTCCTACCTCCAGTGGAGATTGGAGCAAAGAACTCTGGGAGCAGAGATCACCAGACCTACTGGCTGGGAATAAGTGGTAGCCGAGGGAGCGAGAGGCACTAGTCCATCCCAGAACAGGATTCCCCCTGCTTCTCCAGCCACTGACTCCTCTTGCCTGCTGGCATTGTTTGGCTTGTTGAAGGAAATAAATGAGTGAAAGCTGTTTGAGTTAAATGGGGTGTGTGTGTGTGTGTGTGTGTGTGTGTGTGTGTGTGTGTGTGTGTGTGTGTGCGTGCAGTTTCTCTTGTTGCACATTCCTTCATATCGTCTTTGTTTTGAAGATGTTGCTCAAAATAAAACATTGAATAATCCTGAAGAAGTTATTCAACCTCTGTAAACCCATCTGCAAGGTGGGGATATTAAGAGTTGTGAGAAATAAATGAGTTAATATGTGCCACATGCTTAGAACAGCTTCTGGCACATGCTAAATGCTATGTAAATGTCAACTGTTATTATCAAAAACTGGAGAAGGCCTCTGGTATGGGACATTAAAGGCTACCTGGGAGACAGCACTGGTTTTGCCTGCCTAATAACAAGCAGGTTCCTTTTCACCCAATAATGTTGATATGCAGCCTCTCGTACATACTTCTTTTTTCACAGTGTCTTAAAGGAAGGTCTAATAAGCTTGGGAACCAGAAGGGGAAAGGCAACTATTCCCTCCTGGCTGTAGTCATGATGTGTGTGCTGGGTGCAGTGGGGGGTGGAGACTCTGCAAAGAAGGGATGCTCAGCCTGGAAGTTTGCACATTTCTCCCTCAAAACATTCTGTCCACAGTACTGAGAAACCACAGTGGCTATTGTGTGGGAGTCCACCATAGCCCCCTCAAGGGAAACCAACGCAGCCATGGTTCCTGAGGTCAGTGACATATGGATGTCTGCAGAAATCTCCCACAGAAGTTGAGCTTACCACCATAAGTCACCAAATACATAAGAGGGCCCTACAGCATGAGAGAGAAAATGCAAACCCAACAAATGAAAGGCCCTGTGTCAGAGAAAACATAATAGAACAATCCAACATTCATTTTTATATCTATATTTAGGGCTCGTGGTACGCCAAATAATAGTGCCCCAAAGACAGCCATGCCCTAATCCCTGGGATCTGTGAATATGTTACCTTACATGGCAAAGTGGATTCAAGGTTGCAGATAGAATTAAGGCTGCTAATCAGCTGACCTTAAAATAGGGAGATTTTCTGAAAAGACAATCTAAGGAATGGGAGAAAATATTTGCAGAGGATGCGACTGACAAGGGATTAATTTCCAAAATATACGAACAGCTTATAAAGCTCAATATAAAAAAAAACCGGGCTTCCCCGGTGGCGCAGTGGTTAAGAATCCGCCTGCCAATGCAGGGGACATGGGTTCAAGCCCTGGTCCGGGAAGATCTCACATGCCGCAGAGCAACTAAGCCCGTGCGCCACAACTACTGAGCCCACATGCCACAACTACTGAAGCCTGCACGCCTAGAACCCACGCTCCACAAGAGAAGCCGCCACAGTGAGAAGCCCGTGCACCACAACGAAGGGTAGCCCCCGCTCACCGCAACTAGAGAAAGCCCACACACAGCAACAAAGATTCAGCGCAGCCAAAAATAAATTAACTAAATTAACTAATTAAAATACTGATGGAATTAAAAAAAAATAAAGTGTACACACCAGTGGTTTTTAGTATATTCAGAGTTGTGTAACCATTGCCACAATCCATTTTAGAACATTTCCAGCAACCCAAAAAGAAACCTCATACCCATTATCAGTCACTTAAAAGGGAAGTTTTTAAGATGGGAAAAATAAAAGCATATTTTCATGCTGATAAGAATCTAGTAGAGAGAGGGAAATTCATGATGCAGTAGATAGAGGGGAGAATTTCTGGGGCAATGTGTCCTCAAGTAGGTAAAAGGGGTCAAATCTAGAGGACAGTAACTGACCGTTCATCCTTAGTATCACAAAAAGGCAGAGTGTATGGGCACAGAAGCCATACATGGCTATACATGGTGGGAGATTGAGAAAGACTCTTGATTGCTTCTTCTTTCTTAGTGAAATAGAAAACAGAGATGAAAGACTGTCTTTGTTTCTCCTTGCATCTCACTGGCCCCAGTTGGGTCACATGCCCATTTCTAAATTAATCCCTGTTGCCAGGAGAAATCCCTGCATTGACTGACTTGGGCTTGTGCTCCTGAACCAACCAACTCTAAGGAAGTTGGGCCTGAGCTAATCATGACCCCCTCCGGGGATCAATTCACCAAATGGCATGGCTCATGTTGAAAGGGAGAAGGTGGAATGGACACTGTGGAGTCACAAAAATGTCCTCCTCACTTTTCACAATCACAATTCATAGCACAGGCTGACCTCAAAGCCCTAGGCAGAGTGTACTAGTTTCCTACGGTTGCTGTCATAAATTTCCACAAACTTAGTGGCTTAAAACAACACAAATTTATTCTCTTACGGTTCTGGGGTGAGACATTTGCAATCCATGGAACTGGGCTAAAGTCAAGGAGTCAACAGTGCTGGTTTCTTCTGGGGGCTCTGAGGGCACAATGTTTATTTGACTTTTTCGGCTTCTAGTAGCTGCCAGTATTCTTTGAGAGACAGAAGGTGATGTCATGATGGAAGCAGAAATTGGAGTGATGTGCTTTGGAGATGAGGGGGTCACAAGTCAGTCTCGCTATGACTCCTCTTGCTTCACTCTTAGAAGGACCGTTGTGATTACATCAGACCCACCCAGATAATCCAGGATAATCTCCCCATCACAAAATCCCTAATTTAATCATATATACAAAGTCTCTTTTGCCATATAAGGTCACATTCATGGGCTCTGGATTTAGGATGTGGGAATATCCGGGGAGCCATTATTCAGCCTACTGCAATGAGAATGCCAAAGAGCCCCTCATCTGAAGAGGAGAGAGAGGCTGCCCTAAGGGGCAGATTTGGGTTAATTTACCACATGGAAAGAGCAGGAGAAGACAAAGCATCATATTTAGTCAGAGAACTGTGAGGGGTTAACACTATCCTTCCTCAGCGGCATGTCAACTTCCTAGCTTCCTATGATAATTTAGTCCGCAGAGATCTAGATTGCCTTTCTTTTCCATAAGACATCACACTGGCCCATCACATTGAGGATAGTATTCTGATTGGACCTAGTGAGCAAGAGTTTGTAATGACTGTGGGCTTATTATTAAGACATTTGCCTGTCAGAGGATGGGAAATAAATCCGAAATTCAGGGGTCTTCTGCCTCTGAAGGGGCATGACAAGATATCCCTCCTAAGGTGAAGGATAAGTTGTTGCATCTGGCCCTCCTACGATCAGAAAAGAGGCACGACGCCTGGTGGGTCTCTTTGGATTTTGGAAGAGACATATTCCTCAGAGCGTATGACTCCAGCCTATTTACTGAGTGACCCCCAAAGCTGCTGGTTTGGAATTGGGTCCAAAATCTACAACAAGTCCACGATGATGTGCAAACTGCTCTGCCACACAAGCCAGCAGATCTAATGGTGCTTGAAGTGGCAGTGACAGATAAGGACACTGTTTGGAGCCTGTGGCAGCCTCTATATGTGAATCCCAGCACAAACCCTTAGGATTTTGGAGCAAAGTCCTGCCATTCTTTGTGGATAATTATTCTCCTTTTGAGAGACTTGCTTGCTACTGGGTCTTGGAGAGACTGGCTGCTTATGCACAGCTCACCAATTTACCGTGTGACCTGAACTGCCCATCGTGAACTGAATGTTGTCTGACCCACAGAGCCATAAAGTTGGGCCTGCACAGCACACTCCGTAATCAAATGGAGCTAGTATACAGGAGACCGAGCTTGAGCAGGCCCTGAAGGCACAAGTAAGTTACACGAGGAAATGGCCCAAGTGTCCATGGCTGCCACTCTTACATTATTTTCTCCCAGCCCGCATTTATGGCCTTGTGGGGAGTTCCCTAATGAAGAGAAAACGTGTGCCTGATTTACAGACGGTTCTGCACAATATTCAGGCACCACAATATGCAAGAGCACTGCAACCCCTTTCTTAGTGGTAAAGGGAAATCCTTCTACTAATCAAAACTTTGAGGAGCGCACCTGCTTGGCCATTTTGCTTGGAAAAAGAAATGGCCAGATGTGCAATTACATACCAATTCATGGACTGTGGCCAGTGGTTTGACTGGATAGGTAGGGACTTGGAAGGAATATGATTGAAAAATTAGTGACAAAGAAGTCTTGAGAAGAGGTAGATATAGACAGACCTCTCTAAGTGGGTAAAAAACATGAAGATATTTGTGTCCCATGTCAATACTCACCAACTGGTGGGATTTTAATAATCACGAGGATGGGATGACACCTTCCGTGGATACCAGTCAGCCTTTCCCCCAGCCCCTCTTGTCATCATCCAATGGACCATGAACAAAGTGGCCATGATGGTAGGGATGGAGGTCATGCCTGGGCTCAGCAGCATAGACTTCCACTCACCAGTGCTGACCTGGCTATAGTCACTGCTGAGGGCCCAATCTGTCAACAGCAGACACCAAAACCAAGTCCCCAATATGGCACCAACCTGACGTGATCAGCCAGCTACCTGGTGGCAGGTTGATTACACTGGATCACTTCCATCAGGAAATGGGCAATGTTTTGTTCCTACTGGAATAGATACACTAGATATGAATTTGCCTTTCCTGCATGCAATGCTTCTGCCAAAACTACTGTCTGTGGACTTACAGACTGCCTTATCCACTGTGATAGTACAAGCATTGCTTCTGATCAAGGAGCTCATTTCACACTAAATGAAGTGTGGTAATAGGCCCATGCTCATGGAGTTCACTGGTCTTACCATGTTTCCCATCGACCTAAAACAGGTGGCTTGGTAGAACTGTGGAATGGCCTTTTGAAGAGAGTCAGATATAAGCGCAAGTTAGGTGGCAATACTTGCAGTGTTGGGCAATGTTCTCTGGGAGGTTGTATATGCTCTAATTCATCATCCAATATATGGTGCTGTTTCTCCGGTAGTCAGGATTCATGAATCCAGGAACCAAGGGCTGACTGAATCACTTTCCTATACACCTGAAACTAACACAACATTGTTAATCAACTATACTCCAATATAAAATAATTTTCAAAAAAAGCAGTAGTCGGGCTGCAATGATTGTTGTTGACTGACATCTATCTGACAAGTTGGTGGCTGGGCCATATAGATTGTTAAATATTTTGAATATCACCCCTGCATATGGGCCCTCACACGCATTGGGTTGCACATATGTACAACTCTACTATGTTGAAAGCTTCATGGAATCACACCTTCAATAATAGTAGTTCTGTTATTTTGTACAACACTGAAAATCTCACAGATATCCAACAAAAACCAATCAGCCAGTTAGGTGCACTGTGTATTCATGAAGTACCATCATTGATTACCAAGATCTTGTTATAAATGGTGAGTGGTATTAATGGCATTAAAATCATTGAAGGAGCTGCCCCCGGGCTTCCAGGGTCCCTGCGCTTCTAGAGGGAGATAGAATTCAGCATAGTTGGTTTCACTCTGTGAGCAGGGTGCCCAGAATCATATCACAATCTCCCTTGGGAGAGCTCCATGCCAACCCAAGGGCACCCGAGGAGAAGTTCTTACGAACACCAGTGATTATCAAGTGTCATCTCAGCACCTAACTTGGACAGAATATTTGAACATAGGCTGGCAGTTACAGCACTGCCATTTGGATTTATATCTCAAGTGCGCATACACTTCATAAAGGGATCTATTCTATTATCACAAAAGTTTTTATTGGATTCCCTTTCTAGTTTTTTAGAAAAAAAGCAGAGAAAGAAAATGGATAAAATGTGACTAATGTGGGTAATTATCTTTACAATTCTCTCCAATACAGTACTCTCAAGTTCTTTTTATCGTTTTTCTTTCGGCCCTCTCAGAAACAAATCTCTCTGGCAATTTGAACTTATTGAAAATCTTTAGATGTCAGCCAACCCTTTCTAAAGAGCGAGAGCATCCTTACAGCTTTTCTCAAGCAAAATAAGAGGTGCTCAACTTTAATTATACAAAGCTTTTATTGATTTGGCTGACAGTATCTTAAGCCTTGATTAACATTGGAAACTCATAATCATCACTATTCAGACTTGGAGAAGTGGAGGAGACCCAAAGAGGTCAGCTACCAAGGGTGGTCATCATTAGAGGCGGGGGAGGTGCTCCAAAGTGACAGAGACATGGATTAAGACAGGGAACCCAGTGGCCCTTTGTCGCTGTTGAGAATACACAGGGTGCTTATTGGTCATGTGAAATCAAAGCAGATGTAAGTAATCAGAAGGTAAGAGTTTACTAAATGAACTTCTTTCACAGGTCTACTGCCATCATATAACAAGAATGATATCAATAGCATCCATTATCAAGTGCATGCTACATTGCTTCTCAAAGTGTTGCTAAGAAATGGAGCCCATGGAGCACCCATGGAACCCCCTTAGAATCCACTACCCTCAGTTGTCTGGCTTGAAAGTCTGTGTTCTTCTTATTTTATTTCCTATTTTACTTTCCTTGAATGCCTGGCTTCTCCATTGCCAGGGATATTAGGATATTACTGAATCAGCTACACAGACTCTTTCCCACTATGATTTATTACAATCAAGTACCACAGGAAACAAGTATGTAAGAGGATAGTTGAAAAAAATACCTCTCAGACAACCACATCTCACTATTATTTCCCTTTTGTAACACAGAGACTTGGCCTTACCCATCTGCAACAATAAAATATGGTCACATATTTATACCCATATTTATATCCTTTCACTTGCCAGATGATTAAGAAGTCCAGACTTTCCCTAGGTGTCTCCTCTCCAAATATTCTCTAGAACTCCCAGGGGTGCTTGTGACTGTTAATGAGTCAGTTCTTCCTGCCTGCTGCTTCCTGCTGGGCGGGTGAGAACTCAGAAATGTTGTTAAGATCAGACTTTACTGTCCTTTGATGCTAAGAAGGCCTGGTCTGTTTGTCTTGGTTGTCTCCAGCTGTGGCTTTGCACCTTATATAAGAGGAGTTATACAGTCTTTGTCCTTTCATGGCTGGCTTATTTCATTTAGCATAATATGTTCAAGGTTCATACATGTTGTAGCTTGTATCAGAATTTAATTCCTTTGTAAGGCTAAGTAATATTCCACTGTAGGTATAGAACACATTTTATTTATTCATTCATCTGTTGATGGACATTTGGGTCATTCCCACCTTTTGGCTACTGTGGATAATGCTGATATGAACATTGAGGTACAAGTATCTGTTTGAGTTCCTGCTTTCAATTTCTTTGGATATATAACTAGAAGTGGAATTGCTGGATCATTTGGTAATTCTGTTTAACTTTTTGAGGAACTGCCATATCACTTTCCAGAGTGGCTGCCCCATTTTATACTCCCACCAGCAACGCACAAGAGTTCCAGCTTATCCACATCCTCACCAAATCTTGCTGTTTTCCATTTTGTTTTTTAAAAAATAATTTCCACTTCCATTCTAATGGGTGGGAAGTGGTATTTCACTGTGGTTTTGATTTGCATTTCCCTAATGACTAACGTTCCATGGGTCCCAAGCCTACTGAGGGTAGTGCCCTTGGTTAGGAATGTCTGCGACACCCACTGGGCACACATTACTCCCAGCGACCTCCATAGACATTTCCCCACTGGGACCCCTACTTACGACTGCGCCAGCTCTTACAGACATACTTCAGCAAAAACCGTCAGGGAACGCTGAGGAACATACTTTTAACTCACAAGTCCTGGAGGATATACAGCACACCCAAGGGCCACAGTGAGGTCATGGGTAAAGAGAGAGAGAGCTCAGACCTGGGGCTCTGCCTTTATTAGGGTCTGAGAGTGAGGTGTCTAAGAGCTTCTTGGGTTCACTCTTTATTGGCTAATTGAAAGGATAAGAGCAGGAATCGTAGCACAAGAAGGGAGAAGTGGGGTCCCCCAAGGGGATAACTCAATCAGTTATCTTGATTACCTTGGGCTTTCCAAAAGGGGACCTTCATGGGTGGGGACAGCCTAGTCCCTTATCTGGTTGGTTTGCTAGTTGCTGTGTTATACACCTGGCAATATGTTTATTCAGAATGGTTGTCTTTTGAAATGAATGCCTCGGGAATTGAAAGTCAAGCACTTACACTACAGCTAGTGATATTGAGTATCTTTTCATGTGCTTATTGACCATTTGCATATATGTACTGTATATCTATCCACCTATCTATCTATCTATCTACCTATCTATCTGTCTATCAGAAATGTCTGTTCAAGTCCTTTGCCTATTTTTGAATTGGGTCGTTTGTTTTTGTTGTTGTTGAATAATTTGCATTCTTAACAAATTCCCAGGTGATGATGATCTGAGAGTCACACTTTGAGAATTGTTTTAGATTATATATGTCAAGAGATGGAATGCCAGCCTTATTTGTGATACAAAAGACAGATAAAATTTGCTTGGTATATGGTTTTAATCACTTCTTAGGTATCAGGCTTTTGATAATTCATCATCTATGGCTTTCCTGGGATTCTGATATATTACCTTGTTCCCCATGTAGCCACGGTGGACGTCAGGGCAGCCCTGAAATTGAAAAATCCCGTTACTATGTCACCCAACACCTTCAACCCCCTAGAGATCGTACCTGGGTGTGTTATAATGTCATGGGAATACACATCTTACTAAAGCTGGACCTGAAAGGATGTTACTACTGACCTGAAGATTTAGGAAACTCTTGTTTATACATCATCATGAAGGCTCAAAACTCCTAATAAGTAAGAGTCATTTTATACATGTGTTTTTTTCTTTTTTTTTTTTTAAAGAATAATTATCTTAAAGAACTCTTGTTTATTAGACTGAGTTAGAGGAATTATCATTGGCCATGTGAATATGTAATTACCATGATTTATTTTGTCAAGTACTGAACATAAGTAAATTTCCTACACTTTTATTGAATTTGAGAAGTTAATTAGTATGACTATTAAGCAAAACCCAGAGATCATTATACATGAAATATTTCCTTATAATTCTAATAAATTGATTTCAAAACCTATTAGGCTTGAAATTTCATTCAATTGTCCCTAAACATTTTTCCCTTTGGTTAATGGATCTCTGTACTTATCCTTCTCACTAAAAATATTCTAGATCTATTTAAAAGATTTATAATAGTTCTTGCTGGACAAACATAATTAAGTTTGTTTTCTGTGAAAATCTGTGGTAATGTCCTTTGCAATTAGTGGAAAAGTATAATTTGTCTTATTATCGTTACTTAGCATTTTTGTAGCACTTCTTATTCCCCAAGTACTATATAATCACTAGTTCCTCTTGAGCTGTTTTTATGTTATACATTATAATGTTCTTTTGATACACTATGTGATTTACTTGTGTTACATCTTTCGATGTAATTCAAGGGAGAAAGGGAATAAGATGGGCTCTTGTAATACCCTGGGTTGGGGGATCCCCAAGACCACCCCCAGGTTTAATGATTCACTAGGAAGACTCACAGAACTCAATATCTAGTCATACTCACAACTATGACTTATTACAGCAAAAGGATGCAAAGCCAAATCAGCAAAGGGAAAAGGAATATGGGATAAAGTCTGGGGGAAAGCAATCTTCCAAGGGTCCTCTCCCAGTGGAGTTGCAAAGGATGTGCTTAATTCCCCCAACAACAAGTTGTGAAGACACTTGCGAGGAGAAAAGGGAACCCTCTTGCACTGTTGGTGGGAATGTAAATTGATACAGACACTATGGAGAACAGTATGGAGGTTCCTTAAAAAACTAAAAATAGAATTACCATATGATCCAGCAATCCCACTCCTGGGCATATACCCAGAGAAAACCATAATTCAAAAAGACACATGCACCCCAATGTTCATTGCAGCACTATTTACAATAGCCAGGTCATGGAAGCAACCTAAATGTCCATCGACAGACGAATGGATAAAGAAGTTGTGGTACATATATACAATGGAATATTACTCAGCCATAAAAAGGAACGAAATTGAGTCATTTGTTGAGACATGGATGGATCTAGAGACTGTCATACAGAATGAAGTAAGTCAGAAAGAGAAAAACAAATATCGTATATTAACGCATGTATGTGGAACCTAGAAAAATGGTACAGATGAACCAGTTTGCAGGGCAGAAGTTGAGACACAGATATAGAGAACAAACGTATGGACACCAAGCGGGGAAAACCGCGGCAGGGTGGGGATGGTGGTGTGCTGAATTGGGCGATTGGGATTGACATGTATACACTGATGTGTATAAAATTGATGACTAATAAGAACCTGCAGTATAAAAAACCAAACAAACAAAAAAGACACTTGCGAAATGCTGTCTACCAGGGGAGCTCATTAGAGACTCCATGCCCAAGGTTTTTATTGGGAGCTGGTCACAAACGCAACCTCTGCCTGGCATGTACCATATGTCCAGACTCCCAGAAGGAAAGCAGGTGTTCAGATTGTGATGGTTATCTTCCTGGGTGTCTAGCCTACTGGCCCCCCCTGAAGATTTTTGACTTGCCAGCCTTTCCATGATCGTGTGAGCAAATTCCTTAAAATCTCTCTCCAAATATCTCTATCTCTATGTATGTATCTATGTATCTATCTATACAGTAACAGGGAAAAAAGCATAGGGAACGCCATAGCTTGTTTATGGTTTTAAATGTAACAAGAGTGTTCCTCCAGCCCTGTGGACCCCAGAAATACCCTTTCCCCCCAGTTTATCAACAAGGTATACATGCACAAAGATCCATCAGAGAGACCAGAAAACCTTTCCAATCTATCTTAAACCTCAGACTGCGTTACCCAAGTAAAGAGGTTAGTGTCAAAAAACACTGATCCACTTTTGTAGTCCTCAGATCTGTGCTGCTTGCAGTTTCGGTCCTGTGATTTTTCACTGGATAACATAACTTTCTCTTTTAACTTCCCAGGAAATGCCATGCTTGAAAGTGCCTTGAGCTGTGAAGCATGACAAGAACTAGCACCCAAGAACTCGTCAGAATAAAAACGGTCTGACAGCAGCTACTCCGGGGAATCGCCCCTCTCCTGCAAGCCATCAACGTGAAGATGCTCCTGGGATGGAGAGACGGCAACTTTCCAGGCATAACCAGTGTTTTCGGAATCTGTACTTGTTTACTCGGTAGGTCCAGATAAAGGGCAGACGTGGATGGGCAGGGGGAAAACATATGTTTTACTTCTTCTGCATCTCAGGCTTTCATTTTTTTCCTCATTATTTTGACGGTGTCTTACCTAGTTTCCCTGGATCTTCTCTCCCTTCCCCATTTTCAATTTATTTCATATCTTGGTAAAAGATTTGTTTCTATAAGCATGAATCTAGTTATATTGCGTCACTGAGTCCCAACTCACTCTCCGCATTCCACTGAATAAACTCTCAAGTCCTTGGCATTGCATTGAGAGAACGTCACAGTGTGGCCTGAATTTATGCTCCCAGCCTCATTCCTAGCCACCTCCCTATCAAGGGTGAGTCAGTCATTCCCCTTTGACCCTTAAATCTAAGAATTTATCAGATTTTAAAGTTCTGTGGTTTTGTAAGATCCGCTATCAGTAAGATGCATTTTTTTCAAGGAAACTTTGTATTGAAATATGCAAACAAATAAGTGCACAAACCTTAAGTGTATAGCTTGATTAATTTTCTAAACAAATTTACCATCATTCAAATTAAGAGACAGACCATCACCAGCACCCCTATTAGTCTCTGCAGACCCTCTCCCACTCACTCCCTGCCCACTACCTTCTATCACTTGTGATTAGTTTTTCCAGACTTCAACTCTACATAAATGTATGTTCTCTTTTGTATCTAGCTTCTTTTGTTCAACATAGATTTATGAGGTTTATCTGTGTTAGCATATGTAACAATAGTTGGTTTATTCTCATTGTTGTATTGTGTTCCAATTTATCCATTTTATTTTGATGGACATGAGGTTGTTTTCATTTTGGGGCTATTAGAAATAGCGCTAATCTCGATATTCTTGTATATGTGTTTTGGTAGCTGCTTGTGTGTATTACAGTTGGATGTGAACCTAGGAGTAGGATTACTGGGCCATGGGGTATGTGTATCCTTAGCTTTAGTAGATACTGCAAACAGTTTACTGAGGTTGTTGTGCTAATTTATATTCCCAGCAGCAATAAATGAGTGTTTGTCCACATCCTCACCAATACTTGGTTATGCAGTCCTTTTTCATGTTAACCATTTTGGTGAATGGGTAGTGCTATCTCACTGTATTTTAATTTGTGTTCCCTGGTGACTGTTGATGTTGAGAAACTTTTTATATGTTTATTGGCCATTTTGATTTTTGTTTTTTATGAAGTGTATATTCAAGTCCTTTGCTCACTTTTTTCCTATTGATTTTAGGAGTTATTTATATATACCGAGTTTTACATCCTAGATACAGGAAATTTTATACACACACACATGTATATTTATCCCATTTTGTGTCTTGCCTTTTCACTTTCAATGTTATTTTTTGATGGGCACAAGTTCTTAATTTTACTGAAGTTCAGTATGTTCATTTTTTTTTTCTTTATGGTCAGTGTTTTTTGTGTCCTGTTGAAAAATCTGCTTGCTCCATTTGTGAAGATATTCTCCCAGCTAGAAGCATTACTGTTTTGCCTTTTATACTTAAATCTGAAATCATCTAGACTTGATTTTTTTAATATGATGTGAGGCAGGAATAACAGTATGGTTTTCCGTATGGAATCCAATTGACCCCATTTATTGAAAAATCCATCTTTTCCTCTGTTGTACTGCAGTGTCACCTTTGTCATAAATCAAGTTGCTGTATTTGCTGTTTGTCGATTTCTGGATTCTGTATTCGCTTCCATCAGTCTATTTATCTATCCTTGGGCCAATACCACATTGTCTTAATTACTACAGCTTTACAGTATCTTGGTATTTAGTAGTGTAAGTCCTCCAGCTTTGTTCTTCAAGGTTGTCTTGGCTATTCCTTTATTCCTCTAAATTTTAGAGTCAATTTGTCAATTTTCATAGAAATAAAACTTCTGGGATTTGATTGGTATTTCGTTGAATCGATATATCTATTTGTGTGAGAATTTCTGTTTTTATGATATCAGATTTTTAAATTGGTGCATATGGTTTATTCATTTATTTGGGACCGCTTTAATTTTTGTAAAAGTGCCTTACAGTTTGCTGTAAGAGGTCTTGGCTAGCATATTGTTTAGGATTTTAGCATCGATGCTCATGAGAGATATCATCCTGTAGTTTTTCTTTCTTGTAATGTCATTGTTAAGTTATGCTGGCCTCATAAAATGAGTTGGAAAGGGCTTCTGCCCTTATGTGCTATGAAAGATTTTGTTAAGACTGTTGTTACTCCATCGTTAAATACGTTTGGATGAACTTAACTAGCAAGGCCATCTAGCCTAGCCTGGTGTTTTCCTTGTAAGAGAGTTTTAAACTGAGTATTCAATTTATTTAATAGATATACGTTTAAAATTTTAAATTTATCTTTCTGTTATTAAATTGTTTTTCTTTGTACATTTTGTCTAAATTGTCAATTTGTTGACATGTTATTCACAATATCTTAGCAGTTTTTAGCATCTATTTAATCCATAGTAATGTCCCTTTTCTATTTCCAATATTCACAATTTGTGTCTTATCTCTCTTTTTCTTATCAGTTGTGCTCAATATCTATCACATTTAAATGTCTTTTCAAAGAACCAACTTTTGATGTTGTTGATTTTCTTTGTTTTATATTTTCTATTTCATTCATCTCCCCTTTCTGTTATTTCTTTTCTTCTACATTATTTGAATGTGATTTACTGTGTTTTAAGAAATTGCTTGTGATGGATACTAGGAAGATATGCATTTAAAACACTTTCTCTATAGTGGTGATAGGTTGCATTATACCATTTGCCTTTCTCCTCATTGTCTTTTGTGGAACCAAAAGCATGAGTTTTCAAATGAGGATCCCTGAAGAAACTAAGTATGAAAACCTTATTTTTTTAGAGGGCAGCTTCTATGATGTAGAGCTGTGGCCATAATTATAACTGTTAATGGAACAACTCGAAATGTTGCCCAATGGTCTGGATGGTAGAGTTCATCTCTCATGCACCCAACTTACTATATAGTAGGAAGTGACTTATACAAAGAAGAATTGAATACTGGGCAGTGGCCTTGGACAGTATGTCATTTTTCATCTCCTTTCGAGATTAATCTATCAATAGAACTGCATTAGTTTCCTAGGCCTGCCTTGACAAAGTACCACAAACTAGGTGACTTACAAAAATAGACATTTATTGTCTCACAGTTCTGAAAGCTGGACATCCGAAATCAAGACCTTGGCAGGACTGTGCACCCTCTGAAACCTATAGGGATATGTTCCCTCCCTGTCTCTTCCTAGCCTCTGGTGGTTTGGTTTGCTGGCAATCTTTGGTGTTTCTTCGCTTGCAGATGCATCACTCCAATCTTCTGTCTTCACATGGCCTTCTTCCCTCTTTGCATGTCTGTCTCTGTATTCAAATTTCCCCTTTTTTTGTAAGGACACCAGTCATATTGGATTAGGGTCCACCCTAATCACCTCATTTTAACTTGATTACCATTACAAAGACCCTGTTTCCAAATGTCATAATCTGAGGGACTGGGGGTTAGGACTCCAACATAGCTTTTTTAAGTGACACAATTCAGCCCACAACAAGAACAATTTCAGTGCTGGTTGAGAAGCCTCCACAGGTGGACAAATGGAAAGCCAGGCAATGGAGAGGGAAAGGAAAAATATCCCATAGACAAGCAGGTAAAGCACTCTCCTTGAATATCGTTCCAACGATTGAAGTGCTGCTTTACAGATTCATCAGCCTTCTTGGGCAATACTATTTCCAGCATTTGACCCTATTTGTTTTAGTCCTTGGAGTGAACATCTAATCACATGTAGCTCCCATAGAAACAAAACAGTTTGGTCCCGGGACTCAGCCCTATCACTGATAGGAAACCTGGCTTAACATTGTGAGGCCAAATCGTATGAATTGCTTTCAAACCTATGCATGCTAAATTAAATCTGTATTTTCAAGATGGCAGTCACCTTAGGCGAAAAGGAGGATTTTAGAGAATGATTGGAAGGATGGGAAGCTAGTGCCTGCCCTTCCAGACTACACTGAAGCTTCTCTCTGGCACCTCTTACCTTTCAGAAATTTAGTACCTACTCTGCTCTTGTGATTCTCTGTGGTTGTCTGCAATGTTTCTTTCTAAATTGCACTTCAGCAGTATCACCCTCTAGGCAGCCTCAATAGATTTTTAAGAACAGAAAGCAGAGGGGCAAATGAACTACTAAGAATAGCTACATTCCTGGGTCAGTTAAATCCAACTCAACATCCTTAGTGCTTCTGTAATGCGATAATACCGATGATCTACCTCATAGCGATGTTGTAAGAAATAACAAATTAATGATTGCAAAGCACTCTGAAAATAGAAAGGGCCCAATAAAAGCTTGTAATTATTAATGCTAATCATTTGCAAGTGACCTAGAAATTACTGTTAAGTTATTACATACTTCTTGTCATCCATTCTTTTCTTGTAAGTTTTGGACTTCCAGCCCCAAATTCTGTGTTGAGAGAGATTATATATTGCTACACTGCAGCCCTCAGGAACCCTCTTGGCAGAAACTTAGAAGCAACACTATCCCTGCATCTCTTGTCTCTAAAATTTTCTCTTCCCTATTGTTGAAATTGGATACAAATTCTTGATATTTATTCATTCACTCATTCATTCATCCATCCAACTGTTATTTATTGAGCATTGCAGGCACAGAACTGGATTCTGGGGATACAAAGATGAAAAAAATACACATGGTACCTATTCCCTTGGAGTTTATAGTTTTAGAGACAGAAATAAAATAACCTGGCAGTTGTAAAGAATGTACAGAGTGTACTAAGATGGAAATAGCAGAGGATGCTAGGAGGGGACAGATGACCCCACATGGGAGCTGAAATATACAGCCAGGGACTGGATTGATAGGATATTGTTGAATTGGAACATCATGCCTCACCCTTAAATGTCATCCTGTTTCCTTCCATCACACTTTCCTAAAAGAACTGTACTTATGGATGAACTTTCTCACCACCTTATTTCTCCAGGTAACAATTCATCAATGTCCTTTGTCCTTCCTCTCTTTAAAAAAATGAATGCGAGAGGCAGATCTTTCACCAAACCAAAGAGGACTTACCCTATCTCCCCAGCTACCCAGGGGGCAGAATGAATAACTCATAACCAACCACCAGAAAGACGTGCAATGATCTGTTAGGTTTCCATGTCTGCTGGACCTTGAACGTTTTCTGTGAAGAGTACAGAGCCCCTCGTGCAGGTTCATCTTTATTCCAGGACTAACAATGACCCTGGTTAGGGGAATATCCTAGTCAGGGCTTGGGGTTATTAGTCCTGCTATCCTCAATGCCTCCCTACCCTGGTACCCTGATCTCTCCTCCTTCCTGTGTCTTGGTGGTTAAGGTCGTAATTAATTTTCCAGTTCCTTGGAAGCAGGATGTATCCCTCGTTCTCTCTACACTGGTGTTTCCATCTTGCACCTCAGCCCTTCTTTGTGACTGGAGAGTTCCACCACCCACCTCCCCAGTCACAACCCCTTTTCTGATGATTACTATCCCACAGCTAGCAGCTCGACTATGGCTCTTTCTGTCCTTTCCCGACGCAGCCTTGGAAGCCAGACTTGTTTTGAATGGTTTGTTAATGGTACTTGAATCTGGCCTGTTCACCCCTTCCTTACCTCCCCGCCTTCCACAAATATTTATTGAGTCCCTCCTCTGATCTCCACACAGTGCTCAACCCTGGGGACACAAATGTTTAAAGTAACATTCAGAGTTCCCTACACAGCATTTTTTTTTTTTTTTTTTTTTTTTGGCTGCGTTGGGTCTTCGTTGCTGTGCGCAGGCTTTCTCTAGTTGCGGCGAGAGGGGGCTACTGTTCGTTGCAGTGCGCAGGCTTCTCGTTGCAGAGCACGGGCTCTAGGCACGCGGGCTTCTGTAGAGTAGTTGTGGCTCGCGGGCTGTAGAGCGCAGGCTCAGTAGTTGTGGCGCACGGGCTTAGTTGCTCCGGAGCATGTGGGATCTTCCCGGACCAGGGCTCGAACCCGTGTCCCCTGCATTGGCAGGCGGATTCTTAACCACTGCGCCACCAGGGAGGTGCCACACAGCTTTCTTTAGAGTCACCAGATACTGGGAGGACCCTTGCAGCTTCTCAGCCTACTAGGGTGGAAGGCATTTAAAAATAAGGTCAACTAAGGCCAGGGTTTGAAGCTGTCACTTTAGAAAGTGACTGCTCCCTGGGTACTCACCAGAGCAGCGGGCCGCTGACTCTGACCAGCTTGGATCTCTCTGTTCTGACTTTGGGCTCATTCAGTGTCCTCTCAACTTTGCTCAGCAATCGTCTTTCTCCTGTGAGTACAGTCTGACCCAGTAAATGGCCATTCTTTCTGCTCAACACATCCTCTAATTCCTGTAATTGTTCCTGGACTCTATAATGGGCTTTGATTGTAACCATGAATCGTTTTTCTGTGTTTGATTTTCCCAAAGCCCCAAGAGAAGTGCTTTACTCTGCGATTTCTTGGATTTGACCTGTTGGGCCAATGTTTTAGGAGCTCAGTCAAGTATGTGGATACCAGCACCCATGGGTCCTGATCTTCCTGCCTGGACCCCTACCAGCTGGACCCATTCTCCTGCTCCCACTGGAACGTGGTTTTAGCAGAGAGGGCAGAGTGCAATGATTTCTTGCTTGAGAGTTGTTTCAAGTAGTGGGAAGCCCAGGCTCGGAGCTGTCATGGCATCAGCTGGATCTCTCAAATCTCCATAAGGTTCATTTTTGTTTACTTCAGGTTGCACCCTGTTATTAACATCATTAAATACATTTCTGAACTAGACGCAGGAAAAAAGACACAATGGGTTAAAATCAACCAAGGTTAGCAAATTCAAGGGAAGAGTGTGGTTTTAGGTATTTTCTTTAATTCAGATCACTCAGAATAATGTACCCTAATCGTACTTTGTAAATATCTGTTTATTCTACAGATAAATATGTATAACAAGTATACAATAGATACAAAGAATTGAATGCTCTGTGTCCTGTCTTGTATAATTTAGGAATCAACCTCTAGGTCTAGGTCGGCTGTGTCCCTCATTGCCTATTTTCTAAACTCCAGGATTTGGAAAAAATCTATTTTTTTTTTAAAGTGATTGTTAAGGAAGGCTTGTAAGGCTATAGTTTAGTACAATTATGATGTTAGATTCTGGGACTGCTAACCTGGCAGTCCTATGACCCCAAAGGATAAGTTAATTTAAAGTAGATAAAGGAGAACTACAATTATTACCTTTTGTAGGGCCAAGGAGTGCTTGTTAGGAACAAAGTGTGTGATCGAATGCTAATGATGGTTCTGCAGGCTGAGCATTTCTGAATACTTTTGGTACACAAATTGCTCTTGGTGGATGTAACTCTTTCTCGTGAAATTTGCTCCTTGGGGAAGTATAAAAGAAAAGTATGTCTTTCTTAGGTCTGTTGTTCAGAGAAAAATGGCACTGCTTTTATATAATGAGGAATAAGGTAGGAGAGGGAGATGGCTATATCACATTATCTCCATTTTGTCATTCTGTGTTGGGGATGGCATAGAGCCAGTGCATCTGAACATTATTATAGAACATGGTTGCTATTAATCAAGTACATTGCAATGTTTTTTTTTTAATTTCTAAAAATTTTATAACTTTTTATTTTATATTAGAGTTCAGTCGATTAACAATGTTGTGTTAGTTTCAGGTGTGCAGCAAAGTGATTCAGTTATACATATACATGTATCTATTCTTTTCCCATTTAGGTTGTTACATAATATTGAGCAGAGTTCTCTGTGTTATACAGTAGGTCCTTGTTGGTTATCCATTTTAAATATAGCAGGGTGTACTTGTCATCCCAAGCTCCCTAACTATCCCTCCCCCCTTATTTTTGGGATATAAATCTTCAGATGACATAGCAAGAATATATCCTCTGCAATTGTCACCAAAGGAGGACAGAACCCCAGTTCCTCAACTGTTCTAGACAGAGCCGGGACTCTGTGCCTCTTTCAAGTACCCTGAGGTTAAGTTGGATGATATTTCTTGGAAAAGCAAGTGATGAAATAATGTAATAAAACAATCATTATACTCTGGATTTGTGAAATTTAAAAAAATAGCTTTAGATACTTTCATGTGTTTTTTTTTCTTTTTTAAAAAAACTTAGAAATATTTTCCATTTACGCCTCTATATGTTAGAATAAAAATTGTATGATCCTACATTATGGGATTGTTCACTCTAAGGTACTGCTCTACTGAGAGAAACCAACCTTTTTGAATGCTTAACCCTGGGCCTGGAATCTGTAGTTCATAGGTTTTAGTAAATTCCTGGCCACTGCCTTGCTTCAGGTGGACGTAGACGAGTACTTTCACCTCCTTGGACTTTTATTTGTGTCTCCAAGAAGTGAGGGTTAATATAGAAAAAGTCATCCAATTGCTTGGCTAGCACTGTTCCCTGTGCAATGTGGCTTTCAGTGCCCCAAGAGTCCTACATGGACCTTCACCCAAGTTGTGAGGGAAGTTGGTGGTGAGGGAATGCAAAAGATGCTGGTGGATATAACCAGCAAGAATTTGCCCATCTTTGCCTTCTGTACCTGCACATAGGGTACCCCAGACTCCTCCACATGCCTCTAGCCTGAGATAGGAGTCAACATCTGGGGTTCTAGGTTACTTTGGTGGAAATGGCCACCAAAGTATCCCCCCTCTAGACTCGGTCATGCATTAGATTGTTGTGCCCTGGGCACGTGCCCAGGTAATTAATTGGAATGGCTGCTTTGCCCTGTGATCTTTAACACACCAAGATTTGTGGTCATCTCTGAGACTGCATTGCAAAGTCAAGGCCATGTCCAGTCACTCTTGAGATCTCAGCAGATCTGTTTTTCCCAACCTCTTTTCTTCATCCTATTGTTTCATTCTTTATTCCTTTGAAAGTGAGGCTTCAACAAAATGCTCATCGCAAAAAGAAATCAATGAAAAGACCTAATAAATTCATAATTTCACACCTAAAAGGCTACACAATTGTGCATGTTTTTGAAAGCCAGGTCTTTATATTTGCATGTGCTAAAAGAAACCTCTCAGACATACAGAATAAAATCTCCTATATTTCTCATTCTTTCTCAACGCCTTCTACCTTTTAGAATAACAAACTAAAGGATTTTAGGATAAAAAGAAATGTTCAACATGCTGCCAAGAATGGACAACACCAACTCACATCTTAAATACCATGAATTTTCTTCTCTACTCATATCTATTCTTCGATTCACACTCACAGTATGTTAAACTCTGAATTTCATCATAATGCACCACGGCATTACAGGTCTAATCCTCACCACTAAATCAGAGTCCTGAACTGATTCAACAAATTGAAGGGACTCAACATAGGTGGATTTGCTGCTGAATACCTTGCTTTGATCTCTCTAAGGATCTGAAGTTAGCATACTTGCCTTTGGGTGTCTGCCAGTCTTTTATTTGAAAAATCCAAACAAAGATCTCTCCCCTCAACAGTGTATACCTTAGGGAGACTTCCAAACAACATCCCAAAAGACAGAGCTGCCAAGAGATAGTAAACAACGTTCAATAAATAGAACCTGTTTTGGTGAATGCCTTCTGGTGTTGTATGTTTTGGTGTAGCAAACTTTCCCAGTCAGTTAATAATTGATGGACTGGGACTTCCCTGGTGGCTCAGTGGTTAAGAATCTGCCTGCCAATGCAGGGGACATGGGTTCAATCCCTGGTCCGGGAAGATCCCACGTGCCACGGATCAACTAAGCCTGTGCACCGCAACTACTGAGCCTGCACTCTAGAGCCCACGAACCACAACTACTGAGCCTGAGAGCCACAACTACTGAAGCCTGTGTACTCTAGGGCCTGTGTGCCGCAGCTACTGAGCTCATGTGCTGCAACTAATGAAGCCTGTGCATGCCTAGAGCCTGTGCTCCGCAACAAGAGAAGCCACCGCAAGGAGAAGCCCGCGCACCGCAATAAAGAGTAGCCCCCGCGCGCCACAACTAGAGAAAGCCCTCACGCAGCAACGAAGACCCAACGCAGCCAAAAATAAATAAATAAACTATAAAAAAAATAATTGATGAACTATTTGAACATATTGAGGCACAAATATACAACTTTAATTGGAAAAACTCTTATTTATCCTTATTCTCCTTCCCTCCCCCCATCATGGTATTCTAATGGTGTCCTTCAAAAGTAATTCCAGGGTTTAAGAAGGCTTTTTTTTTTTTTTTTTTTAAAAAAGAAGGCATTAAAAAATAGTTTTTCCTATCCTGATGGATCCTGCATACTCTCCAAGGAACTACACAGAGTTGACAATATCAGGTATTTTAAAGTTACTCTACTAAAAGAGAGTGGATGGAAACATTTTTAGAAAAATAATTATTTATAAAGCAATGTCTCTAATTGGACAGACAAGTGAGAGGATGAATGACTTGGCTGTTATTTTCTTGGGGGATGGGGGGCTTTTTCCAGTGTTCTGGAAAGTTCAGCCCAAATCTCTCCTTATTCTGGGATGGGGCTGGCCACAGCTGTGGAAGCAACAGAGACTCCCTTTGTTCCTGAGGCCGGACATTAGCTGTTAGAGCAGACAAGCCTCCACTGTTCCCATCAGGCGTGCAAAGGAAAAGCCTGTTGCAGAGCTGTGGGGAGAAAAGCATGAGAGCCAAGTTTTAATTAATCAACAAAGTCATCAGATAGGGTACAAGGCGGTTTGCAACAGTACCTAGCATACAACAATGCAGAAAATAAGCAAGGAAATCAAGAAGATTCGTGGGTGAAAGAGAAAGGAAATGAAGGGGAGGATTAAGATGAAACTAGACCGGAAGTTGGTACCCAAAACACAGCTATAAAGCCCAGGACACATGAAGAGGGAAGGATGATCGGTTACACATAAAACCAGAGCAAGCTTGGTCTCTTGGGCTGCAAAGCTCTCCTCCAACTTCTGACTACAAAGAAATTCCTCTAGCAGCTTTTATCTGGAATATCTGCAACCTCATTCCTGTATCAAACACAGTGATCACATTTTCTGTGGTTATTTGGTTTAATGCCGTCGGTGTAGACAGAAGAGAGATCACATTCTCTCAAGTCAGATTTGTGGGACAGAGCTTTCTCTCTGAGACTCAACAACAGTCTACCTCTGTGTTCTTCTTCTTCTCCTCTCCTGCCTCTCTCTTTAGCTCTCCACAGAAGAGGGAGGAAAAAGAAAAGGAAATAAATATTCAATTTTTCTTACTGTATATGTTAAGTGCTGGGTTAGGAGATTTGCATATGTTATTTCATGTAGTCCTCACAATAAATCTATAATGGAAGTACTATTTCTCGCATTTTATAGATGAGGAAAGAGGCCCCCATACCAGAGGTTAAAAAATTTACCCGATGCTGGTATGTGTTAGAAGCATGATTTGGACCCACAGCTGGACTTTGATGATAAATCAAATATGGCTATAATTTCTGCTCAAATCAATCAATCAGCAAGATCTTTCTAAGATCTTCCTTGTGTCCAGGTCTGGAGATATTCTATAACTCCACCAAATTCCCCCATTTATTTGCTAACTCTCAGCCTGGGGAGAAAAGGCAGGAGAAAAGATCTGTGGATTAAAGAGGAGTGAAAGGGATTTGATATTTTTTATATTCCAGTGATGTTTCATTTTTCTACTTTATTATTTTTTTTCTGATCATCCACCCTTAAGCAATATATCGGTCAGGATATTAAAAATGAGCAGAAAACTGTTTTTTTTCAGCTACTCTTTATCTGAGCAAGGCATAGCTAGCTAGAGGTAATTACAGTCCATTTTGGAGAACAGACTGCCTGCCTCGGCATGTTTTTATTCCTAATACTGTCAGGCTGTAGATGAATCCAGGACAAAGCGTCTTCATTGTATTATATGGGAGAGAAACAGAGTCAAAGTCATCTTAACTTTGTAATGAATAGCATTTGTCAGAGTGAATATTTGGCTCCTGGGAGCTTAAAGGAGAAACAGGACTAAAATGCTTTAATAGTCCAGAGACTAGCACAGTGAAATGAATTTATTGCTTTTAGGAGAGTCCCCAGTGGACAGCGCATAATGAAACTTGCTATCTGATGAGGCCGCCTCGGTGTAGGAGACCCACGGGCAGGCAGAGCAGCATACTGAACGCCGGCTCCCAGGAACCTGAGGTGACTCTCCCACCTGCCGCAGAGGTGGCGGATTTCTCTGCTGTCCGGGTGAATTGATATGTAGAATAAATGTTGAAAGCTCTTAGTAGGGGTGGTGGGGTGTGGTCACGGGCCTATCGCAACTGCTGCCCCCGAGACCATCCATTTTCAGGGTTGGCTGTCCAGATATTAGACAGATTGGACACCAGTAAGACACTAACAGCCTGACTGTACTTGGATTAGCTATAAAATGAAGCACACCAATTTGTGACCAGCGGGGAGTGTTTTTAACAAATCCAGAGGCCCAAGTAAGCTCTCCAGATGCTGAATAACAAAGTAAATGAATTGGGCACCTCTGACCTCCAAGCACAAAGCCACTCATTGGACAGAGGAAAACTGACAGAGAAAGAAGGACCAACAGCTATTGGAAGAGGTGGGAGTGGGGGGCTAATGCTTTTTGATGCTGAAGAAAAAAATTGTAGGAAGGGGCTTCCAGTTTTGCCAAAGAATAAAAGGTTAAAACATTTCCACAGCCTCTAAGATGAAGAGGAACCCAAGAGACTCACATAGAACAAACAATTTCAAAACTAAGAAAACAGGAGTGGAAGGAGAGAAATGCAAACATCTATCTAGATATAACTCCAATGAGTAGCAATTGAGGGGGAGACAAATCCATTTATCACTTCTTCCTCATCACTAAAAGGCATATCTTAAAGCTTTTATTCCATTATTCACTCCATTTATGTATGTGTAATATTAAATCATTTCATTATATTTTCCTATATTCCACTGGATTGAATATTGTCCAAGGACAGGGACCATATTAATGTAGGCGAGAGGAGTGCAAATTGGTGCAATCACTTTGGAAAACAGTTTGATATTATCTCCTAAAGTCGAACCTTTTTATGGCCTAATACTTAACAATTCTACTCATAGACAAATAGCCAAGATACATTCCTGCACATATATAGCAGGGGATACATATAAGAATGTTCGTAACATTAAAACCTGGGACCGAATGTCTATAACTGAAGGGCACAAATAAATGGTAGATTCACATAATGGAATATTATATAGTAATCAAACAAATGAACCACAGCAATTTTGCAACAGTATGGATAAATCTCTGCAAATAATATTAAGTGGGAAAAACGAAGACTGGTCAAAATGAATATACCCTTTTTACAAAGTTAAAAACAATTTAAAAAATATTTTTAAAGGACTATATGGATATACAAAGAACACATACACATATGAAAGCAGGGAATGATGGCCATGGAATTCAGGGTGGTGTGGAATGGGCTGGGGAGACCATGTAGTCGGATATGGGTTTTCAAGGCTCTGGCTTTTATTTTGGGTGGTGGGTTTACAGGTGTTTAATACAAATGACTAAATAATGAATAAACAGAAATGGGTCAAGCATGGGCCAATAATGAGAGTGTGACCAAGGATTATGGAAAATCCAATTCTGGCCACCTGAGAGCCAAAGGGATGAAAGAGAAAAATAAGAATAAATGATGCTGATCCTAGAACACTTCATTTAGTACTTGCTGTTTAACGGAATTTCATAACCATGATGATGGAATAAAATATTTGAATCTAATTAGGCTCCTTGGTAATAGGGTTACTCATAATTAGTACTCCAAGCAGACTGATTCTCATCTGTTGGTCCAAGTTTTTGAGTCTTGACTCAAGCATTGGCATAATTCATATGAAGAAATTATTTTTTCTAAATATTCCAACATTTATTTTTTTCAACATTTTATGAAAATTTCAAATTTATAGCAACATTGCAAGAATTTTACAATGAACATCGTATACCTACCACCTACATTCTACCATTAACATTTTACTCTACTTATTTTATCAGGTACCCATCTACCCTTCTATCCATCTATCAACCAACGTTGCAAGAATTTTACAGTGAACATCGTATACCTACCACTTACATTCTACCATTAACATTTTACTCTACTTATTTTATCAGGTACCCATCTACCCTTCTATCCATCTGTCAACCTATCTCAGTTTTTTGTTGCATTTCAAAGTAAATTGCAAATATCAGCATACTTCTCCACAAATACTTCAACGTTCATATCTTTAACTAGTTCCAACATTTATTTTCTTTTCTCGTTTACAAGGGGCTATAGATAAAAAAAAAAAATCAGGCATTTTGAGTGAGAAAGAAAAGTGAGTGTCAAGTAGATTTGAAACAGAAAGCAATAAAAAAGAATGTGGTTTTTAAAAATGCTCTTAAATAAGTGAGCTCCAGCACCTCAGGAGCGGCTTGACCAGGGAAAAGAATACTGTTCTGTCAGCAGAGGAGGACAAGTTGATCCTGAATGTGGCCCAAGGGAAACACAGTCCAGGGCCGGGCAGCACAAAGGTAAATACATCTGCAGAACTGTTGACAGGCAGAATCAAATCCCCACACTCTGAATGGCCCCATGTCATTTTATGTGGCCTCTACAGTAGGAGCACTTACAGCCTCCCTGGAGCATTGATTTCAGCTTTTGTTTCTGAGCTGAACTGGATGTGAACCTTCAAGTAGGAGAAGCCCGAACACAAAGACTCTTACAAGCAAACATGGCAGAACTTGGAAGGGCATTTTTTACCCCAACACACTATCACGATTATCTGATAAAGGGAGCAATATCGCTACAGCGATCGCTGGCCCCGATCAGGGCCCTCCTGCCAGGTACTTCCAGGAGGTTGGCGGGACCTCTGTCCCATACTCTTTAAACTCCAGTTCAGAAGAGACTATTGCTTGAGTTACTATCCTCCCACTTTAGCCCATGGCATAGACCTGCCACCTTCCACAAAATAATTCCTCGCTTGGTTCGGTTCTACCAAAGCCATCTAGGAAGTCCAATTCTTGGTATTTGGGGCTGTTATCAGAGGGCTCCAATTAACACACACGTAACTTAACAAGCATAGACGTAACTTGGGTGGAAGAAAAACATTAGTATGCTTAGTCTGTAAGATTAGCAATCAATCATTTAGAAGGGGGCAATGCTTTAAGACATGAGTCAGAAAACTATGGCTGGCATGTCACATCCAGTCCTCAGCCTGCTTTTGTAAATAAAATTTTATTGGAACTCAGCCATGCTCATTATTTTACCTATTGTCTGTGGCTCTTTCACGGCCAATAGCAGTGTGGAGTAGTTGCAACAGAGACCACATGACTTGCAGAGCCTAAAAATACTTACTCACCGGCCCTTTACAGAGAAAGTTTGCGGGCCCATGGGTTGAATGCAGTGGCTTTCAGGGAAGATACATTTTGGTGGAGTGGGTAGAGATCCGTGAAGGCTTTTAGACAGTCCTACGGAGTCCCCTGTGGATGTGTGTTCCTTTCCACACTTACACTTCATCAACCAGAGAAACTCTGCTCCAATTTCCTTTACACTTTGGGTTTTGGTATAAGTGTTCATTTGAACAGAGTTCTACAGCTTTCAGAAGCTTAAAAACAAAACAAAACACTGTCTACAGCAATGATTCTCAACCGTGGCTGCATGAGAGCATTGTCTGGGGGCCTTAAAACAAATACCAGCAATCTGCTCTGGAATTGAAATAAAAACAAACTTCCCAGGTGATTCTACTGTACATCCAGGTTGGAAAATCACTGGTAGAGGGAACAAGGTCAATTCCAGGTGAGGTGCCCCTGCAGAGGCCTTGGACAGTGAACGAGGTGGATGAGAGTACTGAAAAACTGTCAGAGGCAGACCCAACTGGGTAAGAGAGACACAAAATATAGGAGTTGAATCAGGACTTTCATAGGTCAAAGTCTGTTAAAGTTGATGTGTATCTAACAGTTGTATCTTAGTCTACGATGCAAATTGGCTTATTATATTCCCTCCAGGCCACTTAAACCAGGATGGCTGCAGTTAAAAGGTGCAATTCAGGAACATATTTAAAGTTGGCCTGGATGTAAAAGCATAATCTAACCAGAATTTTAAAATATGCCATGCTACCACACACTGTCCTGTACCTGGTCCTGTCCTCAGGGCCTTGTGGGAGGTCATTTCAGATATCGGAGTAGATGATAAAATGGCAGCGAGGAAGAAAAATAGGACAAAAGATAATACCTTGGTTTCCACTGGTAGGAACTTAGGCTACATGCTTATTCTCATGTGAGATTTTCTCCAGCATGTTCTCTAGTGATACTCTGGAATTTTTTCCAGGGTCTTTGGAGCTCAGAAAGTCAGATACACACAAGGGAGGGGAGGAGTGTGGAGGGGCTGGGTTAGGATGTTCCTATGGGGCAGAGGTGGTGACTTCTAAAAGCTTCTCTGGTAAGAAGCATCTCTGATTCTACAAACAAGCAACCAGGAACAAGGCACTCAGGGATCTCACTCATAGTTGAGGGGAGAGGTTTTTCCTTTCCTTCTGAGAATTGTGATTTAAGTGAACTGACCCCCTACAGAGTTCCTACCCCTGCCTACTGGGACCCAAAGTTCCCAAATACAGGGCAGGAAAGACAAACAAGACTCTGAAATACTTGTGAAGACATTCCTTTTTTTTTTTTTTTTTTTGAGGTGTAATTGACATATTAATATCATATTAGTTTCAGGAGTACAACATAATGAATTGATATTTGTATACATTGAGAAATGATCACCACAATAAGTCTAGTGAACATCCATTACCATGCATAGATACTAGATTTTTTTTTCTTGTGATGAGAACTTTAAGATCTGTTCTCTTAGCAACTTTCAAATATGCAATACACCTATTGTTAACAACGGTCACCCTGCTGTACATTATCTCCCCAGGACTTATTTATTTTATAACTGGAACCTTGTACCTTTTGACCCCCTTCACCCATTTCAACCGCCCCTCACTGGAAGAGATTCTTTTTGAAAGCCCACGGAGTGTGCTTGGAGATAGGGGATGGGGAGGGGAGGGGAGGGGATTGGGTGGGTGTACACACGAGTAAGAAGGACAGCAACACAGCCCTAAAAGTGCATTCTCCACAGCCCTTTTAGACTTGAAATTTTTATTTTCAGAAGTTGTTTCTTGCCGTAGGATGCCTTCCATCCTCCTATACATGGAAAATTTTACCCGTATTTCAAGACCCCTTTAAAAGTCATCTTCACTGTGAAATCTTCTCGAGTTGGCCCCGATGGAGTTGGCCACTCCCACTGTGCTTCTTTAGCACTGTTTTATTTCTCTATTTCAGTATTGTGATGATGTGTCTTCAGGTCTGTTTCCCATTGAGCTGTGAGCCTCTAGGGATGTAGGCAGTGTCTCAGTCCTCTTTGCACCCTCTTTGCCCAGCCCAGAGGAGACATACAACATAGACCTAGGAAGCAAATCTATCCATCTTTTCTTAAATCAGTATCTTATAAGTATGTTTAAATTGCCTATTATAAAAGAACAGGTAAATTATGACTTAGAAGGTATATTCAACAATAAACATTCATTAAGAACCAACTCTGTGCCAGGCATGGTGGCCTGTGTTGGGAATGCAAAGTTAGATGTAATCAGCATGGTTTCTGGTGTCTAGCAGGTTACAGTTTAGTGGGGAGACAAATCGTTAGGGCGAAGTGAGCTGAGCTACTTCAGAAGCATGAGCAAGGCAGTGTAGGAGCAAAGAAGGACGTGTTTACCTCTTGTGGATAGCCCAAGAAAACCTGCCTAGAGAGAGTGTGAGAATTTTCCTAACAGTGAATCTTTGTGTGGGGTGGGTGTGGATGTGTGGATGAAGTAGAGACAGGGAAGGTAGGTATGCTTTGGGGGTGGGGGGTACGTTTTAGAGGGTTTGGGTCTAGAACCATGGTGGAAAAGAGTACAAAAATGTTCTCTCAGCTGATTCCTCGGAGGGGAACCGACTCTCTTTTCCTGGACAATGACAGTTCAGGAGATGACCATTCCTAAGAGAAAAAGGAAGAAAAGAACCACTGCTTCACTCACTAGTTTGACCAAAAATTGGCAACCCGCATTGTAAGGGATCATAAGATAGAGAAAGCTTTTTTTCCTGTAAAATTAGTTGGATTTTACACAACCCAGCAAGCAATAACAAGGCCCCCTACATCACTTTGTCAGAGAGAGGCCAGTAATTTTCAGGTGGGAACCGATCCATTTACACAATGGGAGAATTTCCCTCACGTACAAAGTGCTCCATAGCAATTTGTGGCCTCACAGGATGCCATTTATAGTTCCTGCCGTGGCAGGAAAATTAGGGGGCAGAGTGATTATTACTCTAATCGCAAAGCTGAAGGATGCCTTGGTCATACTGGTCTATTTTACCTTTCCTGCCAGCAAGGGACTGCTCTACTTGGCTTTCAGCCTTGAAGAAGCAAAGTGAAAAGGGCCACATCAGGTTCCCTCTTAGATATTAGCTTTCAGCTTGAAAGTCTCCTCATCAGCCGCTAACTAGAGCCCAGGGTCTGAAGTCACTACCCAAAATAATGCCCCATCTTCATTTAGAAAATATCTTAAATTCTTCTTTAGGGAGTCAACCCGGGCTCAGGAAGCTGGATTTCAATGAAAATGAGATCCCCAAAGAAGCCCTGACAATATTGCATAAAAGCTGTCCCATCGTCATCTCTAAGCAGTTCATTTAAATGTTGTATTTTATTCTTGCTAAATACTTGGATGGTTCCCAATTTGCACTTTGCAAGGCAGAAGTAAACATGATGTCCCAGTCTGGATTGTGTGGAGAGGTATTCCTAGCAGGATCTCCCTTTACTGTGCTCAGCTAATTGCTAATTATGTAGTGATGGATGTAAGTTGCACAGTTGGCACTTTAGGCTCACAAGCTCACTATCCGTTTCTGCTACTAAAAGGACAATGGCTGAAATAGTAAGAGATTACCAACCGTATCTCAGTCCATGAAAATACAGTCTAAATGGGTGCAATAACCCTTCGGAAGAGCAGAAGAGGCTTTAGGGAAGAGGGTGCTAGAGGTAGGTCCCGCCCAGACTCTACCCTGACGTTACAGCTTAGGGTTATGAAGAAAATGTTCCGTGCATCTCAGTTAACCTGGAAAGAAGAATAGATGCTCTTGTTTGCGGGAGGAACAACACCACCAAACATTTTGTTCAGAGAAGAAGAAATGGCACTAATAGTGATACCGGGCCTTTGAAAGTCATGTTGCAATGTTAAGCCTTTCTCACATATCACCTCCTTGAATCATCTAATAACAAGATTGTTGAGTGGGTCATATTGTTAATTCCATTTTGTACATGATGAAATAAAAAACCGGAGAAAAGCTGGTAATTCACTAAGCCACGCTGCTAGTTAATGGTAAGGTAGGCAGACCTCACATCGCATCTGTCATCAGTGTCATGCCGATGTGGCCGTAGCTAAGTGGCTGTCTCTCTTCGCATCATATTTATGCGATTTGGAATTTTGGTTTGTAGGTTCATTTTGAGTAGGAAGCTTTTGATTTATGACTTATTTTTTCCTTGCTCTCTATCGTATCCTTGATGTTGAGAAAGCAAAAGCTCAGACTAAGAAAGTAAATAAAATATCTGCCCTGCTACTCGTCACTCTGGGCTAACAGGTAACAGATAAAGCCAGCTGCAAAGTGAAGAGTAACCAATATTTCTCCCAAGGACACTCTGCCATTGTAAAAATTCACAACCACCCCCATTTTTTAAGGGGCGTTTCTTTTACGTATTCACTGTGTAAACTTGTTTTCTAAAATCACAGACTGTCTGAGATTTTGCAGTTTGAAATTATATCAGGAAGAATGAGCATTCCACTTTTGCCTGGACGGTCTAAGTCATTCTGCAACAGACAAGCAGCCTCAATGATCAACCCAGGCACAGAGGCTCAGATGAGGGGTTTCTGAACACATTTCACTTCAACTTAACTTTGCAGTTTCCAAGGAAATGAGACCCTGAGTCCACTTCACAGTCCTAGCCTGGTGTTGACCCTTTTATTCACAGGCCTGCTTAGTGTTGAGTCTATCAAAACACCACTTCATTCCATAACGAGACACCACTTCATACCTACTAGGATGCCTATAATCAAAACCATGGAAATAACAAGTGTGGGTGAGGATGTGGAGAAATTGTAACCCTCATGCATTGCTGGTGGGAATGTAAAATGGGGCAGCTGCTGTGGAAGACAATTTGGTGGTTCTTCAAAAACCTAAACACAGAATTACCAGATGGCCCAGCAATTCCCACTTCTGGATATATGCCCCAAAGCTTTGGAAACAGGGACTCAAACAGATACTTGTACGTCAATGTTCATTGCAGAATTATTCCTGATAGCCAAAATATGGAAACAACCCAATATCTGTCGATGATGAATGGAAAAACAAAATGTGGTCTATACATACAATGGAATATTATTCAGCCTCAAAAAGGAAGGAAATTCTGAAACATGGTACAGTGTGGATAAACCTTGAGGACATTATGCTAAGTGAAACAAGGCAGTCACAAAAGGAGAGATATTGTATGGTTCCCTTACTTGAACTACCTAAGTAGGCAAATTCCTAGAGACAGAAAGTAGGAGTAACTGCCAGGGGTGCGGGGAGGAACACGAATGAGGAATTAATGGTTAATGGCTACAGAGTTTCAGCTGTGCAAAATGATGTGTCCTGTAGATGGAGGGTGGTGATGGTAGCACAACAATGTGAGTGTACTTAATGCCACTGAACTATACACTTCAAAATGGTTAGGATGGTTTAAATAAACACCCTCTTCATTTAAATTTCACCTAAACTCCATTCTTCTCCAAATCCTATGCTAACCCTATTTTCCCCCTTTGGTGAGACACTCACAGTTTCTCTGGGGGTGCTGTCTTGCTCATAGCAATGAGTAAATAAACCTGGTTTTGTTGGACTATAGGTTTGTCCCTGGTGGACTTTTGTTGATTGGACTAAGAAAGTGTTCACTATTCTCTAACAAACCAGATCTATCATAATGAAATTTGGGGAAGAGTGGCACACGGTGACCTTGGGGATATTGAAGATCCTTCCACTGAGTCAAGAGGAAAACTTAAGTCTCCAGCTGAGGACTGGTTTGTTCTCCCTTCTCCCAGAGCCCTGAGTTTCCATAAAGTCATGGCTCCACGCAGATGGTGGCAGCATTTGTGTTCAGCATCTTTTCAAGAACAGAGGACCCCATCCTAGTCCCTGGGCTCTCCATGCATGTGGCTCCAGGTCCATCTAGGGAGAAGCACTGTTTATCCTTGTCATTCTGAAGTTGTGACTCCTCAGGTGCCATTGCTGGCTTCCTGACCCAGATCCCAGTGGGGCTGGGGCTTCTGTCTCTTTCACCGTTCTGAGGTCCTGTTCCGCTTCTGGTCCGCAGAGATATTTATCTTGTTTTCTTACACTGACTATACCCATTTATTTGTCTATCATTGTTGATTTTAATGAAGGGTTGAGAGTGAGGCATAGGGAATGCAGCAAAGCATGAAGACACTGTGTCATCCTGACCAGAAGTTCTAGTTTAAATGCTTTAGTGGCATTGAGCTCTAAAAACGATTATGGAACCTTTCAGCCATATGAGTTTAAAATGAAACACCAAGCTATAAAAGAGGTATAAAGCCATCTAACAATGTTCTGACTTTCTTAAATGAAGTCTACTTGGATTTTTTAAAATATCAACTATCAAATTCTTTCCATTTTCCTTGCTGCCTCTGCTTTGCTAGTTTCCCAACCATTTATATAGTGTGCCTACTAGGTAACCCAGGTAACCTACTAGGTAATCTCACTACCACAAGGGAGTAAGTACATATAGACCTTGTATAATAACCTAGTTTTGCAAGTGGTGAGTGATCAAGTTGAGCGGTAGCGACTCTGGCCAGGAGAACAATAAATAATGTTAATTTAGGGATTTTACCCTGTAGGGACTGTCAACTAAGATCACCTACAACCAATAATATGATTAAACATTGTACACAGTGTCAACTTTTCCAACACCAAGCTTCAACTTTGGTCAGCTTTGAATTTGATGGGGGAAAAAAAAACCCCAAAGTCAGGTTTTTGTGTTTTTTTTAAAGGTAGTATGGTCCATTTTATTTTATTTATTAATTTACTTATTGGCCATACCACACGGCTTGCGGAATTTTAGTTCCCCAACCAGGGACTGAAGGAAGCCATGCCCTTTGCAGTGGAAGCACAGAGTCCCAACAGCTGGACCACCAGGGAATTCCCAGACTCAATTGTTTTTATTTTTTTTAATTTATGTATGTATGTATTTATTTATTTATTTATTTTTTTAAAGGAAGATACATGCTTTTTTGTTTTTGTTTTTTTAAATTTTATTTATTTATTTTATTTATGGTTGTGTTGGGTCTTCGTTTCTGTGCGAGGGCTTTCTCCAGTTGTGGCAAGCGGGAGCCACTCTTCATCGCGGTGCGCGGGCCTCTCACCATCGCGGCCTCTCTCGTTGCGGAGCACAGGCTCCAGACGCGCAGGCTCAGCAATTGTGGCTCACAGGCCCAGTTGCTCCGCGGCATGTGGGATCCTCCCAGACCAGGGCTCGAACCCGTGTCCCCTGCACTGGCAGGCAGATTCTCAACCACTGCGCCACCAGGGAAGCCCTATGTATTTATTTTTTTAGCAGGCAACTTTTATACTTTTTTAAAAAAAATAAATTTATTTATTTTTATTTTTGGCCGCGTTGGGTCTTCGTTGCTGCGTGAGGGCTTTCTCTAGTTGTGGCGAGCAGGGGCTACTCTTCATCACAGTGTGCGGACTTCTCCTTGCGGTGTCTTCTCCTGTTGCGGAGCATGGGCTCTAGGCACGTGGGCTCCAGTAGTTGTGGCACGCGGGCTCAGTAGTTGTGGCTCACAGGCTCTAGAGCACAGGCTCAGTAGTTGTGGCGCATGGGCTTAGTTGCTCCGCGGCATGTGGGATCTTCCCGGACCAGGGCTCGAACCCGTGTCCCCTGCATTGGCAGGGGGATTCTTAACCACTGCGTCACCAGGGCAGCCCTCAGTTGTTTTTAATAGAGCCTATCTAGGCAAAATTGTGAAGTTAGTGATGTTACTTTATGGTGCTTTCCCTTTTTCTTTCTGGGACAAACCTACAATTCCTGTTTCTTGCCCTGGGTATCTCTCTCATGTCTAACTGTTGTAGAGCCTTGGAAAGAAACAGGCATAGAGTAAGGAAAAGGTACTAGATAGGAAATTTAAAACATTAAATTTTAGTTCCATTTCAGCCAACAGTTGGCTTCATGACCTAGGATAATATCTTTGAGTTTCAATTTACTCATCTCTAAATTCAGAGGAAAAGGAATAATTGCATTACTAAGCTCTCTTTTGTCTACAAATTTCAGGAGTTTTAGGATACATCATTTCTTATGATACATTAGCTGATGAAGAGTCAGTTTTCTCTGAGATTTAATAGAGAAATCTTGGAAACCAAAAGACTTTTAAATCCTTATATTTTTAACAATGATACTTTCACCACCATGACAGGTTGATGGAGAGATAGTTTTCTGTGGAAATCTTTCAAGAGACCTTAAATTGCACAAAAAAGTTGATTTACTTATTTGTAAATCTGCAGTGGGGAAAGGAATGGAATCACAATTTTTAATTTGCTGGTTTCATTACTTTAACCAGTTTGAAATTTGACTGTGTGTCAAGTACTAATGTGATAGTCCTGTGATCCCTTTCCCTTTTAATGGAACACATTTTGTGTAACTTCTTATTTTTCCTCCATTCTTCTCTGGTGTTTATTATGACTTTCACCATATACATTGCCTGTGGTTAAATTTATGTTGCTAAATAATACTGTTGTAAATTAGGTACCGTGATTCCCTGGGCTTGTTTAGATCTCATCAGTGGAGCTCTGTTAACTCGGAGATATTTTCAGTCACAGGTAAATTGCTCTGTTCAATTTGCCTTTGAGTAATTTTCTGATTTAGACATGGAGTTGGTAATGGGCATAATAATTCAGGAAGGGTGAACGGAGGGGAGGGAATCTCCTGAAAGTCTTGCATCCTTAGCAACATCCCCAAATAGTTACCATTTTCCACTATGCAATATCTTCTTATATCTGAATAAATAAAAGTTGATTATCTTTATAAAGCAATGTTGGAAATGGTATCCGCTATTTTCTTCTCTTTGTGTATCCTGCTGTCCATTTGAATTCAAATTGGTTTGGTAAGGAGTTTTGCCCCAGGGGTCCACTTTAATGTAGCATTCTGATTTGTCATAATTTACTGGAGTACATGGACTATTAAAACTGTGATTTCAAAGGCCAGCTGTTAGAAGAAAACCATTGATTGTTGGTTATGTGGTTTGATTTCTGCTGTGGCCTCTCAAGTCTTCACTCTTCCATTAAATCTTTCCTGACAGTTTCCTTTGTGTTTATATTGTTCTTTCCACCTTTTCAGAGTATGAGCATCTTGAGGCAGAGGCTTAGTTTGTTTACTTGTAGGACCTAATCCAGTGTTGGACAATTGTAGGTACAAGGCAGATAAAATAGACTTACCTATCTAAATCCCGAAATATAGTATTTGTCTAAAGAATAACACATAGACACACACGCACACACACAAATGAGAAGCTGTTTATTGATTAGTTAGTTGCTTTGTCTTCAAAATGCCAAACAAATGGTCTGAATGATATTTTTCTATTATTGCATTTATGTATATGTATGTGGGGGGTAGGGAACACTTAATCAACTATCCTGACAGGTTGTTTTCACCACCCTCTGAAAACAGTTTTTAAACAAAAAAACTGGATCCATTAACTGATATGAAATTGCTTTAACTCCATGCACTGCACGAAAGGTGATGTGGGTGTGCGTGTACGCATGTGAATAGATTCACACACACAATATTGATATTATAAAAGAGAAAAGAACTTGACCATTGTCTTTTAAGGTGCTTCTCTCTCCTTTGAAAAAAAGAAAATGTCATACATGTCATGAAAAGTAAACACTATAGGAAAGAATATAACAATAACAAAATCTCCCTTTCTTCAACCTCCTGGAACTGCTCCCCAGAAACAATAACTGTTAACTGCTTCTTATATGTCCTTCCAGAGACGTTTAATGGACACACACACTTTACAGACTGCTTTGGGGCTGTGAGGAAGCTCTAAGCTCAGGGGCAGCTGGGCAGTAGAGTAAGAAGTTGACAGTAGGGCCTTCCCTGTGGTCCAGCAGTTAAGACTCTGCGCTTCCAACACAGGGGGTGCAGGTTCCGTCCCTGGTCGGGGAACTAAGACCCCACATGCCACTGGGCCGAAAAAAAAAAAGGAAGCTGATGGGAACGTTTAGAGAAGAAGTTCAGCATATAGGAGACCTGCTTTTGAGTGACAGCACAGTGGAACAGTTTTAGGAATTAGAGGTGTGCGGTCAGAAGAGGAATGTACGCCGAATGGGAATAAGGGTCCGAATAATGAGGGAAATCTGGGCTTCTTGAGGTGATTGATATGAACCAGGATAAAGGTCACGATGGAGATTAGTGCTGATGATCTCAAAGAGGTAAATGGGGGTGAGGCTGTGAGGGTAGAGGTGAGGGGGCTGGGGAACTGAAGGTGGGAGAAGAAGGAACCTTGCCATGAGCATATAGGGTTTTAGGGAGGTTTTTAACACTTGCAGATAGAGGTATGGAGGCCAGGTGAGGGGTGGTCATATGTGTTGCAAATGCCTTTTTTCTCAGATTGTTGTTTGTTTCTTACTTTATCATAATAATATCTATAATGTTAATAATACTTAAATATATTGACTTCATTAATGTATATTAACATAAATATATTATATTAATATTGACTTTATTAATATATGTTTACAGAGGTTTTTACTTTTTATATTGTCAAAATTATCCATCTTTTTCCTTTATGGCTTTTAGGTATATTTTCTACTTAGGAATGTCTTCCTTATTGCAAAATCATAACACATTTTTAAATGTTTTGTTTTAATAGTTTTACTTCCCATCTGGAGTCTATCTTGGATTAATGAGTATGTAGGAATCTGGATTTTTGTTTTTTCTACAGCTTAATGTTCTGACACCATTCATCAAATATTATAGTTTGTTTTTTTTTTCTATGTTTTGAAATACCCGAAGTTGCCCTTTGAATGTTTATTTATTATGTATTCACATCTTTCCCTGTCAGCTCTTAACCAGTCCTGGACTAAAATTTTCAGTTCACAACCTTTAAAAAAAATTTTGTACACTTAGCATTCTATCTCTTGGTTTATATAAAAATCTGAAAACAAATGTTTTCTACCTTTAAAATCCAGACGTATCCTTGAACATTAAGCATCTTGCAGAGTTTGGTTGCACCCAGTATTGGGACATTCATGCTAATCTTACCATTTGTGTTTTGGGGGCCAAGTTGGTAAAATGACTCTTGAAGAAAACCCCTCTGTCGGTATTCTTTTTCCTAATGGCCTGATTTTGACCAACATACGTTCTCCAGAAGAATGCTAGAATGCAGAGCCTGGGAAAATGGGAATATGATATTCACAGTCTGTTTACAGAATGGCAACTCCAGTAACTCTTTATACTTTAAAGTTTTATTGGGGGTATCCGTAGAGTAGGTCAGAAGGCCATCCAGATCAAGCACGTCACATTGCTGCACACCCCACAAAGCTACCCTTATTTTTGTTTGTTTCTTATAGCGTCCCCTCACTTCTCAAATTCTTAAGAACTGCCTTAAACCTATAAGACTTTCTGATTCTGAAAAAGAAGATAGAACACTAAACAGCTTTGCCCTAGAGCAGTGAGGGACAGGCTTGCATCACTGACACTTGTAATCCATCCCGTCAGATGGGAGCCCTACTCTCCGTCCCCTTCCCATGCTCTTGCTCAACCTGTATGTTCTGGAGAGTCACTATGGTCTTCTTGCCTCCGGCTCTCTCCCTTCTAATCTGTGGTCCAGATGGCCTCCCCAGTTCTTTTTCCAGTATGCAAATGAGAACATGTGGCTCCCCTGCTTGGGAAGTTCTCACGGTTCTCCACTGCCTACAGCATGAACCCAAACCCTGGAGCCCAACATGTCAGATTCTTCCCACTGACTCTAACCTACTACTTGAGCTGAATCTCCTGCCATCCCCCTCCATGCACCCCATGATCGACCCCTATCTAGCATCCCAAGCCTTGTTTATAGCGTTCCCCACGCCTGTGATACAACCCCGTACAACTTCTCTCTGCCAAATCAGGGAAATAGAACAGATCCTGTAAGGCTCAGCTGAAATGTCATCCCCTCTGGGAGCCCCCTCTATTCCCTTAGGCAGAATCCTTCACTTCCTCATTAGTATTCCTGTAGAACTTAGTTTATATCATTACGAAAAGAGTGCTCGCTGTTTCTTAGCGGGTTGATTATGACACTGGCTCTCCCGCTGGACTGGGACTGCTTCATCGGTAGAAACACATTTAAATGTCCTGTACCAGCACAGTTGCACGGTCTTGAGCACATCATGCTTTATTTCATTTCATCTTCCAAACAATCCTTGGGGCAGGCATTTTTATAATCTTCATTTTCAGATAAGCAAATCGAGCCTGAAAAAGATTAAGTAACAAATGTGCCCACAGATTGTACATTCACTCAGCGTATTCTGTGCCTGGGACTCAACCCCTCTGTGTGGCTTCAAAGCCTGTGAACGAATGAAAGAACTGTGTGCAACTTAGTGACTTCTTGAGAAATTTCCTTGTGTGGGAGCTCCATATGGCACTGAGGGCTTCTTCCAGTCTGTGTGACCTTGGGCAAGTTACTGAGTGTCTCTGAGTCTGTGGGCTTACATCTGTAAAACCAAGATAATGAACTGCTTAACTACCTCACAGGGCTTTTGAGAGGATTAAATGAAATAATGTATGCAAAATACATAAAGGCTGGCAGAATAAGTTAGTAACGGATACTTTCTCTTCCCTGCTCCCTCACTGCCTATTCCATGAAGACAACACACCGTCTGTCCTCGGATGCCTATCTTGTTGCCTTGACCAGAGAGGAAACCAAGCAGGGGCTAGAGAGATAAGTAACCAACAGGATGGCAGTTTTAGACAGAATTATCCACAGCGCATGTCACTTCCATGAGGATCTCAAATGAATAATGATCTTAAATATGCCATACCACTGCTTTTATCTCCCATATTCATTTTGGGGAAGAAATGGCCTCATAGAGTACTACAGAAAGAAGGAAGTAACTGGAAATTTCTCTCGCTTGTCCTAAAGGGACTGTCATTTCTTGCCACAGGACCTCAGTGTTCGGCCACTGGCTTTCAAATTCAGGAGAAGAACAATCCCTTGGAGAGTCTTTTGATTTGCTTTTTTGGCACCACTAACACCGTTATCAAATGACTTCAAAGTTCTGGGCTTCAGTGATAAGACTGCAGCTCTCATGGCTGGTGAAAAGATGGGGAAGAAAAAGTGTTTTAACACTTTGGGGGCATGGTTTTATAGAACTTGGTGTGTGTCTTTATTTCATTCAACTTTCTGAAATCAAGTGTATGTTTATAACACCTATGGCATGTGAGGAATTCGAGTATAAGGGTGAGAACGGTCCCTGGACTTTTCTAAGCTCTTCTAGGTCTAGTGGCAGAGGCAAACAGGTAAAATATGGCAACTCATTTGGAGTGTTTGGTGATTTGAGATAGACACACACAAAGTGTCAGGGGAACACAAGAAGAGATGCCTGGCCCAGCTGGGAATCAGAGTGGGTTGGTAGTGGCTAGGAGCTGCCCAGAGAAGATATGCCAGGGTCAAAGTCTTGGCAGATGAGTAGGAGTTAGCCAGACTAAGAGGGAAGAAATGGTCCTTCTTAGCCTAAGAGTCACACCTGCTATTGGATGTGGGATCAAATCTTTAGTGAGTACTTAATCCTGTTATGAGTTTCCTAGACAGTATTTAATTTAGTCTTCACACTAATCTTTTAGAAATGAGGAAACAGAGATTTTGAACAACCTCTCTAAAGTTTCCATTGCTAGTCAGTGGAGAGGTTGGAATTTGCATCCAGGTCAGCCTCTAAAATATTTGGATTTTTATTGTGCCAATCTAATTTTACAAAGTTCCCAGTAATATTTGCATTCACCACAGGACAATTATATTGATCACTGTGACATCATAGGGTCTTAAAACTGGATTGAGATATAACATATATATGTATATTTGGGGGCTTATTTTAAAAGAACAAGAGAGAAATCTTTCTATGTGTGATTAAAGGTGGCATTAATGAGAATATGATTATTTTGGCCAAAAGCATGTAAGAATTAGTTCTTTAAAATTAATGCAGGGGACCTCCCTGGTGGCACAGTGGTTAAGAATCTGCCTGCCAATGCAGGGGACATGGGTTCGAGGCCTGGTCCGGGAAGATCCCACATGCCGCGGGGCAACTAAACCCGTGCGCCACAACTACTGAGCCTGCGCTCTAGAGCCCTCGAGCCACAACTGCTGAGCCCACATGCCATAACTACTGAAGCCTGCGCGCCTAGAGCCCATGCTCCGCAACAAGAGAAGCTACTGCAATGAGAAACCTGCGCACCCCAAGAAAGAGTAGCCCCCGCTCGCCGCAACTAGAGAAAGCCCACACACAGCAACGAAGACCCAATGCAGCCAAAAATAAAATAAATAAATAAATTTATTTTAAAAAAATTAATGCAAAGCATATGCCGTTATCAGAATTGAGCTTGTGTTATTCCAATTCTATACTCAGTGCTATGAATCTGAAATAAGTTAAACATATTAGTAGGTGCACTTAAAGTTTCAATTAAGTATAAAAATTTGGATTAAGATCCATGTGAATCTCTTTTTTTCTGTCAAATCACTCAAATCTCATAATACCCCTGTGAATGAATCCCCTTGTTTCCTGTTGATATGGCAGGTAGCACCTTCACTTGACAGATGAGGAAACCGTGTGGTTTTGCAGCTCACTCAAAGTCTTAGCTGAGGGCAGTGGCAAAGTTATCACAGAACACAAAACTTTTGGAAGCAAAAGGAAATTTATGTGCCTGGCACTGTGCTTGGAATTTTCACATAATTTATATTTAATTTCTATAATAACTCTAGAACATAGGTGTTTCCCTCACTTTTAGAAATGAGAAAACCGAGGCTCAGAGTTGGAATATGACCAAGTTAAAGAGGTTTCAAGAGGCTGAGTTGGAATTTGAACCTGGTTTTCCAGAGCCACACATCTGTTGTAACATTTCTGTGAGCTATATATTTCAGCTGTATTCCAACACTGAGCATCAGGCCTGTCACATTGTGGGTACTCTTGTGCCCACTTGTGTGGAATGACTAAGTGATAAATAGAATGTGTACTTTAGTGGCTAGCAAGGAGGCAAAAGAATACTGTAAGTATTTAGTGAAGGAAAGTATTTAGTGCTCATTTTAATGATAAAGGTAGAAGGCCGGGCCAAGGGAGTGAAATATTACCAAATAAAAGTTTATTTGGCAAAAGGAAGTAGAGAAAGTATTGCTGAAAATACTTCTGAGTCCTTTGCTCAGAGTCCAAAAGCATGACATTGTACAAAATGCTTCTCTGGACACCCAGATGCCTCATTTATGGAATTACTGACTTTGCCTTGGCCCCAAACGCCTATATTCAACAACCTTTTTCTAGCCCTTTGTCTGACCCTGTAGGCAACGCAAAGCCTCTTCAGTTAATATTTGGTTGGAGCCCAAATGCAAAATACCTTTCCTTATTTATTTATTAAGGATGCCATTTTTCATAGATGGCCACCTCCTAATGAATAACATTGCCTTTGTTGATGGAATTAGATTCTCAGTTATTCAACAAATATTGATGAAATAGCTATTATGCACAAGAGAGGACATTATTAACTTTCTATTAGGTGACAGAAAAAGCCTGTTGTTGTGTGAAGTTCCCCCCGACTCAGAGTTCTAGCCCTGGGTTCCAGTACTGCCTCTGCCACCAATCAATATACAATCTGGGTTACTGAGCATCTTACTTTGGACATCTGTAAATTTAAGACATTCTCTGGATCTCAGTTTGTGGCTTAACTGTGTTCTTAAGGGATATTTGGGAATGGGTGGGAGTGTTTGGGGTCATCAAATTATTGAGGGATACTACTGGCATTTAGTGCCCAGAGACCAGGGATGATAAATTCCCTGCAATATGGGTGTCAGTCCCCCAGCACAAGAATGCATATTCTCACCAAGATTGTAACCATTTCTCAATTGGAAAACACTGAAATCCTAAATCCTAAATCCCAGTTTTAATGTTCTCTAAGACAGTGACTGAGAGGCAAATTAGAGTTCTGTTAACTTTGACAAAGTCAACAAGCGAGGATGTTAAATGTAGGCAAGCTCCTGGCAAAATGCCTTCCAAGGAGCAGAAACAAACAAACAAAAAAATGGGAGTATTAAATACGAGTGCTCTTTGCAATGCATACTGGCAAAGAAGTTACTAAAATACCATTCATTATTGTAGCACAGTTTCTATTAATTATCTTTAATAACTTGTAAAGCAATAGCTTGAATGCCAAACGGAAAGTTAATTTTGCTAATGAATTCAGTGACTCACCATAATTCTCACCATAATCTTAGCTCCATACCACCTTGGTTCATATTAAAGAGCCCTAGACTTGGTAAACTTGCCTTTGCACCACTGAATTCCTTTCATAACAGTAAAGGGAGTGCTATGTGCTCCAGAATTACTGTTGCTTAATTATTTCATTTTGCCATTAAAGTTAATTGTCAGTAAGGATAATGAAAGTGACTCCCAGACATTTTGGTAATTCGAATCATCATAAGCCTCTTGGTAGCATGATACTGCCTGGCACTGCCATCCTAGACCAGTTCTATTGCTGTTCAGAATGCATCCCCTCTGGGACAGGCCCAACTGTAGCCTTCTGTGCCTTGCGAGACTATAGGGTTCCAAAACTTTTTTGCAGATAGTACAATCTATTTTAAAAATATGGGCATACATAAAAATGTTCTTATTGACCAAATCAAAGTTTTGAAATCTTTCCCCTTTCCACTCAGTTCAAGAATAGGTAAAGCAACCTTCTCATCCCACATTTGGGCGTAGGGCTACCTGGCCTCATTTCCTCATTTTCTGTGCATTTGGGTATTCATTATCATCACCACATAATGTTTGATTCATGAGGGGCCAACACTATTACCATAAACAAACCTAGATTTTGTTTGGAGAAGCCATGAGTCCAGCCTCAGGTGATGGATTGTGCCTGATCATGATCAGTCATGACAAACCTGTGCCCCAATTTCCCCAATTTTTACCTTTCTTGCAGAGAAGAGCTGCCATGTTTAACTAGCTCTGGCTTATGAAATCTTGAGACCTAAGGGGAACTCTTTTGTAGGGATTTCTAGGAAAGATTCTTTTTATCTGAGGAAAAAAAAAATCAAAAACAAACAAAAGGAGGCAGTTGGTGATGCTTTGTATTTCCACTTGAGTGTGGACATGATGCCTGGAGATGCAGCAGCCATCTTGTGACCAGTAGGCGGAGCAGAATGATGTAAATAGCCTGGTTCCTTGATGGTATCTTTTAGTGTCTGTCTAGACCTGCCTGCCCTACTCAGGATGTCTTGGAATGCGAAGAAAAAAATCAACCTCTATTTGCCTAAGTCATTGTAGTAAAATTTTCTGTTATTTACAGTCAAATACAAACCTGACATATGTTTTATGCTCAATTGAACATATAACTCTGCGGGTCTTGGAAATTTGGGCAGCAGTATAGTGTAGTGAATTTAACATTAATACTTTAAGGCTATTTTATGTGAAACATTCCTTCCTTCCCCAGCTGGTGGAGATTTAGGTACATCAAGCATATTTGGATAAAGTAGGTGCTGCCATTGCCCCAGAGGTGCTTCAGGAAGCCAAACAAAGTGTCAGATAATAAGAACGTAAAAATGTCGGGACTGGACATCTCCAAGGTATCACTTCTATAAGAAAATGATGTACCTGGGAGAAGAGAAGAAAACAGATCTTTGCTGGACTTAATTGAATCGAATTGAACATACGGGAATATAGTTGTGAGTTGAAGTGTATGTATGGCATATTATTCAAGTGCCTGAAGAGGGTTATAATGGTGCTTCCCAATGGAAATAATTTACATTTTTATTACTGGATTTTAAAGTATACTGGGAGAAGCAATGGACCTTAGTCAAGATTTCTGAATCCTATTTGTACTCCACAATTTTATTCAGTCTCTCCCAGTTCCGTTTTCTCAACTATGAAATGGGGATAATATCTCATGTCTTGTCTGCACAGAATTGCTATAGAAATCAAATAAGATGAAATGTATACAATTCCATTTTATACTATATTTCCTATGCAAATGAGAGATGCCATCAACATCATCATAATCACACCATTCCACGTTTTACAAAACAGACATGATCATTATTGTCATTTTATCATTTTGACTTGAAGACAAATCCTTGGTTGATTTCCACTTAGGTAGCCTCTCCCGAGTGGATAATCTACCACATGATGGATGTTGATGCTTTGGGGTTTAAATATCCTGGGTTTCCATACACATGGCTAGTGGAGACAAACATTGGTATGTTTTTGCACTGTATCATATTAAGCAAAAACAATCCATTACTATTCTCATTTCAACTCTATTAGTCAAGTTATTATGCTAGAGGACACCATTTAAATGGAATGTATACTTTAAGGCAAGGTTTAAAGAAATATAAGCTAGAAGATATATTTAACTCTGCCAAATGTTAAAATTTTACATGAGAAAATATTTTTATTCTTATTAAAGGAAAGTTAAAATCCCACCCATTCATAGTAACAACTCCTAAAGGTTTAATGGATGTACTGGAGGTCCAGGTGGCTGCCAGGCAGGTTCACCTGATCCTCTCAAGTCACGTGGTTACAGGCAGCCTCTACATAAGGGTGTTCATGCTTTGGGTCATCTGGTTCTGCAGCCCTGACCATTGCTCATGGAACCAGGCATCTGTGACTGTCCTAAAGGCAGCAATATGCAGATCGGATACCAGGAAGCCAGAGGTTTCTAAGTTGATTTCTTTTTCTTTTTTTTTTTTCTCTTTTCATTCATTTATTCCTTTATTTATTTATAATTCACTTATTTCTTTTCTAAAAAATTTTTATTGGAGTACAGTTGATTTACAATGTTGTGATAGTCTAAGGTGATTTCTTGTCAGAACTTTGAGCCAAAAGGATGCCCTATACTGGATCATGAAGAACAAAATGAATCAGATCCTTCTTTTGGAGCTAGAAAAAGCAAAACAAAACCAAACAAAACAGAGATGGATGTGGAAGGTAGAGAAGCTCAGTGGTGAAGAAAAACAAGGAGGGAAAGTAGTGACCAGAAGCCAGGAGGCCGTAGGAGCAGTGGGTAAGCAGAAACTATGAGTGAGAGAAGGGAGCAAAGAGAGATGTGGTTGCAGCAGTAGGCAGTGGCGGAAGTAAACACAAGACAGAAGGGAACTGCGTCCTGTGAATAACAGAAAGAACAAAGCAGAGCTCTCTGAGGGGAATGACAAGGCAAGTTGCCACATGATTGTCACATCTCTTCCAGGTTTGCCAGATTGGAGCATAAAGTCACTGCTCTGTTCCGAACAGTGATGAGGACCCTGCAGTTCCATAAGGACTAAATGAGCAGCATTAAAAGTTTCCCTTTCATTTTTCCTCTTGAATTTATTCTTATATGTCATCAGATGTAACCTAAACCTATGTCTTTTCCAATCAGCCCCAAAAACCTTAATATAGTTTCTACTTATATATGTACATGGGAGCGTATTTCGATTGTCAGTATTTTATTTTATTTTATTTTGGGGGGCGCTGCGCCTCCCGTGGCATGTGGGATCTTAGTTCCCCGACCAGGGATCGAACCCGTGCCCCCTGCATTGGAAGCACGGAGTCTTAACCACTGGACCGCCAGGGAAGTCCCATGTTTGTCAGTATTTTAAATGAGCATATCCATTTGTTCTGTTTGTTAATTTCTTTTCCCCTTACATATATCAAAATACCTTCCCATACTAATAAATATACTTCTATAATTTTTAATGATGGCTCCAATGTGCACAGAAAACTTTCCCTTCTGCACTAATATACAGAGAAATTATGGATAAAATAACAAAAGGATATTAAAACTGTATAGCTGTTTTTGAAAATAGGAAAGGGAATCATGGTGAACAGCAACCAAGGGAGCCCCAAGCATTCAGAGATGAACGGGGCAGTAAGTTGCAGTAAAGGGAGGCCAACACTTTGTGGTCCAGTGGGAGCTGCAAATATATACCACGTACCCAGGGAAGCCACTCCTAGAATGCTGTGTGAAGGTCATGCTTTATACTAGAGGATGGAGGATGTAACATAGCCTCCAGTTACAGCTTGCAATGGACCAGTTGCCAGAGGCCAGGAGAGGAAACAGATTCTCTCTCTAGATAGGAACCAGATCATGTGACTTTAGGTCTAGGGCTTGGCAATGTACCATCTCTCAGGGGAGGGTCCAGAGGAGAGTCAGCTGCCTGACTGCTCAGCACGTACTCTTTGTAGGGCTGCAGGGGAGCCAATCCTGAAATTGAAAAGTTCTAACAGCAAGTGAAAATAAAGAACAAGGAGGGCTGGCAAGGAGCTTCTGACCAGGGATAAGATGTATTATAAAGCCATAGCAATTGAAACAATGTGGCATGGGGGTAAAAGATAGATCAAATAGATCAATGATAGAGAATAAAGAGCTCAGAAACACATCCCTGCACACCATGGAAACCTGATTTAGGATAGAGGTGGCTTAACAAATTAGTGGAGGAACGGATACATTGTTTAATAAATGATATAAGGACAACTGGTTTTCAAAACCACAAAAAAAAAAGTTTATCCAAACCTCACAACACACACACACACATACATACACAATTCCGGATGGAATAAGATTTAAACAAAAGAAAAAAAATAAATTTAAGGCAACTGGAATAAAATATAGAATATTGTTATAAAGATTAATACAAGGAATAATATTAAAAGCATAAGCCCTAAAGGGAACTTTAAAAATTTGACTACATCAATCAAAAATTTTATCTTGCATGATGGAAACTCTATGCTCATTGAGCAGTAACTCCCCATTTCCCTCTCTCCCAGCCCCCGGCAACTTCCATTCCACTTTCTGCTTCTGTGAGTTTGACTACTTTAGATACCTCATATAAATAGAATCATGCAGCATTTGTCCTCCTGTGACTGGCTTACTTCACTTAGCATAATATCCTCACGATTCATCCATGCTGTAGTATGGCAGGACCTCCCTTTTTTAAAAGGCTGAATAACAGTTAATTGAATGTATACACCACAGTTTGCTTCTATCAATGGTCATTTAGGTTGTTCCCACATCTCAACTATTGTAAATAACTCTGCAATGAGCACTGGAGTAGAAATACCTATCTCTTTGAGATCTCGTTTTCAATTCTTTTGGATAAATACCCAGAGGTGGGATTGCTGGATCGACTGGAAGTTCTATACTTAATATTTTGAGGAACCTCCACATTGTTTTTCCTGGTGGCTGTAGCAATTTACATTCCCAGCAACAGTGCACAAGAGTTCCAATTTCTAAACACTTGTTATTTTATGGTTGGGTTTTTTGTTTGTTTGTTTGTTTTGGATAATGGACATCCTAACTGATATCTCATTGTGGTTTTGATTTACATTTCCCTGATGATAAGTGATATTAAACATCTTTTCACATACCTGTTGGTCATTTGTATATCTTCTTTGAAAAACTGTCTAATCAGGTCTTTTGCCCATTTTAAAATCAGGTTATTTGGGTTTTTTTGTTTTTTTATTTTTTTACTATTGAGCTGAAGGAGTTCCTTTTATATTTTGGCTGTTAACCCGTTATCAGATATATGGTTTGCAAGTATTTTTTCCCATTCTCTGGGTTGCCTTGCATTTTCACTCTGTCGATTTTTTTCCTTTGCTGTGCAGAAGTTTTCAGTTTGATGTAGTCTCTCTCTCTCTGGTTTTGTTGCTTGTGCTTTTGATGTCATAGCAAAGAAATCATTCCCAAGAACAATATTATGAAAATTTACCCCTATGTTTTCTTTTAGGAGTTTTATAGTTTCAGGTCTTATGTTTGTCTTTAATCCATTTTGAGTTGATTTTTGTGTACAGTATAAGATAAGGGTCCAGTTTCATTCTTCTGCATGTGTATATTCAATTTTCTGAACACCATTTGCTGAAGAGACTATCCTTTCCCTATGATATAGTCTCGGTATCCTTGTTGAAGATCATTTGATCATATATGTGTTTATCTCTGGGCTCTCTATTCTGTTGCATTGGTCTATACATCTATTTTATGTTAATACCATATTGTTTTGATTACTGTAGCTTTGTAATATATTTTGAAGTCAGGAAGCATGAGGCCGCCAGCTTTGTCCTTCTTTTTCAAGATTGTTTTGGCTATTTGAGGTCTTTTGTGATTCCATATGAATTTTAAGATTGCTTTTTCTCTATATGTCTGTTAAGTTCATCAGGTATATAGTGTTGTTCTCTGTTTCCTTATTGATCTTCTGTATGAATGTTCTGTACATTATGGAAAGTGGGGTGTTGAAATCCCCTACTATTATTGTGTTTTCTTCTATTTCTCCCTTCAATTCCATCAATGTTTGCTTCCTATATTTGATTGTTCTGATATAGGGTGAATATATATTTATAATTGTTATCTCTTCCTGGTGAATTGACCCTTTTATCATTATATAATGTCATTCTTTGTCTCCTGTGACAGTTTCTGATGTAAAGTCTATTTTGTCTAAGTATGACTACCCCTGCTCTCTTTTGGTTAACATTTGTATGCAATACCTTTTTCCATCCTTTCACTTTCAGCCTACGTGTGTCCTTAAATCTAAAGTGAATCTCTTATAGACAGTATATAATTGGATCTTTTTCTGTTTGGGTGTTTTTTTAATTCATCCAGACTCGGGTTTTTTGTACTAGGTTTTTGAAACCCAGTGTCTGTTTTACACTTATAGAATATCTCAATTCAGACTAACCACAGGTGTTCAACAGTCACATGTGGTTAGTAGGTACAGTAGTGGATAGCGTAGACCTACAATATAGAAATTACTCCTATAAACAAGTTTAAAAAGAACCATAATAATAAGACCATTCACAAAGGAGAAAATCTGAAGGACTATAAACATGTGAAAATACATTTTTCTATTATGGTTGGAGAAATACATATTAGAACAATAAGATACTATTTTTCATTTATTAGATTACCAAGGAGTTTAAGAGAAAAAAAATGTGGAACTCTTGCATGGTTCTTTTTGTGGCTGCCTTTTTCCAAACAGAAAGAAGCATTCTTTTCTCCTTCTGCCTGATAATGAGCTAATTTGCATTTACGTCTTCATTTGAAAGGAATAAGATGGTCACACTAGTTTGTTCCTTGTACTTACAGATGAGCCTTTGATTTAATCATTTGATTAATCAAATTCCATTAGAATCTAGCTTTTAGAAAACAAAAATATGGCTTTAATTATTGTATACAAAATGCTGTTTCAGCATAGGTTTTTATTATAACCCAAGGGTTTATTTACATTTCTGAGAGATTTTAATTTTTGATGGTTCTGACAGGTTGACTTTAAATTTCTCTCCAAATTAATTTTTCCTCTCCAGTGAATCTTCTACCAATCTTTAATTATAGTGAATGATCTGTAAGCAATTACCTACAGGAATCAATCTTGGGAGGATTCTTTTTGTAAAGAATCTCTTAAGTGCTTTCATAATCTGTTTGAAAGTTCAGGTTTCCCCAGAATGAGTATTTTTAGATGGGGGCTCACCTATAATGGGTAAAAGATTTCAGGCCACCAGTTTTAAGATCTGTCCACATATCTACCTGTGGTTAGCCTTAGCCCAGCAGAGCCATTGATAACAGGAATTCCTTTCCGTGGTTGAAAAAAAAAGGACTAGGGGAATTGCCCTTAAAATAAAGACAAAAAGAAAAAAGGAGGGCAATGTTTTATCCCCTGGGTACCGTCATTTGAGAAGAGACCAGAACACAATGAGGAAGCTGAAGAATGGATGTCATTGAAAGAAGAAATCTGGGCCAGACTGGCCTGGGGCACAGGAATTGCGTGGATCCAGTGCTTCTGAATGTCACTTGAAAGGGCTCCACCAGGTGCACACACCTTAAATGATGTTCCTAATTGTTCTTCCTTTCCTTTTCTTTTTCTTTGGCAAATCACAAAGAAAAAGGGAAAAATTGCCCAGTGGGAAGAGCCAGCTGCTGGCCTGTTAGGAGAAGAAAGAGTGTGGATATGGTGCTAATTTTGCTTCATTTCCTCACCCTCTACAAACGGCTGGCTGGCGGCTGAACCCTCTGCCCAGAGAATCCAGGGAGTTTTGATCAGGAACAGCAGTCTGTCGGGGTGGCCATATTCTCTAAAACTCTCCACCAGCAAGGGTAGGAGAAAAGAAACAAAAGCCAATATGATTTCCATCAATTCTCCAAGGCAAGAGCTCGACAGTAGATTGGGGCAAAATAACGGGCTCTGCTCTCCTCAACTGGAGACATTCAGCGTCTAGAACACAGGCACATTAAAAAGAAGCTGAAATGTGTACTGTGATGACTTCTGGGAAGAAAACAGGCTTCGAGCTGTACTTGCATTAATATCCGTAGCAAAGGAGGCCTTTGCGCAACTAAGGTACTTCTCTGTGTGTGTGTGTGTGTGTGTGTGTGTGTGTGTGTGTGTGTGTGTCTCTCTCACACACACACACACACACACACACACAGGGCCAGAGGAGCAGGATCCATTGCTAAAACCACAGTGGTCCTGATTGCTCTTCATGCAATGCAAACGCCAAATGTTAGGGAAGAGCCAGGGAATGAGAATTCTTTGTTTAAAGCAAGAGGCAGAGCGTCCATTTTCCTGAGAACCTCAGATCTTCCCGGGAAGACAGAAAGAACGGTTCACAGTTTTGTGTTTTTTCCAGGTAGGACTGTTCAGACCACATATCTGGCCTAACTGGCTAGCTTTGGGGCTGGTTCTGTGTTTGACTGAAAACCATGTTAGGCGTGCCAACATTTCTTTCTCAGGTTTCAGACAGTTCACTTGTGCCGCCACCACTTTTCGACTCAGAAAACCACGTTCTCTCCAAGGGTTGAAAGTCATGGTCCTGGGTCACTTCAGGCAGTTGGGCAGCTCACGCTCAACTGTGCACCTTAGCGCACTGGCCTTGCAATTTCTTCTCCCCAAGCGAATTCACTGGCCTGCTGAGTGAAAAGGTTAGCCCTGCCTCTGCCGGCCCTAGCTGAGATCATTCACTCTCAGTCCTGCCCCCTGCACACGTCAGGCTTGAAGGGGGTAAAGAGTCCATTGCCAGAGTGGGCAGATCAGCTGTGAGGTCCAGATTAGAACTGCTGCTGTGAACCCAGAATCTCTGCTGTGAGCCACGGGCACCTGCATTCCTGTTAGGTTGAAGATGTCCCCAGATCCCAGAGGTATTCCTGCTCCCTGCATCAGTGCCAAGGTCCTAGGAAACCGCTCAGTCCTCGGTAAACCAGGAAGGTTGGTCCTCTTGTGCCCTATAGTTACTGGGTTGGGTCTCCGGTAGACTGGGCAGAAACGTCCAGCTGGACTCCCAGTTGTGAGACAGGGGCTTAACTGGGGCCTGGGCTCAGCCATACTTACCTTCTGAGCTAGGAAGCTCAGACTGAGAGAGCTCCTGACTGTGTTGGTTTAGGACACTCAGGCCTGAAAAATATACTAGCACTTCCTGTTTGCAAGGCTGACACAGAGCAGAATTATACGGATTGCCTCACATTTTCTGTAACTTAATAGGGATCTGAGGAATTCCACAATATGGTGCTTCATGTATGCACTCAGAACTGTCCAGTCTGTCATGTTTTCTGATGTGCATAATAGCAAGAGCTATAAATATCAATTCTTTCCTGGGTCTGGAGATTTGTATGCAGATTACAGTTCAGGTGGAAAACGGCAGAAGGGCTTGCTTTTCTACTTCCCCAGAAGAAGAGGTTTTGGAGAGAGAAAATAAGGAGCTAGATTTTATAGAGCTGTAGAAATTACACATGTTGCTAAGGTAATTAATCAACATTCAAAGACAGCATAAAATCTCATCCTGTGCCGGCACATATATTCCTCTAACCCCAGCAGGCGTGAGTAATAATATCAAAATGAAGGAAATCACCTGAAGGAAATTGCCTGAATGGGGCTGTTATAAGAGGAGGGTAGGGCTTACTTAATTAAAGCACAGTTTAATTATTGCTATAACTTAAGGAAATGGTGCGAGTGCCATGCAATCATATGGGAGTATGAGAGGTTTGGGTCTCGTTGGATAACAATTTCGCGTCATTGGGAAGGGCGCTGGGGAAGGCATGATTAAATACAGGAGCAGGCTGATAAATGAATCATTGGGGAAGTGCATTTTTAACTAGATGGAAATGAGTCTAGGAAGAATGGGAAAAAATCATTATAATTATCACTGTATGGCCTTGTTAGGGAGAGGAGAGAGGATGGTCTCTGGGTGAGAATAAGAGCTGAAAGACTGAGCTCTGGGCTCTGCCTCTTTAACGGGACCCCTGGTGCTCCTGGGTACAGTCCAGGAAGTGGTAAACGCTGACTACATCGGGGCTGCTCGTAAGGACCCGGGGCCTCCACTAGCCTTGGGCTCACACCCTACTACAAGCCGCCACTTAAGTCCAGAGGTCTCCAGGGAGCCACCGAGTGTCCTAGTGCAAAATCCACATCGGGCTGCCCTCTCCCCTGCCTAATCCCTGGCAAGGATGTTCTCTTCCTAGCACTTCTAGTTTTCTCTTTTTTTCACTTATCAACTGGGAAGAAAAATTCTCATTTCTTACCTACCTCAAAATAAAACTGTGTAATGAAACATCATATAAAGGTATCAGCAGGGGAAGAGATTTATCTGGTCAAAGATGAAGATGAGAATAAGAATATAAAATGTTGTCTTTCATTTAAGAGAATTGTCCAAAGTGAATGAGAATGAGAAAAAAGACAGGAAAGCCCTTAATCCATTCAGGAATATATACATATAATTTTGTTAAAAATAAAATTTTATATATTTAAATATAATTTAAATAAATTATATATATATAATTTAACTTATTATTTTGAAATAATTTCAAATCTACCAGAGTTCAAGAATAATTCTGAGAATTCTCATATACCCTTTACCCAAATTCACCAATTTTTAAACTTTTTGCCTCATTTGTTCTCTCTCTCCACACAAGTACCTACATACACCAGACAAACGTCATTGTTTAGAGCAGGTTGACTGTATCACTGTGCTTAAAACTTCAATGTGTGTTTCCTGAGAAAAAAGTTATTCTTTTATGTAACCACAGTGCAGTTATAAAAATTTGGAAATTTAACTTTGACTAATACTTAATCAAATGCATATTCCAATTTTGTCAATTGTTCCAATAATGAACTTTAGACAATATTTTTTTCCTCCAAGTTAGGATACAATCCAGAATCAGGTATCATGTTAAATTGTCATGTCTCTTTATTCTCCTTTAATCTGGATTGTTTCTCAGCCTTTCTTTATCTTTCATAGCATTGGCATTTTTGAAGAAAACATGCCAGTTATTTTACAGAATGTTCCTCAATATGGGTTTGTCTGGTGTTTCTTCATGATGAAATGCATCAGTTATCCACTGGAGGCCAGAATACCACAAAGCTGTTACTGTGTCCTCAGGGTATCATATCTGGAGGCACAGGAGGCCCATCTGCCCCTCATTACTGATGCTAATTTTGATCACCCAATCAAGGTGCTACCCAGTTTCTTCACTGTATAATTACTATTTTCCCCTTGCAACTAATAAACATTCTGTGGGGAGACACATTATACCAAGTAAATATCCTGCTCCCATTTCTCCCCTCAAATTTAGCATCTATTGATGATTCTTGCCTGAAATAATCTTCATTGTGATCATTGCAAAACAGTGGTTTTCAACTCCATCACTCCCTACACATTTATCAATTGGCAAGGGGTGATGCAGTTGCAAATCACTATTTTTTAAAAATAAATGGGCTACATGGATGAACTCTCCCTTCATATGTACATGTGTATGTATCTTATCTATTTATCTATCAATCTACCTACTTACCTAATATCCACTATCTCTCTAGTTATCTACCATCAGTATGGACTCATGATTCCTATATTAAATAGCAGAGTGTAATCCAGTATAGTTCTTATTTATTCTGATGCTCAAATTATCCCAGATTTAGCCAATGGGAACCCCTTCAAAGCAACCTTGGTATTTAGAAACCAGTATCTGGCCACTAGGTCCTTTTAGCAGATAGTACTAGGAAATATATGTATTTTTATTTTTGAAATTAAAGTTTATACTGATACTCAATGATGTTTGTCCTTCCCTTAGCCTTTCTACTCCATTCCATTATCCCTTGTAGGTAACAAATTTCACTGTTTTATGATTCATCCTTTTTGTGTTTTTTCCCCCAAAATAGCAGATTTATGTATGTTTTCTGATTTTCCCTTGTTTCTTACACAAAAGGTACTGTATTATACAAAATCTTTTGCATTTTGTTTTTTTAATTTAACAATATATCCTGGAAATCACTCCATGTAAGTTTATAAAGATCTTCCCTATTCTTTTTTCCAGCTGCATAGTACTCCTCTTTGTGCATGTTCTGTAGTATTTAACCAACTTTCTATGCTTGGGCATTTAGGTAATTGCCAATAATTTGAAATTACAATGAATAACATTATGCTTGGCTATTTTTGTGTTGTTGGTGGTGTCTCTTCAGGATAAGTTTATAGAAGTGAGATTGCTGGACTGGTTGAAATGTAAATGCATGTGGAGTTTTGGTATGTATTGCTAAATTTCCCTCCATTGGTTTACCATTTTGCATTTTTTCCAGCAATGTAGGAGTGAGAGAGAGAGAGACAGAGAGAGAGAGTGAGCACCTTCTTCCTCAGTCTTCGCCAAAAGGGTATATTGTTAAACTTTGAATTTTTGCCTATCTGATAGAAAGCCTAGTATTATGTATTTGTATAGAGTATAACTTTTATTTTTAAATCTCTGCATCTGATATAATATTTATTGTTATCTTTTTTGTTCATTAAGTCTTTCTGAGGCTTATCCATTATATTTGGCTAAAAAGTTCATTCAGGTTTTTCCATACCATCTTATGGACAAACCCAAACGAACTTTTTGGCCAACCCAATATAATCCTTCTCAATGACCCAGCATGGGGTCAATTTTTTAATGTATGTTTGTATGAATGAGATATATTAGAAAGATCACATATCAGTGGATGGAATATAGTAGAAATAGGGCAATGTTTGGAGTCAGACAGACTTGAGCTCAAATTCCTTTCATAACTTAAGAGCTGTGAAGCCTTGAACAAGTTCCTCATCTTCTCTGATACTCAGTAGTCTCATTTGCAAAATGAAATAATAGTAAAATCTGCCCTCTGTATCTGTGGGTTCCACATCTGTGGATTCAACCAACCTCGGATCAAAAATATTAAAAAGAATTCCAGAAATTCCAAAAAGCAAAACTTGAATTTGCTGTGTGCCAGCAACTATTTACATAGCATTTATATTGTGTTATGTATTATAAGTAAAATAGAAATGGTTTAAATTATATGGGAGAGTGTGTATAGGTTATATGCAGATACTGAGCCATTTTATATAAGGGACTTGAGCACTGGAGGATTTTGGCACCAATGTCCTGGAACCAATCCCCTGAGGATACCAAGGGATGACTGTACCCAGTTTGTAATTTTGGAAGGATTAGAAAATGTATATAAAAGAACCCGACACATCGTAGGCACTCATTATAAGGAAGATGGTATTCTTTTTGCTCTTAACTTGATTATTTCCTTCCTTGGGACCTTTTTTTTTTCCCTCAAAAATCTTAACTTTACAGCTTAGCATGTGTTTTTCATTTTTATTTAAACAATTGAAGTTTATAAATTTATTTCTCAATTCTGCTTGGCCTCATTTCATGATTTGATATGTATTCATTATTTCTATTATTTTCTAAATGATATATCCTTGTATTATTGATTTCCTCTTTGGCCTAATGGTTATTAGAAGACTTAAAAGAATTCCAAATGGTTAGGGTTTTGTTTTTTGTTTTCTTTTGGTTATAATTTAAATAAATTGCTTTTAGTTTTATTGCATTATGGCTAGAGAATGTGGCCTATTGAATTTCTATTCTTTGAATTTATTGAGATTATCTTCATATGATTAATATTTGGTAAACATTCTATGGCTCTCTCAAAAAGAGAAGGTCTATTTTCTGCAGAAGAGAGCAGACTCAGGGGTCCCAGCTAGATTAAAATTCAGGTTCAATTATTCCAGAGCACGAAGCTGGGCAATACCAGCCACATGCCATATGCGGCAAGAAGCGCTATAGGCAACAACTTGAAATCTGTCCAAACTGGGATTTAGGCATATATATGCACATTTAGTGGATTGGGGTGCTGGCGAGTCCATTCAGGTTGCTGGGTGGAATTAGACGGTTAAATAAAGGTGCCATAAGAGAGAACAGCATCAGGCATGTGGGTTGGACTCTCATCATACTCTCATCATACTCTCTGATGGGCGAACTGATCTTGGAGCAAGGCTGTGCTACCAGGTACAGGCACCTAGCAACACCGACGTGCCCTGGAGTTTAAATAAACTTCCTGGGAGCTCCCTCTATAGCTCCATAGCCTAGGAAGTGGAAAAATTGTCACCAGAGCCCAGGAAATGTTGCTGTTTTCTTTTCTCTCTCCCTCCTCTATAGAAAGGGCACCTCTAGGGTGGATCAGTGCTACAACAGGGCAGAAACGTAAGTTACAGGTACCAGTGAAGTTATACAATGGTATGAATTGTACGGGAGGCAACTCCCCTCCTCTGTCAGGGGAGAGGCCTGAGTACCAGCCACTGGCAGAGGAAGGCAAGGACAGGATGATATTGCTGAAGTGACTGGAAGCAGACTCTGTGCTCAGCACTTTACATGCATCGTCATAGTCAGCTATCATCATCATCCCATTTCACAGCTGGGGAAGCTGAGGCTCAGGAAGATGAAGCATTCCTCTTTTTTTTTTTCGTAACCTATTTCTTTAATAATAGCTTTCTTAAGATATAATGCACATACTAGACTCACCCTTTTAAAGTATACAATTTAGTGGTTTGGGTAGATATTCATAAGGATATGCAGCCATAATGACTATGCAATTTTAGAACATTTTCATCACCTCAAGAAATCCCATACCCATGAGCAGTCACCCCCATTCCCTTGTCACCCTGGCAACCGCTAATATACTTTCAGTCTCAGTGAATTTGCCTCTTCTGAACATCTCATATGGAAGCATTCCTCTTAAGTGAATCGAAGAACTGAGAACTGAAGCATGTAAGGTGTGTGCCCAGAGCACCTTACCCTTTATGCTTTACTGCTTTTTTCCTGAAAACACAGGGACCAGCTAGTACAAAACTACACCCAGGATCCCATCCCTGGAAAGATTATAAACATCTACATTTATATATATATATATATATATGCATATGCATAGATATGTACATATATACACACATACATATACATTTATGTAAATATATAAAATATCATTTTTAAGTTTACGTTGCTCAAATACATTATTAAATTTGGGGGGCATCTCTTTGCTCTGTCATAGACTGACGTGGCTTTTCATACTAATGGTTTTTGCTCCAGGTCTTTTGTTGCTGTTTTCTTGGCTACATGACAGTTTGTTATTATTATGGCTTTAGTTTTTCCTTGTGTTTTTTATAGAAGTGTTATTTTACACACTGACTATACAATACACATCAAAAGAACACACACACATGCACACACATCCAAAGGTTATTCCACATCCCATCCATCACCCTTGTACTTGTGATCTGTCACAGTTTTGTGTGAGACGATCATATGCCATCTTTATATGACAAGTGAGAGAAATAGTATTTCTCAGTGTAAGCGCTGCTGTCTTTTAAAATGTGGACACTTAGTGTCTCTAAAATCTGATTCATTGGTCCATAGATCTTCATTTTAATGTTTTTCACCATACTTTTCAATAGCTCCTGGTTAAATGAGTTATCACTTTTTCGCAAAAATGAGACCATTGGATACTTTGGGGTGTGGGGATGTACAAAGGAGGCTTTGCGTGTTTTCATAATGTCCCATAATATTTGTGTTAAAACATATTTACCATCTTCAGACTACAGGGGTGGAGTATCTTTGAATATCTGTTACAATGCTCAGAAAACAGAATCAACCCAGGTAATTACTGGGCAAGTCAAGATGCCTAAAATACCACACCAGTTTCCAAAATGCAATTGGATGATGATCTACAAAGTCTGCCACTGTTATTGCATGATTGCCTTCTTTTCTAATAAGCTTTCAAGTTCCCTCCCTGCTGTTAATGGACTAAGATATAGAACAGGTATAGGGTCTGGGCTTGAGAGGTGCCATTCTACTCCTAAAGACTCTGCAGCTCCTTGTCAAGTAGCTGGTGGGCTGCCTGTAGGAGAGAGATTGTATCCTCCAGTATCTTCCTATCTGACGGGTCATGAGTACCAACAGTTTTGGCCATTGGAAATATGAGACATTTTGATATAGCTGTTGTTGATCTGTTAACAGCGATCTGAATACTTCAGATACATGAATTTTCCTGCCATTTAGATGTGTCAAGACCAGAGGCTGATGATGGGATGCAAGACTACCTTGTCTGACTTGAAAAGGAAGATGGAAAATGCATACTTTCTGAAGATGGGCTTGAATTCCAAAAATATCTTTGCAGACTGCCAGAAATAGTATGCTTGGAAGACGAAATCTTCTGAATGACTGCAACACCAAAAGCAGGGGTGGTGGCAAAGGTCAGGCTCTCCTGGAAGCGACCTGTGGGCAGCCAACATTCAAAAAGAGCCTGGAGGAGAGGGCTGTGAGCACAGGTGAGATGCCCTCAGACAACTCCCAGAGCAGACTGGGGACTTGGGGGAAGGGGCTAAGGGCCACCCAGCCAGCACCACTGGGTTTAAAGATAACATAACCTAATCTGTACTGTCTGAGAAGTCTTAGGAAAGTTTGGCTTATAAATGAAGAATAACTTAATAGTTTTGAATAGAGGACATGTGTAAAACACTAAAAATCGCATGCTCGTTAGAATTATGTTGTGATTAGGTGCTTTTGTAGATTTATCAAAACATTGATTGGGTAGCTCAGGATAGGGGCAAACTTCCCATTTCCTGTGTTTATCACCATGGAATCAATCATTTAGTGGGCCTTGAGCATGGAGCGTTCACCTTGAAAGATTAAAGTCCAGGAGATAAATGTGTTTAATAAGCAATAGAGGGAAGGCTGGCTGTCCCGCTGCCAGATGCTTCAAAGAGGAATTTACCTTGGTGATTTAACCACACAGCCCAGGGTCTGGCCCTTTGTTTTTCAGGTGCAAAAACTGAGCAAATTGGTTTTGTCAGCACACTGAGGTAAGATCAGTTTACTGGGCCCTTAGTCATACTAACCAAGTTCACAAGAGACAGATGTGTAAATCAAAACACCATTGTATTAACTTACAACGACAAGTGGAATCAGCCAGGAGATCAGACACATACTCTGTTTCAAGCACCTTCTCTCCCTGCCGTGAAGTCTACGTGGGAAGTCAAATTATCATCAGCAGACAGCCTGGCGGCCTGCAATCCGAGGGGGAAGAGGGAGGTGGCTGTCTGATTGGAATGTTAAAGGAAGCCGCATGCTTCACTGTCTATCAAAGGGATTTACCTAGAGGGGATCAGACGACTGAATTCTCGTGGCAGGTCACTGCTCCAGCACCGACCTGGGCGTTCCCAACTCCCTCTAGCCCGTGGACACTGCTTTGTCCCGAGCTGGCCACACCTCTGGGCTGACACGTTCATTCTCCAGCTGCGCCAATTTCACTGCCTAGCTTACAGCCCCATTACCTAGTGAGGCTGGAAAATGGACAGTTGTCCCAGAGTGACCCTAACCTAGGGTCTGCAGTGCCTGTCGCACTCTGCTGAGGTTAGAAAGCCTTATATAATCACGTGTGATCGGTGTGTAGACCAAACAACCCCTCCAGGCTTTGCCTGTCAACATCTAGGCCAGTTCCAGCCGGGCAGAGGAGGCTAATGAATTGTTAATGATGGGTGATCAATGCCTTTATCACAGAACACGGGCTGCCTCTTCTCTGCAAACCACTGGCTGCCCGAATTGAACCCAGAGTGAGCTGCTGCTGGGAGCCGAGTTGATGAGAGAGCCGTGCTACAGTTCTAGAATTACGGGCTCATGCTCTGCCTCAGCCCTCGTGCATAATATTTGAAATGCTCAGGATGTTAACTGACACTTTTATGAAAGGAAGGAAATAGCCTAAAGGTAACAGCCCTGGGTTGGTTTGCGGGGAAAGTGGCGTTCAGGGCATTCACTGCTTTGGGTGCTGCCCTTTGGTCTAATGTGACTGTCTTTCCCAGTCATCCCTTCCATAGGTACCTCTCTTCCCAACAGAATGACCCATGTGAGCCTCTACTTGACTTAAATATATTAATAGATAACAGTTACTGAGGCTTGTCATTTGCCAGACTCTGTTCTAAGCCCGTTATATATTAATTCACTGACTCTTCATAACGATCCTGTGGAGTTTGGTACTATTATTATCTTCATGTTACAGATGAAGAAATTAGACAGAAAAGCTAAGTAACTTGCCCAAGGTCACTAGTTAATAGGTGGCAGAGCCAGAATCCAAAACCCATCAGTCTGACTCCTGAGCCTGTCCTTTTAGCTGCAGTGTCCAACGAAGCTAAATGGTTTCTCTAAATGTCCTCAGTTCTCCCCATAGAACTGTTTAAATTTTAGCAGACTAGACTAGCTCATACTGAATTTCCAGGAATCTGCTTAAAAATTGGGATATTTTAACAACAAATATTTGATTCTACTAGTTGTACATCCTTGCATAAGTCCTTTATCCCTCTGGAACTCAGTTTGTTTAAAATGAGAGGGCTAGACTGCAGAATCTTTAACTTCTCTTCCAATATTGACTTTCTGAGTTGACTACCATGACCTCTGCTACTACCTTGTATTTGTAGGACTGTTAACCATTTACATAAATTACTTTATTTTTCCATTAAAAAACCATGGAGTCAAGAAGTAATGCCTTTATGTTTTCAGAAACAGCTATCACAGTGTTGGATATCGTAGGTACTGCTTATACATTGATGAACTGATTTTCATAATCATCCTGTAAGATGGGCAGGAAATATTATCTTCATTATACAGATGAAGACACTGATGCTTAGAGAGCCTTAATAAATAACCTAAAACCATAGAGTTCATTTCTATACCCTGCTTCATTTCCATCCATCCCTCTATGGTGTTGTAAATGTGCCTGTGCTTCTACAGCAGCAGATTCTCAAGTAATAAACAACAGTACAGAGTGCATTTCCTAGACAGCTGTCTGCCAGAGAAACAGGAAGATTGTGCCTGGTATAAGGTAACTTTTCTAGGTCATTCAAGAGAACAAATTGAATACTGAATACTGCAGGTAAATGTCGTTTTCAAACTGAGGAATGGGTAGCAAAAGATGAACATTCCGTTGCTCTTTGTTGACTGAATTAGAAATCCTCAGTGTTGAACAATGACTCATGCGAGGTCACCAGGAATTTGACGAAATGAAAAGATAGCTCGAGTGACTTAGACTTCAACATTGTAGGGCCACCACCTTTTGTTACGGGCTAGAGTAGTCCAGATTTCTACAAACCCCAAATCTAATGGAGATGAAAACAGCTCGTCAAGAATTGGATTCACACTTTGATTAATTAGGGTTTTATATGTGATCCTTAATGACTTTCGCCACCGAAGATTTTCCAAAGAGATACTCTTTGAGCAGGGAAGAAAAAGAGTGCTAATGATCTTAAGATCTTTCTAAAGTTTTATTCCCGGAGGCTCTGTTCTCTGAGAGCTCTTCAGCTCCTCCAAGCTTCAGAGTCTCCAGACTTCAAAAGGAATGTTGGCCTCAGACGGGATGATCTGATGGGAAAATAGAGCCCCATGACTACATCAACTCTAATTAGCAGCATGAAAAAAATCTTCCTTGGAGATGCTTGGGTATGGTCAGGACTGGGAAACATGTGACAGGAGGAAAGGGCTGAATGAGATGAGAAAGTCTGAGAGTGACTTTAGCTGGAAAGCATAATGGGCAGCTTGAACTCCTGTGGCCCATAGAAAAGAAAAGCCTAGAAACATGTCTGGCTATTACGGGCACCTATGCTTGCTTTTCTTCCTGGCAAAATGGTTAGGCTCCTTTGCAGCTGCTGTTCTTTTTCAGAAATGCCTTTGAGGGGCAAGAAATAAATAGCTAGACATAGTTATAATGGCATATTGTTTACCCCATTCACCTACAGAAGTTTGTACACTCATCTAATTGTGGGCAACTTGAGGGCAGGGATGTTTTCTTTTAACGTCTTTAGCTCCTTTTTTTTCTCCTCCTCATCCCTCCTTACTATCCACAGATAGGTTCACATTGTTTCTTGAATGAATCTCCAGTGGGTTCCCCAATAATTTTTTTATTAGAAAATAGTCTTCCATGAATAATACAAAATTTAAGTTCACATGACCAATATCTGCTGAAGAGTGGTGTACTGAGGTGTTTTATGGCTTTTGTTGCTATTGCAAATGGGTTTTTCCCTCACATGGTATCTTTTAATCAGTTATTTTTAGTGGGTAGGAGACCTATTGCACTGATTAGATGTTGCCACAAAAATGCTGTATAACAAACCAACTGAAAACACTGTGGATTACAATGACAATCATATTTTCTCATAGTTTGGGGGTCAGACGGGGGTGGCTCAAATAGTCTGGACTCAGCCCAGCAGCTCTGCTTTGAACTGTGGATCCGTCTGGCTGGGGCAGCTCTTACTCTGTAGATCTTCATTTAGGCCCAGAGTGATGGCAGTAGTACTAGGTACCAAGCAGAAAAACCAAGTGCTTTTTAAGGCTACTGTGTGTTGATTTGTGTCCCCAAAAGATATGTTGAAGTCCTAATCTACCCCCTGCTACCTGTGAATATGCCCTTATTTGGAAGTAAGGTCTTTGGGGATGTAATCAAGTTAAGATGAGGTCAAACTGGGTTAGGGTGGCTCTAATCCAATGACTGGCATCCTTATAAGATGAGAGAAATTCGAACACAGACACACAAGGAGAAGGTCATGTGACAATGGAGGCAGAGATTGGAGTTATGTTGACACAACCCAGGAACTCCAAGGATTGCCAGCCACCACTGGAAGCTCAGACAGAAGCATGGAACACATTCTCTCTTTGAGCTGCCAAGAAGGAACTAGCCCTGCCCACACCTTGATTTTGGACTTCGGGCCTCCAGGACTGTGAGGGAATACATTTCTATTCTTTAAATTTTGAGCCACCACGTTTGTAGTAATTTGTTACGGCAGCCCCGGGAAACTAATACAAGGCCCAAGCTTCTCACTTCCGCCCACATTTCCTGGCCTAAACCCCAAATCAAGGGGCAGCAAGAACATGCTGAACCATTGTGAGGCCATGGCAAGAGTGTAGATATTGGGAGAGGTGGAAATGGGGATAATCATTTAATCTACTACACATAAGATGCAGAATATATAAGAAAACTTTATATTCTGAGGTATCTTTAGGAAAGACAGTTGAATCTAATGGTTAATAGCATAGGTCTTGTGTTAAGAAAGTTTGGGGCTTGAATCCTTGTCCTAACACTTCCCACCTGTGTGATCTCAGGTAAATTACTTAACCTGCAAGCATTGTTTCCTATATTTGTAAAATGAGACCAATAATTTTGCCTATCTCACAGGACTCATTAATATCATGTGAACTGATGTTCGTTAAATGCTTATCTTAGTTGTTAACATAAAGCGGGGGCCAATATATGTTATCTGTTACCATTATTATTGTTATAGTGATAAAACAGGAAAGGACTTGGAAATACAGGTAATATGTTCCTATTGGGATTTTAGAGGTGAGAAGAAGGTCAGCTCTACAAAGGTTGTGCAAAATCCAAATGTGATTTATGAAGCATAGTTCGATCTATGTTAGTGATCCTTTGGGTAGGCATGCGTTGTACCTCATGAAGAACGGGGAGAGCCTATTTGCCTGGAGAATTGCCAGTTAAAGAAGAGTTTGAATTGAATATACAGCAGGAGGAGATAAAGTTCCCAGCTACAGAGGAATAAGGGGCTTGGTCAGGAAATTCACAGGGAGAAACACTGAAGTGGGGGGCTGGGGAGAGGCAGAAACAGTACTCAGAGCTTTTGACATCTTTGTGCCACCATGCAGAGCCTTGGAATTAAGTGGCTAGAACATAAAAATATAATCTCAGGAGCTGATTGCCTCGACCTATGTGATGGAACTCAGAATTTTAGTATGGGGATGGGATAAATATGCCTTTTTCAAAGGAAACCAGTATATGAGAAGGGGATGTGGCGCTATGTATGGAACAATGTTTACCTGCTGGGGGAGCCACAAACCCAGGGAAGCTTGCACAGAACCTGTGGGAAGAGATCAAAGAAGAGAGACTCAAGATGATATTGTTATTTGAGTTTTCTTTATGTCGCATGATTAGATGAAAAAAGGTATTGTGTCAATTTCAGCAAATGTCAGATAATCATACAGATAATAATGGGGGTGGGTAGAGGAACGGGGAACTTCACCTCCCAGGACATGGAGGTTCTTCATTAGGCTGAAAGCAGCAGATACCACAAGCTTTTGACCTTCCTTAAGCATAGATGAAGCCAAAAAGAGAACTGTTAATAGAATCTTATTTTTTACAGACAGTGAGGAATTTGGGGGAAGTATTATTAATAAACAAGAGCTAAAATTTACTATGTGCCAAGAACTTATGTAAATCATGATATACCTTATCACATTTAATCCTTGCTGTGACTTTATGAGGTTGGTGCCTTTTCATCTTCGTTTTACAAGTGAGGAAATTGAGGCAAAAGAGGTTGTCAATTGCTAGAGGTCACACAGGAAGTGGCAGAACTGACTTCAGAGTACATGCCGTTCATCATTGAGTTATCCTGCTCTCACTGCCTAGAGTGGGCACGATATTTATGTGTATATGAAACTTTGGGAACAAGGTGACCCCAGGGAGTCTAGTGGATGGTGATTGGAGCAAGCCACCCGGTGCTGAAGGTCCAGGAGATCGGGGATCAAGTGGCCCACAATATAGGATTAGGAAACGTGCATCTGCAATCAATGCTTTTACCAATTTGCAAGTAAAATCACACCTTTGTTCAAAGACAGACAACTGCCCTCTTGTTATATGTACTGACTTCTTCATTTCCTGAAACTCTCATGCAATTTCACACCTTAGAATCTTTGAAAAGACTGTTCCACTGCTTGGAATAGCATTTCATCACTCCTCTACCTGGCAACCTTCTACTTTTCCTTTAAGGCTCAGCTCGAGTGGTGTCCCCTCTTCTGAAGCCTCTTCTATCTCCTTGACCAACCGTGAGCTCTTTGGGGCAGAGACAGTGTCCTCCTAACCTTGTCTGAGCTCTTTAGGACGAGCACCGAGCTTGGCACAGGTAGGTATCAATGCATATTGAATGGATAGACACATCAATATAAGTCCATATATTAGGCACAATTAAATAATCAATATGAAACAAGCAGCACACTGGGCTATCCATCTAGTATTTTGAAAGCATGATATTGCTTATTCTAATTGAATTGCAAAAGTTAAAGATGCATGCAACCTATTTTCTTTTTGAAGGAAAATCTGTCTTGCTGTTTCATGCAAGTGGATAAAATATACTCATAAAACAATCTGTTATGAGAATGGCAAATGTTTCAGGGAAATTTCAATGGAATAAGTTCTTTGTGGTTTTATTACTTAACCCTCTGTAAAAATGACTGAAAAGACAAAAGGTATTAAAGACGGGAATGGCTCCAAATATTATAGAGGGAAGCAGAATAGCTGAACAGCAATTTATGATTAAAGAAGATTTATGCAAATCTCAAGAGCGCCTTAAAAGTTAATCTTTAAAAACAAATCCCTTTAGTCTGAGCAGATTATGCTTAAGAAAATCTTTTTGAGTAAATACATGGGAAAATTTTTTTAAATTTCACAATTTAAAGGAAAATAGTATACATTTGTAATAGCAGTTTAGGATTTATTGTTTTAGGTAAAGTCACACCAAAAACTGTTTCTTTTTGATATATCCTGCCCATGTGTTTTCTAGGTTATTTGTGGAAGTTCTTATTTCAGCCAAAATATGTTATTAGTTACAGTGAGTCATCCAAATTTATTTTTCAAGTAAAATACTATGTCAGAAAAGAAAACTGGAAAAAAAAAAAAGAAAACTGTTCTTTTTGAAGGATAAGTCAATTAAATGTTGGCTTGTTAGAGTTCATAGAATAGGAAATGGGATCCAAGTATACATTTTCTCAGATAGGGATAGAATAAAAGCAATTACAAGAAATCTCATTACTTGTTGACTCATACCCTTGCTCTAATCAACTAAGGAGAAAACAAGCTACCAACATGTAGGAATGTGAATTTTAAGCATTTATGTATCTCATAGTTCCTGTACAGGGTTTGAATGGAGCGAACAATAATAATCTTCAAGTCCACACCAGACACATGTGCAAAATATGCCCTCCTCAAAAGCTCAGGTGGCTCTGTGCTATTGTCTCTTCTCTTTGTAAGGTGTTCCTACCTAGACCTTCGAGACTAAAATAGACTAGATCAAGAAATTTTAGGATTGGGAGGAATTTAAAAGCTGATTGCAAGAGCTCTCATTTATTGAGTGGTTACTATGTTCCAGTCACTGTGGAAAGCCCTCCCCATGCATTATCTCATTTCATTCTCAAACAGCCCTACTACATCAGTAAAATCATAACACAAAAGCTTGAAATAAAAGAAAGTCAGCCAGATGGGCTGGTGGGTGGGACCTACCCGTGTTGCCCCAAACGAACATGCCCTTTCACAGCTCCAGTCTTGCAGAAGATAAACCTTTACACCTTCACTGAACAGGAAAACACTGTCCCTTCTCTGGCACCCAGCCCACTTTCAAGCACCTGTATAGCCAGTGCTGCCGGCCTGAATTCCAGAGCCAAAGAAAGCAGATGGCTTTCGAACACTGATTAATCACTGCTCTTCCTTCACTTAGATTTCCAGCTGTGATTCACGTCTCCTTGCTGGCATGGAGTCATTTCTGCTGGTTTCTTTTCTTCCTGGCCAAATGTGAGAAGTACTCCTGTCTTTTACTAAATCTCTTTGGTCATCAGCTCCACATTGCTGGTGGTTGGCATTGCTTTTTAGCTTATAGCCACCCTTAGGCTATAAACTTCACCTGTTATGGCATGAAGAAAATCTATCCTTGTCTAGCTCTTTGACCTCTGATTTCATGGCGTGGTCAATACGAAGCAGAAAGTCAAACTAACGGAAACCTCTATGGATCAAAGAAGTCTTTCTGTATGTCTCCTAGAGTTGGACCCAAGAGAGAAGTCACCTTTGGGCTTTTTAGCTTCTTGTTTAGCCTAATTTCAAAGTCACACGGCGTATACAAAAACAAAATGGAGCGATCAATGATGAAGCCTTAGAGTCTGGTGAATTGTTCGTCAGGTTTGTTAGTGCTGAAATAGTACATCTTGCCACATGGTTTGGGGGGTGTAGCAATCTCTCTTAACCACCTCTTTTCTCTAAGCAGTGGCTCTGAATCAGAGATGTACATCAGGATTGCCGTGGGAATTCTGCCATAAGATGTATGTCCAACCCCTACCCTGAGAGTTTATTAGAGCTAAAGCATTTGTGTTTTGGAAGAGCTCTCCAGGTGATTTTGATTAAGAAGCATTGCTCTAAAGGAATATCTCTAAGGTGAAAGAGGCAGCACAGTAATAATTATTAAAAAAAAAAAAACAAAAAACTCTGGATACCTGGGTGTGGGTTCTGGCCTCAGCTACATTGCTTCTCTCATTAGTAGGGATACCATACAATTTATCGTCCACATCAGGATACATCTGAGAGTAAAAGAGGGAGCTATTAATAACTATGTCAGGACAAGAGGCATAAATTGAAACTGTCCAGACAAACCAGTCACCCTACTCATTAGTCAAATGAGAGATTGGAGTAGACAACTCTGAGGTTCCTTTCAGAGTTATGATTCTATAATTCATGACTGCTGGGACAAGTACAAAATATGTTTTCATTCCAAATGCGTGCAGGACAGTGTTGTTTAGGCATCACCTACTCTCAGGGAAGCTGAAATGACAAACACATGCAGCCTAGAGGCTGAGACCTGACAGCACTAAGGCTGAGAGGCCAGGGAGATAAAGCCAACAGGAGTGGGTGACCTTCCCAGAGCAAAGGCATCAAAAGGCGTGGGTCAGCAAGGACAGATTCACAAACAGGATTTGTCAGAAGCAGCTGCTATTGCCATTGGAACTCCAAGGATAGGAATGAATGATATTCGAGGTCTGTTGACATTTATACACACTTCTGGATCATACTCCAGTATACTCTGAGACATTTACACACATTTCTGTATTATCTTCCAATATGTTACACAAAGAATTTGTATAGCTGTTTCCATGGTGCTTCTCTGCCATGTGACACCATTAGGGAAGAAAGAGTTTAGGTCCATCACATGTTCTGGTTGGTTATAAGTTAGTATATAAATTATACCATAGACAAATTACCAGTTTTCTAAAAATCAAGGTGTAATATAATACTCCTTCAAACCCACCCCCCTATTCCTGTTCATTTTATCTTTTATATTTTAGAAAGCACTTCAGGGCTCTGCATTGGCATAATAAAGATCATGTCACGCTGTAGCTGGGATTAGCCTAATAGAATCCATGGTATCAACAAGTTTTAATGAATGCAGAAAAGTTAAGCTCAGTACAGTCTGATTTTTACGGCTTTTTTCTACTTTATTTTTTATGTTGGTGCTTATCGAGTACGTATTAAAGAAAATCTTTAGACACCGGGATATAGTGAGAGGGACTGAATAGATGACACTACCGTCACAAAGCCACGCAACAGTTTGCAATTTCAGGAGAGCGGGCTGAACTCTTTTGCTTGTGCAGTTTAAGGCATTAGGAGAATTAGCAGAATTGTGGGGAGAGAAGCACAGGGGGAGAAGATGGGAGAAGAGAAAGAGGGGGAGGAAGGGAATGAGGAGAGGGGAGATAAAGAGAGAAGGAGGGAGAGAGAGAGGAGAGAAGGAAAGGAAGAAGGGGGAGGAGAAGAACGAGGAGGAGAAGGGATGGAGGAAGGAAATAAAGGAGATACTTAAATATATAAAAAGAGAAGAAAATAGAAATATGGAAACAGTACCAGAGAGGGGAAGAGGGGGCGGGTACACACACACACACACACACGTGTGTGTCTCTAGGAGAACAAAAGTAAATCCTAGGTTAGAATTTTTAGTCAAAACAGAGAAGAGTCCTGTATCCGAACATAAGAAACGGAATGGCTCACATCGCTGCTGAAGCTATTTTGATGAACACGGTCCAGCTCATTTCACATGGACTTAGGCTCACACTGTTTGGAAGGAGAGTGCACACCGCGGCTGTGCTTTAGGGGTGTAATCAGAGGGACTGGCATTGATGGAGAGCTTCTCCCACCGCTCCAGGAGGAAGCTGGCAGATTCTGAACAGCTCTGTTTCCACAACTGCAGCTGCGTCATCTGTTTGTCAGAATCTGTGCCCTGCGTGCGTGCGGGATGCGAACACGCTTAGCCCAGGGTTAGAATTCTCCTGGCTGCAAAATGGGTTTTGCTTCTTACCGATTCTTAACTGTGGCAGAGAGCAGCCATACAGCAAGGAGAAATTGCTATTGTCTGGCGGGGGGGTCATTTTCAGAGAGCCTTGGAGAGAGTCTGTCCCTGAGAATAGAGGAGGAAAGGAAGCCGTGAGGTTATCTTTTGGCGTATCTGCTGACACGGGTTGATGTGGCCACAAAGCCAGCATGAGACTGGGGTCTCCAGGAAGAGCTTTGGAAACAAATAACAAACACTTGCTTTTACTTGAGGGATGCTATGCGTATTCCCATCTCTGCACTTCAAGAAAACCCTAATGGAACAGGAGAAGGCTCAGGGATGGGCCAGTGAAGTGATCAAGGGGTTGGAGGACTGGGCAGAAGGGAAACGCTGGGATCTTCAGTCCAGAGGGGCGGAGGCAAAGCGGGTCGTGGGGCGGGAGACGGATCTCTGAAACTGGGGAAGGGTAAGGATGGAGATTATGTGTGTGGTCACAAGCTTCTTGGATATCAAACCCTCTAGGGTTTAGAAAGGCCATTTTAGGAAAAAAGAAATAAAGCATGAATTTTTCTAGTGGAAACTTGTACATGTTTGCTAAACACCACTAATCACGACCCCATTGACTCTCATTGGCTTTGGGCATGAACTCTCCTGATTAAATCCAAGCAGGTGGTTAATAGTTTGTTTCTCTGTCAGTGCTGAGTCTGTATCCTGGTATCTACCCTAGGATATAGGGAATTTGCCCAACAAAATTCGGACACCCAGTGAAAGGCGTAACACAGCCAAGTGGCAGGTACAGAGCAAGGAAAAGGAAGGGCATGCTTCTCGAAGTGAGTTCAAAAAATGCCATACAGAAACAGCCGGCAGAGACCAAGATAGGGAATCATGGGATGATGGCACAGGAAAAGGTCCTTAGGTAATTTATGATTCACCATGGAGGATGGGGGAGGATCCAAACCTGATCGTTGGGCATATTTGATATACTTAATATCGTTGTAATTCTTAAAAAATAGATCAGATGTATCCAAGTCTTCTTGATTGGGGAAGCTGTTCAGGAAACAGACCGAGAAAGCATGGCAGGGAGCACAGGACAAGAATATTGGGAAATCAGTCTGGTGCAGTGGTCCCTCCTCTGTCTCCCATAGTTCCCAGCACTGCTGCATCCTGACACCATGCTTCCGAGTAACGGTGTGTTTATTTGTCTGATTTTGCCACTAGATTGTGTGCTTCGTGACGTCAGAAGCTCTGTGTCACTCATCCACAGACCTACCGGGCACACCCGCAGTGTCTGTTGGAAGAATAGACCATGTCAGCCTGGCTCTAGACAGGATATGTGGTTGACGGTGTATCCTCCACATGGTTTACCTGCTTTTCCTAGAGCCCCTAGTCCCCCCCACCCCCTGGAGCTTCTCCCCTCCCCTGTCCTCAGGTACAGAAACATCTCAAAGAGGATTTGACAAGTCCTTAGGGAACGTGGAAGACCCCCCCCCCAGCACACCACCCATTTCACAGAGGAAGAAAATGAGGTTCAGACAAGGAAAGTTAAGCCAAAGTTAAGCAGCTAGCCTGTGGGACACTCCAAATCAGAGCATCAGAGCTCAGGTGATCCCTGCATCCTCTCTTGTTGCTACGCAGCGCTGCCTCCAACATTCAAAGTTTGCCGAAATTCTAAAATAGACCACGTTAATTGATTTGCTCATTTTCAGCTTTGTGGAGGGGAGAGGGGAGAGCTGAAGTGGGTGAGTTAACACTTCATCAACACTCTTAGAGACAAGCTTTCATTTCCCACTAAGTTTGTGACAGAGGTTTGTGCTGCAGTGGGCGGTACCCAGCGAGGGGAGAGAAGGAGGCTGCTGCAGGGAGAGAGGAGCCCAAGGGCCTGCCCAGGGTTTTCTGTTGCCCTTTCTTGCTTATGAAGTTCAATTTTAACCAACACGGCTCCTTAGCCAAACTTTTAATGTCCTTCCTGATCTGTGCCTGACCTGCTTTTCAGGCCATATTTTTCCTAAATAACAATGATAGTAGCAGTTTAGAATGTTCAAGTAACTTTCACATCCACTATTTAATTTGGTCCTTCCAAGGACCATATGAGGGAGAAAATGTTGTCAAGAAAGGAAAACCCAGAGTCCTGGAGGCCTGCTGACTTTTCCCAGGACCCATGCAGAGTCCTACTGGCTCCATGCCAGGTCAGTGCAGAAGCAGAGTCTTCCTGATTCAAGGCCCACCTTCTCCACGAAATCTTCCTGAAGACTCTGGCCTTAAGGCTCTCTCGCTTTTGGTGACTCTAGCTCACTCAGGTGGCCCTTAAGATGGGCTGGCTTGGATTACTGGAGAGCTTTTATGTGTTCATGTCTGTCTCTCTGGAAGAGGTGGATGCAACATACCTGGGTTTCCCCACAGAGCCTCACGTGGGCCTGGACCATTGTCAGAACAGGTTGATGGCTAACACCTCCTCTAGGGATGTGACAAAGAGCATGAACCCAGCTGGCATGTCTTGCATGTGAGGAACCCGGCGGATCCTGCTGCCTGCCTTGTGGGGAAACCACACCTGAGACTAGGACCTCAAATTTCATTAATATTTTCCACTAAAAGCACCATTTCCCACTCATATTTGGAGGGGAATTGCTTTCTAGAAATGCAGCTTAGGGGAGGAAGTGACTTCCTAAAACCTCCCGCTGAGCTGTCACAAATGAAAACACCTCTGGCTACCTGGAGACCAGTCAGGAGATTAGACAGAGCTCAGGTGAAGGCTATTTGATGAATCACACAGTCTTTAGAGGAAAAGCCATGTTTGTATTCGCATTGGCTTGCCAAAGATAAAACAGAATTTAAAAGACCAATAATTCAAAGAGCTCCGAATCAAAGGCTGAGATGCTTTAGAGACTTTGAACTATACCAAAGTAAGCACCAGTAGTTTATTTCATTTGGAGAAGAGTGCTTACAACTAGTGTAGAGGACTTCATAAATTTTCATATTTTATTACTGTCAATCCATTGATGTACTCATTCTTTCATTTACTCATTCACTCAACGATGACATTTTTCTGCATTTTCTCTATGCCAGGCACTGCTCAAAAATTGGAGAGCAAAGTTTTAGGGGACACTGTTCTTACGCACAAGAAACTCTTCCTGTAGTAGATTGTTCTTATGCAGTAAGCAGAAGAGGTTATTTCCATTTTACAAAAGAAGAAACCAAGTTTCAGAAAAACTTGGTGAATTTCTCTCTCCCAAATATATAATAAAGCCTTTAAAAGATTGATGTGAGAATCCTCTTCTCTTTCCTCAAACCTTGACAACAGTTCCCAAAGATCTATAATTTATCCTGTAAACAATAGTTCTGGACTCGACACCTCTATTCTCTCTCCCCGAATCACAGTAGATCTTGATGCTGAGATGAAATTGGGGGCTTGAATTCAGGTCTGCACATCTTCAGAGTTCAGGATCATAGAGCCAAACTCCACGGCCTCATACGGTGCTGTGGGAGACAGGACTTTTAGCCCAAGAACTGATGTGTTCCAAATCGATGTGAATAAGTTGCTTCCTATAAAGAAAAGGAACACTTTTTTATGGCTCCAGCAGAGCTGATCTTAAGGTCAGGAATCTTCCCAAAGAACCTGGCAGAGACATAACTCTGCAGTGTTGGGTAGCTCATTTTAAGTTTGCACGAGACGAGATTTCTTCCTCCCTGCAGCTCCCTGATCTGAAAGAAACATTTATTACTGACATAGAGAAACAAAAGGATCTTTCCTCCAATTTGATATTATGTTCAATTCTGTGAATGACAACAGGAGAATTAACCCTTGAAAAGAGAAAGAGAAATCAGCCCTCGCCCTTCTCTGAGGGGTGCTGTAGCCATATACAGGAAGAGATGGAGCTCTCTCTTTACGAATGACTACGTTGATTTAAAAGTGGGCTTTTTCCATTTTGTTTCCTGCTCATTGACTGGAAAGAGCCCATGTGTAGTACAGTTGCCTTGATTTGGCTGATTCCCAGCTGTATTTTCATACTTGGAGGTGAAAGATGAGGAAGCCAAGTGGAGGGGAGGCGAGTGACCCTGTATCCACAGTCGATGTCTTATTACAGAACTGGATAGTGTGATAGTTTCAAATGCTGGGCTCCTGATTGATTTGTCCTTTTCTTGTCTTCAAGAATTCATGTGTAAATGTTTGGGAGGATTGCTAATGTCAAGCCGATGAATCTCTTCGAATGCTCTTCTTTGGGGGAATGAATAGCTATAGTTTTCTCTTGCCTTGGTCTAGCTCATCTTTTCTGTTGGCATTTTGTGGAATAAATGGACAACATTTCTCTTCAACTCCCCTTATGCAGACACACACAAAGACACACAAAAAGACACACACACACAGATTCTGGTTTAGAATTTTTATGCCCTCTAGCTTACTTTTGAAGGAGTCTCTTAAGGCTGGACTTTTAATTTTTTACAACCTCATCTGTCTATTAATTCTCCTCCAATACATTTTCTTTAGAAAATGATTAGGCTGGAAGTTCAAAGGCTTTTTTTAGCTTAGCACAATGCTGGGCATAAAACAGACCAACTATTGGCTAATTGGGCACCCACTCTGGGGAAAACTCTCTTGAAGCCACGTACAGTAAGATGTCTTATTCTTAAAGAAGAAGAGACACCACAGTAATTTGGGAAAGACTGTTAAGGATGAGCAATGACTCAGTCAGTGGACAGCCCTTATGGAGTAACTGTTCAGATCATGAGCTTTGGAACCAGGTCAAAGGCAATTCGAATCCTATCTCTGTTGTTTACTAACGCTGTAACCATGAACGAGTTACTTAAATTTTCTCAGCCTCCATGTCTTCATCTGTAAACTGGGGATGATATTACTACTTACTTCATAGAGCTGTTGTAAGAATCAAATGATGTGTGCAGTGCTTCGCATGGCACCTGGCATCTAGATAACACTCAATAATTGAGCTCCTGTTGTTGTTATTTTTATAACTATCCAAGTAACCCAGAGACCTTCAGGAGCTCGCTTGTGATTTCTCACGCTCCAAAGTTAATTAAATCCTCTCTTCCCACTAAAGTTCAAGAAGTAAAAAGTCCAAGTTTGATGAAGAGTGTGTCTGCATAATTTATGGATTAGACTGGAGGCTGAGTTGGAGAAAAGCTAATAAGAACGTTTTCTGAGGAGAGATGTTCAGCCAACTTCACTAAGAGAGATTGGACCATCTTTCTATTTTGAAAAGCTTTTTGTGAGAAGCTACAGACGAGCCACAAAACAACTAGATCCATCACCTTGGCAGGATGGTTATCCAAGGGCCCTCGAGCACTGACTGTAACCCTAAATGGTAATCTCTACGTATCTAGGACAATTTCATAGAAAAAGAAGACAAGCAAAACCACTTTTCATAGAGTTTCAGCTCCTTATTAACTCTGTACTGAACTCCTGAACAACTTTAGAAAAAAGGATAATATGACATTTCAACTGTTTCAATGACGATTTCCTTCCATTGCTTCTCAATATTCCCCTTGTTTTTTACCAGCAAATCTACACTGGGGACAACTATTCCCAACTTCCTTCTTCTACTTAAGATGATGGTATATGTATGTTTTCATGAATTGACATAGCTTACAGACTCATCATTTGTAATGTTGTTCAACTATGGGTTTTCTTTGTGCTATAAAACTAGAATTATAGAATAATATAGCTGGAGATATTTTAGAGCTATATTATATATAATAAGAACCAATTTTTATCACACCCTTACTATGTGCCAGGCTCTGTGTGCTAAGTGCTTTATACATTTATTTTATTTAATCATCCCAATAATCCTATGAGGTAGGTTCTACTAATCTCTCTATTTTGCATATGAGGAAACTGAGGCTGAAGATGTAAATGTCTTGCTCAGAGCTATGCAGCTAGTAGGGCTTAAACTCAAACGCAGGCTGGACTGAGTCTATACCCACACTTACTAGTATGTGATATGGGTCTTATATTTCAGATGAGGATCCTGGACACCAGAGGAGTAATGTGAGTTTGCTCAGAACCATCTAGTTAGTGACAGGCTGGGCTGGAACCTGCTTCTTTGGCCCCCAGGCCCCTGCTTCCTCTAGTGTATACTTGATTCTACCTCTCATGTTCTACCAAGAGGGAGAGCTCCTGGATCCATTTGGAACTCTCCTTTTATTCCTGTGTTCTCAAAATTCACAGTGAGTACTTTAATTGAAAATTAATTTTTTATGTAAAGTCCCTTTTAAATTGACACGGTTTCTGTTTTTCCATGACTCTTCTTCCAGTCTCATTCTCTTGGGGCAATTTAAATTTTTAGAAGTTTTAGATTCAGGAAGTTCACTTTGTTTTTAAGATTAAAACAATTTTTAATACAATTTATAAAGGTTACTTTCCATTTACAGTTATTACAAAAGATTGGCTCTATTCCCCATATTGTGTAATACATCCTTATAGCCTATCTCATACCCAATAGTTTGTACCTCCCACTCCCCTCCCCCATTCTGCTCCCCCCCCGGTCCCCACTGGTAACCACTGGTTTGTTCTCTGTGTCTGTGAGTCTGCTTCTTTTTTGTTATATTCACTGGTTTGTTGTATTTTTTAGATTCCACATATAAGTGATATCATTCAGTATTTGTCTTTCTCTGTAGGAAGTTCACTTTAAATAAGGCATCTCTCCCTAAACACTTTCCCCAAGAACTCTCTGGATTCCTCAAAGAATAGCTCTCAAGCACCAGGTTCCTTAGGACCAGAGAACAGACCATTCCAGTGCTCAGTTCTTAGGCCCTTGTTTCTTTAGAAAGAATAAAACACACATGTTCCACCCAGAATGGAACTTAAATGAAGAAAATGATCAGATAAGAAATGAACGCAGATTCAAATTAAATTTTATTTGCCTCATTTTCAGCCTGTTCCTTCTATTCTAGATATATTTCCAATAGATCCTTAAATAAATGTTGTTGATGTTTATTACACACACCTGTCAAATATCTCATAAGGTCCTACCAGATCAGACTATCTCTGTTTGGATCCGAGAGGAAACTGATGAATAAAATCTGCTCCTTTTGTGTGTCACTGTTTATTTACTTTCTGGATGAATTCATATTACAAGGAGATTCTGGAAGGGTTGTTAATGATCCCTGTAATCTAATTTATTGCTCCGGGCACCTGATATGTTCTATACCTTAGATAATGTTAATTTTATTCTTTGTGAGCTGAACGTGGTGTTCACAAAAAGCTATAAGATGTAATTTATTTCTCCCCACTTGCGTTCTAAATATTAACTCTAATGAAAAATGATTATCTTCTTTGGAGAAATGTCTATTTAGGTCTTCTGCCCATTTTTGGATTGGGTTGTTGGTTTTTTTGTTATTGAGCTGCATGAGCTGCTTGTAAATCTTGGAGATTAATCCTTTGTCAGTTGCTTCATTTGCAAATATTTTCTCCCATTCTGATGGTTGTCTTTTGGTCTTGTTTATGGTTTCCTTTGCTGTGCAAAAGCTTTTAAGTTTCATTAGGTCCCATTTGTTTATTTGTGTTCTTATTTCCATTTCTCTGGGAGCTGGGTCAAAAAGAATCTTGCTGTGATGTATGTCATAGAGTGTTCTGCCTATGTTTTCCTCTAAGAGTTTGATAGTGTCTGCCCTTACACTTAGGTCTTTAATCCATTTTGAGTTTATTTTTGTGCATGGTGTCAGGGAGTGTTCTAATTTCATACTTTTACATGTACCTGTCCAATTTTCCCAGCACCACTTATTGAAGAGGCTGTCTTTTCTCCACTGTATATTCTTTCCACCTTTATCAAAGATAAGGTGACCATATGTGTGTGGGTTTATCTCTGGGCTTTCTATCCTGTTCCATTGATCTATATTTCTGTTTTTGTGCATGTACCAAAATGTTCATTGCAGCTCTATTTACAATAGCCAGGACATGGAAGCAACCTAAATGTCCATCGACAGATGAATGGATAAAGAAGATGTGGCACATATATACAATGGAATATTACTCAGCCATAAAAAGAAATGAAATGGAGGTATTTGTAATGAGGTGGATGGAGTTAGAGTCTGTCATACAGAGTGAAGTAAGTCAGAAAGAGAAAAACAAATACAGTATGCTAACACATATATACGGAATCTAAGGAAAAAAAAAAAAAAAAAAAAAAAAAGGCCATGAAGAACCTAGTGGCAAGACGGGAATAAAGACACAGACCTACTAGAGAATGGACTTGAGGATATGGGGAGGGGGTGGGGTGAGATGTGACAGGGTAAGAGAGTGTCATGGACATATATACACTACCAAATGTAAAATAGATAACTAGTGGGAAGCAGCCACATAGCACAGGGAGATCAGCTCGGTGCTTTTTGACCACCTAGAGGGGTGGGATGGGGAGGGTGGGAGGGAGGGAGATGCAAGAGGGAAGAGAAATGGGAACATATTGTATATGTATAACTGATTCACTTTGTTATAAAGCAGAAGCTAACACACCATTGTAAGGCAATTATACTTCAATAAAGATGTTTTAAAAAAAAAAAAAAAAATGATTAAATAGATTATGTAAATCATGGTCGTTGCATCCACTTTAAAGGTTAATCCTGCCATTGTGTAGCCAGATAATTAATTTGAATTTTTTCCTGAGTACTAATTCTCAGGGAAGCCCAGGTGTAATGGTTGCAGTAGTCTATTATGGATGTCACTGCATGCCTACCTGGGATAAAATTTGGAAGAGACAAATCTCAAAGCTTTGAGAACAAAATTCTTTAGGGCCATTGAGAGACTCATTGCATCATGGGATTAGAGCTATACTTTCTCTAGATTTTTAGGAGATAGACTTGACCAATGCATCCTCCTCTTCCTTGAGTTTTCTTAGGTGTCACTTCCCTTGTTGGGAAGCCAGAGCTAGTTTTTCCAATCCATTCTCTCCCTTCTCTGCCCCACTCCATGCCCTGGGACACCGATCCCTGTGGACTGAATCCCTGGCCCTTTGCTGACTGGCTGCAAGTGGATTTGGTCCAGGGGGATAGTGCCAGGGTATCAGAGAGGCAGCAAATGGCTAACCCCCTCCATGACTTCTGTTCCTGCCAGGTGGTCCTGTCTCTACCTTTAGCTCTCACCCAGCCCTGGTACCTCTATTTCCTCCTTGTATCTCTGCCTTAGGGGTGATAATGGCTTCCAACACTGCTAGTCTCTGGATATCTTTGTTCTCTGGTTTGTTTCCTTAATCCTGCTCATCCATCTGTAGATAGTTCTTCATAAAATCTCTTCATTCAAGCCACCTGAGATGAATTCTGTATCCTCCCAGGACCCTGAATGATACACAGGGTTTTAATAAAGACCAAACAGCCCAAACTTTGGCAAATGTACTGTCAGCAATTGTCTTCCCTGTGCCCTGGGAGCAAGGTCACTATCAATCGCTTTGGACTTCCTGTACTCTGGAGCCAGGGAAAGTTTGCAGTCTAGACTCTGAGAAAGAGGGCCAGGGTTCCATTGGTGGGCAGTTATCTGGCCCCTGTGACATGGTGATAGTGGAAGGTCATGGCCGATGAACTCAAACCAAATCAAATTCAGATTGGGTAATAGTGATCCAAAGATTAAGGGAAGTTACATGGCTTCCTATTCTAACTAGTTCATCAGGAGCTTATTATTTTGCCTCCACCCACGCCCTCCCCCTCAAAAAAGCCAAAACCAAAATACAAAAACAATGAAAGATACTCCAAGCTTAAAGTTTAGCCGAAAAAAAATTAGTGTTTAGCTTTGGGGTTTGGGACATCAGGGTAGTCTGTTAAAATCTCAGTTCACAGTAGTCATCCTGTGATTGCAGGAAAACAAGAATTCTTCCCAAGTTATCTCTGCAGTAACCATGTTATTTCTCTTCCCGTCTTGCCTCTTTGCCTTTTGGAACTCTCTTTCCTGCACTCCATATGATCTGTGGGTTCTGCCACCTGAGGGGGTCTCACTGCCTCTGCCATGAGGATGGGCACGCAACCCGGTCTGATGGATTCAATTATTCTGGAACCAGTGAATGGCCTAGGGACAGAGTCAAGGCTAATCAGAATCCTTTACTGATATAGATATTGGAAAAGGAGCTTTAAGGGCAGAAAAAGCTCAAAGCTGCCTGCAGCAATCTGGCTGTCACAAGAAGAAATTCTTTCAGCGCATAAAGCCAAGCAGAGTGGGAGACGAAAAGAGACAGAGTGCCCATCGTATTGTTCAAACCCCTGAATCCAGCAGTGCCTGGAGTCCACCCCTTGGACTCGTATTTACGTGAACCAACGATTTCGTCTTTTAAAAAGGAGCTAGTTGTTGGATTTCTGTTACAGTTCAGTGAAAAGTTCTCAATGAATTCTCCTCCCTTCAAGAATAGCTAAACTCCAGTCAATACAAGGGAGTATGTTGCTTTTTCTTTAAGGCTTTAAAAAAAGAGTCCTTGCTCTTTCATATCTTTCAGTGCAAAAGTCCTCCTCTTACGATCCCTCTAAATCCCTCCTCTGGCAGTTTAACTAGGCTTCCTTTGTTCTTTTCTCAGTGAATGTGCGAAATAGCTGGTTACCCCTTCTACCATGCAAAGATGGTAGAGCCATCTTTGTATACATTTAGACAATTAATAGGTTACCCTGAAGCCAGTTTCCTCCAGGCTAAGAAATCCTACTAACTTAAGTCTATTGCAAAGATTTTTTCCCAGCACCTTTTTCTCTAAATTCCAGAATTTTGGACATTTTCATCTGACCTGGAGAGGTGGAGGAATGCTCCAGAAACTTGTAGAGGTCTTTATTGAAAAAAAATTTACTCCAATCATAAGAAATTCTATTACTGAAGTTTCAAGATTAAATAAATGTATAAGTAAATAAGGTATGAAAATTTTCAGGCAGGAAAATAAAAGTAAATATGTAGTCTATAAACCAGTTTGGGGTTCAGTTTTAAAAGAGTTTAAAAGCAGATGGCAGTTTTCTGGAGATGCAGTTAGTGGTTGGGTTTTGCCATCCGGGTTGATGTCTTGTTCATGTGAAGAAGGAGGTGAGGGAGGCTTTGATGGCTACAGGTGGACGCTTTCTGGGATTCGTCACTGCCTGAGTATTCACACTCAAAAATAGAAGGTTGGTTACTCCGAGTCTCAGGGGATATAAGCTTTTAAAAAATCAAAAGGACTAGAATTTCTGGGAGCATGGCACCTACCAGGAAGCTTTAATTAAAGAGTAGGAGGTATAGATTTCCTTAAAGAAAGACCTCTGTTCAAGATCTATTTTTAACCTTAATGAATATGCTATTAATTAAAAATTCTGTTGGATAAGACCCAAGGAATTACCATGAGATTACTGTCTTCTACGTTTAACCTAGGAACATGACCCAAAATGCTTTAAATGGAAAGCTTGTTAAATTTAAAAAGGACTTTCTCTTGGTAAAGTAATGTTCAGAATAATTAACTTCCAATTTGCTTTAATTACTTTTAAACACATATACATTTTCAAACACCAGGATAACACTGTGTTCCAGGGAATCTTGGGGGCCGGGGGTACCAGTGGGGGTCCCCGAGATGAGCTGATATTTCTGACGTCCAACAACAGTCTTGCATGCCTGCCCACAAATAAACTATTTCCTAAAAACTCAACTCTCCTTTCCCCCATTTCCTTTCTTTATCTAACTTCTAAATATAATTCAATCATCGGTTTGAGTAATTTAATGAATTAACTATCCACCACTTGCCTAAAGAACAGTGTCTATTCCTGGTTAGCTAAATTATTTTGAAGCAAATTAAACATTTAGAAAAGTGGTTTGCATCCCATCAGCAATTAGCATTATCTGGGGAGCTTTAAAAAAGAATACCAATAATCCTGGTGTTTTGGTATCAGAACCCAGAGGTTCTGTTTTAATGGGAGTGGGAGGAAGGGCAGCAGCTATTAGTACTTTTTAAAGATCCCCACGATTTTAACCTGCAGTCAGGCTTAGGATTCACTGATTTAGAGGCTGAAAGAAATCACACCCCCAGTTCAAAAGCAACTCACCGGAAAGCAGTATGGCTACATGGGGAAAGCCCAGGATTCAGAGTTGAGGTTTTAATACTACCTCCGCTCATTGCCCACTGTTTGGACTTGATCATGTACTTGGCCTCTCTGTGCCTCATTTCCTCATGGGTAAAATTGGGATAGTTGTGCCCATTTTACAAAGTTGTTTTGAGGTAAAGATCTACCTGGTACATGGGGGAACCTCTGTAGCAAGAGCTGTTATTAATGTAGCACGCCTAGAAAAAACATTTCTCCTTGTTCCCTTTATTTGCCTCCTCTGTGCCAATAGGAATCCAAATCCACACCGTTCCTGGAGACCCTGAATTCCCTGAACATGTATGGATGGCCCTGGCAGCTACACTGGGCTTGCAGCGTCTTAGGGTTAGAAGATGAGGCACCTGTCCCTTCCAAGCTGAAGCAACGGGGTCAGTGAAATGAGTCTGAAAGTCTGAGTCCAGGTTTGTCACAAACTGTGTTATGATCTCGGTTACAATACAAAGGTACCAACTAGCTCTGGGCCCCTCCATTTCTTAATCGGTAAAATGGGATTAGACTAGATGCTCCGTTCCATTCTCTTCCAATAACATGAGTCTATGAGCTTTAAAGAGTCTATAAGACTCAGATCAGATAAGTCCGAAAGTATTTTTACCTGTCTAGCGAATAATATAGTGCCCAAGCAGCTTCTACAATGAGGAGGTCCCATGAAGAGAGTGGATATTTTTCTTCTGGAAAGCTGGGTTTTTTGCAGTTAATAGTGGAAAGGGTTACCATCCTGACTTTTGGCTTGGGGACAGTGTGCATGAGTTACCCAGTCAGTCTCAGTGGAGAGTAAGGTCTCAGGATTGACCATAGCGTTTTATTTTTTATTGGGTCCACAGGAGAGACGGAATAAAATTGCCCATGCAAGATTTAGACTCAAATTATCAGTGTCATCTGGATCTTTAGAAGCTCTCTAGGTCAATGGATTTTCCAACTGAGCATGCATCAGAATCCTCTGGAGGGCTTGTTCAATCTCAGATCTCGGGACCGCAACCCTAGAGTTTCTGATCCTGTAGGTCTGGGAGGAAGCCTGAGACTTTGCGTTTCTAACAAGTTCCCAGATGATGTAGGTGATGCTGGTTCCAGCACCACACTTTTAGAGCCACTGCTCTAGGTCTAGGATGCTATGATCCACATGGAACACTTTTTAGAACACTAATTGCCAGATCCCTCCAGGAAAAAGTCTGATTTTGTGGATTTACAATGAGACCCAAAGGACAAACACATCTGAAAGATGCCTCCTCTTCCCCAAACTAGCTCCTCCTGCACAGATGTCTGCTGGCAGCCTAGCCATTCTGTCACCCAGGCTTACTGCCTGAGAGCGGTCTTTCCTCCATTGTCTCTGAGATCTGATGGGTTGGTGAATCTTAGAGACTTCATCTCTGCATCAGTTCTTCCCTTTTCATCTTCACTGGACTATTTCTGGCCCTCATTCACTCCGCCTGTCTTTATTTTAATTACCAAAATGTCACATGCTTGTTTCAGAAGAAGCCAAGAGCCAAGAAACGCAAGGAATGCGGCTCTAGAAGCTGGAAAAGGCAAGCAAACAAATTCTCCTCTAGAGCCACCTTGATTTTGGCCTAGAGAAACAGATTTTTGGATGTCTGACCTCCAGAACTCAAAGAGAATAAATGTCTGTTTTTTTAAGCCATGAAATTTGTGGTAATTTGTTACAGCAGCCATAGGAGACTAATACAGGTTGTTTCCAAATTTTTGGACTTGTAAACATTTTAGTACCTCTTACCTCTTGACAGGAACCCTTGACTCCAATCTGACCTGGCTTCACTCTGCCCCCTATGGCCACTCCTTGACTCCGCACTTTTGGAAAATGAAATCCAAATTCTTTAGTGCAAAGGCCCTCCATGCACTAGCCTAACCCACTTTTTTTTAGTCTTAAAGTTGACTATTCTATGATCACTCCCACCCTCAACACACGTTTTCTACATTCATTACTTGACGCACAAGATTTTCTATGTGTGATAGGCCTTCCTTAGCACCTCTATGCAGATGGTACTTTAAGCTCCAGCTCAAATAGGACCTCTCCCCAAAAGGGCCCTCTGTGTCTTCAGCCCACTCTCAACGAGATGTGATCTTTGCCTTTTTGAACATGCATAACATTTAGCATCTCTCTTGGGGCAGATATCAATTCTACTTGTATCTGAGTTATAGATTTATATATGAACTGCCTAGCACTTTAATACTTTGCTGAGTTATTTGCTCATTAAATATCTGTGGAATTGAATTGAAATGTGAACCATGCTATAGAATGAGGTCTACTCTCTATTTGTGTTATAATTTGATACCCATGATGGGATGGAAACCATCGATTTTAACAATGAAAGATGCACATAGGAAAGAAGGGCAGAGTAAACTAACTAGGCTTAAATTATGCTTCCAATTTGTCACATCTCATCCTTGCCTTGTGCCTTTCGAGATTCAAGAATAAATATGATGGTGATTCAGGGGTAGAGGACTTGAGAATATTCACTGACCCTAAGCTCAGTAATGATTCTCCACTATGATTCAATGCCATCTCAGGCTGCATTAACAGGAGCGCAAGTCCAGAACAAAGAGGGGATTGTCTCATGGGTCTTCCAGATGCATCTTCTGTGGGAGGTTTGATCAATGCAACCACTGTTTCCTAGAATTGACACAACACCAGAATAACCTGGCACACTGTTAAAAGATACAGATTTCTGGATGCCACCTCCAAGAGACTCTGAATGAATAGGTTAGGAAAGAGCCTTGGGAATCTATATTTTAACCAGTATGAATTGTTTGAGGCTCACTGGTCCAAAAATATCCTTACAGTTGTTTCCACTTATGGAATTCTATTATTCAGAGTATTGAGTCCAGTGTCTGGTTCCATGGTCTCAAGCTCCCAGCTTACTGCTGGTTCTTACCAACGTCAGCCCCAAGTTCTGGTCTTCTGATGCTCTTCCTCTGGGAAAGGGAGCACCTAGAAATTGGCCAACAGGTAAGTTTTGGGGTTTTAGCTAATGGTTCTTTTAGAGTTTCGCCATTCGTAATGAGGGCTGTAACTCACAAGCCCCAGCCACTCAATTTATCTCCTAGAGATGACAGAAACAGACTTAGAATATTATCACAGCAGAGAAGCCACCAGAGACAAAATATGCACGTGTTATCAGGTGGCCTTGAGTACCTGAAGGGGAGAAGATCCCAGGAGGTGGTGGCACAGATAGAACTGATATCTCATCAAAGCTGATCCTGTATTCTAGAAGGAGACCTGAATGACTCAAAGAAGCTTTGTTGCCCGTAAACTTTCCTCACCCCAGGGGCAGAATTGGTGTTAGCCGTTCCCAGTGATTGGGGTGGAACAGCTTGAGGAGTAGAGGAAAGCAAGGCTGGGCAGCTCTATGCCCTGGCCCTCGTGCTCTGGCCATTCTAATTCCAGAGATTTACTGCTACCTCCTAAATAAACAAAACTATGGGAGCTTTAAGAGCCCAGTCCAGACAGATGACCAAGGGAAAGTAGTCATTTTCAGCCTTAACACTATTTGTTTATCTTGTGTCCTTTGTCATTAACCCCTAAGAGTGAAAGCAGACTGGTCCACTTCATTTTCCGATTATCGAGTTTATGGCATTTTTAAAATTAATTGAGTGCTTATCTCGGCACATAACGAGCAGACCATGTGGGGGACGCAGTTTTCCTGGAAAAATACTGGTGGAGGGTCTGAGTGTGTTCTCTCCATCAGCGTGGTGCAGCCCGGTCTCTGGTCCCATGCAGGTCATGGAATCTCAGCGAGGACAGTTGTGCAGTTATGGTGGTCACGGCCTATTCTCAGCATTGCTGTTTCTCCATAGAAGGCACTGCAAGACTGAAGCAGTGCTTGGAGTCGAAGAGGAGAGAGAAGACAATTTGCATGTTTATTTCTTTTGGATTAAAGAGGAAGTGGAGAGTTTCTATTTGGGATGATGACAACGTTTTGGATATGGGTAGTGGTGATGGGTGCACAGTATTGTTGAATGTACTTAATGCCACTGAATTATACACTTAAAATAGTTAAAAGTTTTGGGGTAAATTTTATGGTATGTATATTTTACCACAGTTTTTTTTTAAGGAAGTGGGTTGGGCTTATCCATAGATTATCATAGGGAGGGGGGTAATTAACAAACAGCTGCCATCTTGTTCCCTCTTGATTTCAGTTGGCTCAATGACCTTCTGTCCCTCCTGTAGTGTTGACTTATCCTGGGAGCAGTGACCAAAGCTGCCTCTTGTTGTAGGAACCATGCAGATGCTTATGCTCAATCTTATTCTGGTGCATTTGAGAGCAAATGGAGCTTCCCTAACTCCTAAGACTTAAACACTTAAGTATTGGAATGGCTTGAATGCCTTTTATCCACCAAAAGATGGACCTAAGAGTTTGTCTCTGGGGTAGACTGTCCTTCATTTCCTATGGAAATGATAATGATTATCATTGAGTATAGGTACTCAGTACATTTTTTGGAATGCTGTTGCCGGCTCCCCCTTTTTCTCTCACTTCCAGGACTGAATACTTTAGTTCAGAGCTGGAATAGGTAAAGGTTTTTGGATTTGTGGCCCAAACTCACTTCACTCTGCCCTATTTGGGCTTATGAATGTCTTCACCACCCAGAGTTCAAAGACTAATAGAATCACAAGGTTGGAAGAGGCTCAAAAGGTCCCCTGTTTACTACCCATGGTTGGAAGAGGCTCAAAAGGTCCCCTGTCAAATGATCACACACAGATGTGGCTTCTATCTTTGAGAAAGGTCGTACCCTGTAACCATTACTCACCCTTTCTTCTCAGAGAGCCCCTTAAAATCGCAGACATAAACACATTTTTAAGGTATTTTCTGGGACCTCCCTGGCAGTCCAGTGGTTAAGACTTCACTTCCAATGCAGGGGGTGCGGGTTCGATCCCTGGTCGGGGAACTAAGATCCCACATGCCTCAGGGCCAAAAAACCAAAACATAAAACAGAAGCAATACTGTAACAAATTCAGTGAAGACTTTAAAAATGGTCCACATCAAATAAAGTATCTTCCACCAATCCAGAGACTTATAGTTTTCTATATTGGGTTCAGATTGGGTTATTTTAATATTCCAGGAAGATGTTTTTCGGTTGAGAAACTTCAGTTCAATTCAGATTTTCTAGTTGTAATTTCTAGCTGGAAATTACCTATGGCAGCTGAGTCACCCACCTCACCTCGCTCCTGGAGCCTGCTGGCTGTTTCCAAGGCCTTCCTCATTATTCACACCATGAATAATGGCCACAGGAATACCAAAAGCAACACTTCATGGCTGTGGAAGGTTTTTATCCTCACAGGTCGTGAATACTTTCTGTTTATCACCTACACTAAGGATTTATGACTATCTAAGTGTTGTATTTCTAGCCGCTGTATTCTGAAGGAAAGCATCCTGCCCTGAGGTAAGGACAAATTCTTTATTCATATTGAAAATGAAAGCAAGTAAAGGGCAAGAATTTTTTTTTTTAAATCCCACTTTCAGTATGTTCAGAATGAAAAGTTTATTGAAATAAGACCTTTAAAGTGTCTCCTTTCACTGTTCATTTGCGAAGAGATTTCACAGATGGTACAGACACCCTGAAATGTTGCCTGGTCTGAAATCTTTTATCTGCAGCTTTAGAAGAGCAAAGGGTATGACATATGGAAAGGAGCAAACAGCCGTGGGAAGGCATGGCTAGCGACAGGGACAGGAATGTAAATTATAGAACTGATTCTTGCCTCAAAATATTTCTGGTTGGTTTCTATCTCTGGGGTACCACACACTGGGTACAGGATGGAGGCTGCATATGGGGCAATTGAGGGCAGATGTGATGCGTGACAGTCATGCAGAACTGCAAGCTTGGCAAGTTCCAGCCCTTGACCCAAACCACAGTGTTTTTACATAATCATGGTTGGTATGGATTGAATTGTGTCCCTCCCAAATTCATATGTTGAAGTCCTAACCCCCAGTACCTCAAAATGTGACTTTATTTGGAAATAATGTCATTGCAAATGTAATTAGTTAAGATGAGGTCATACTGGAATAGAATGGGCCCCTAATCCAATGTGACTAGTGTGCTTATAAAGAGAGGAAATTTGGACACAAAGAGAGATACAGAGAGGGAAAATGATGTGAAGACACAGGGAGAAGTCAGCCAGTTACAAGGAACACCAAAGATTGCCAACAAACCATCAGAAGCTAGGAAAGAAACATGGAACAGCTCTTTCCCTGTGTTGAAAACAAGACAACACGCCCAATATGGAGTCGCTTATGCTAATCCCTACATCACCAAACCAAGACTTAACTTAGTTAACGGTTTTAGCTGTCCCAGAAATGGAATCTTAAACCAGTCAATGAGGAATCACTTGATCAGCACTAGTTAAGTGATCTGCCTGGTAGACCCCTACTGTCCCCTAAAAGAAAGTAACCTTGCAATAACCAGCCTGCTTTTTTGCCAAGTACAACTTCCTTGTTCCTTTTCCCTACCGCTTGTATCATGTTGTACAGCTCCTTGGAGCTCCTTTCTATCTGCTAGATTGGGTGCTGCCCAATTCACGAGTTGTTGAATAAAGCTGATAAGATCTTTAAAATTTACTAGGAGATTTTGTTTTTTAACACCTCACAGCCCTCAGAAGGAACCAACCCTATGGACACCTTAATATCGAACTTCTAGCCACCAGAACTTTGAGAAAATAAATTTCTGTTGTTGAAGCCACCCAGTTTGTGGAGCTTTGTTGTGGCAGCTTGACCTGACTAATAAAATGGTCATATTGAAAGCATCCAGCACCCTGCATTGTTTTGCATAGTCGTAGAAGCTGTAATATCTAAAGGGGCAATTTTATTTTCAAAGCATTTACGATTAGAAATGTTTCTTAATATCATGATTTCTACACTATTGCTCACATATACTCCTCATGTACACGTGTAGGTTTGTATATGATTCATAGCGTCTTTCTCTATTTCCTGATTCCTTATATTTGGGATTCCTATACTCAGCCTTGGGAAACTTCTCCAAGGGCTTAAGAATCTTGGCATCTCAGTTCTATCACCTTAAAATATCACATCCCGGATTCCTTATTACATGCCTCACCTTGGCTTCCATATCCGCTCACCTCTCTGCCTATCTTGAAGAGCTCCTTACACACTTCTGCTGTTTCTAGAAGTCTGTATGTCTTTGGGTTTATAATGGAAAGGTCCATGTGATTTCCACAGGGAGCTGGATGTGGTCTTATCACTTGCATGGTCCCAGTTGTCGGAAGGGGTCTGGGGACTCTAGTGAGGTGACAGGTCAATAGGCACCCCATGCTTTTCTGTTTACGTGTCACGTTTGCTTTTAAGGGAGCCATAGATTTCCTTTTGCTGGCCCATTTCCAAGTCTCAAATGGCAAGTGCATTCTAAGTTTGGATGTTTTTGCATTTTACCCTCACAGTCTGACCCCATGCACCTTTGAAGTATCATTTCTTTCCCAAATTATTTTTATGTTGAGCAAATTAAACATTTTATTTTGATAAATTTGTATTTCTATATTTACACATATTCACTAAGTTGGCAATGTTGGAACTAAAAGATTTATTCTTGTGATCAGTCTGGTGAGCCATACTCTTTGACTATTTGGGATTCTTGGACCAGAGTTTTCTATGGTAAAGACATGGGTGATGCCTCTATCGCCCATAGACAGCTAGGTCTCATCATGACAATCTCGGCTCAGTGTCACAAACAGAATCACAAGTCAGTTATCCTAAAAACATGGAAAAGTCATTCAGACCTTTGTTTAAGGCTCTTGAAAAGGCATCAAAGTGGAAAGTACAATACACTGAATGTCATAGAGCAACACAGTAGAAAGTTCTCCCCACAGCAGTGCTTTCCTTCTCTTCATCTCTCTCACGCAGCCTGACACACAGACAAACTGACAAAGAACAAGTCCAGTCTGCCTCTCTTCCCCATTCCCAGCAACTCACCCCCATGGATCCCTCTCCTAGCCACTGCTCTCAGGCCGACATTATTAGCCACCAAATTAATTCCATCTCTCTTGGATGTTGCCAGATGTCATTTTCACTCCTATTTAAATCAATGGTCTTCAAACTTTTTTGACTGTTTATCTGAACCGAAAAAAAAAAACGAGAGGGAGAGACAGAGAGAGAGAGAGAGATTTAAAATATTCAGGTACTATCAATGTATATATTTTATTCATTATAAAATGTACATAGAAGAAAATTTTAAAGTTTGAGACAGAGTTCATATTTGTATCTCTCTCTCTCTATATATATATATTTTAAAGTAATTTGTTATTTATTAAGTTAAAACTTTGCTCTCACTATGAAACCTATAAATAATTTTTAGTAAGAGCAGTATGATTGAATATATTTTGTTATATGAGAATGCATTGGTTTAATACTTGTGATACAGTGGTTCTAATTCAGGTTATGGGCTTGCTCCCCTTCCTTCCTTTCATCCTTCCTTCCTCCCTTCCTTCCTCTTCTTTGATACTTGGGTTTATTGCTTATTACAGCTGAAAAAGTTCCCTTGCAAAGATGCACAGAACCAGATGGAAGAAGTGTCCCTTTAGATGCACATTTTCATTTCATCCTATTGATTATGCAAAGGTTTTTGTTTAAATTCTGCTAGTACATTTCATCTTCCCTGACATCACTCAGTTACTTTTCCTAACTAATGATTTTCACTTTTGTACAGTTAATAAATAGGGTCAAAACTCACCAAAACTCATTTTGGAAGAATTTTCAACAGATTTTTGATACTTTCTTTAAGTGTACTGATATGAGAGTTTTTATAAGTGACACAGAGATTTTTTTTCATGTAAAAAAAAATCACATAAACATAGAAATGTTTCCAAATATCCACTTTCAAATTGTTCTTTTCATAGCATGCAACTCTTCAAAAGGCACTTTCTCACAGATTGGCCAACTTCTTTCCAAATCCAATAGGTTATCTCCTATTTTTAAAATATCCCATGATGAGGGCAGATGAAGAGTCCACTTGGGGAGTAGGAAAAATATCAGCTTTTTCACTTTCTTGGCATTCTCTTGTGTTTGAATTATTATTATCATCAACTGATTATTTAGGTTATTTGGACATTTTCTGGGTTTTCTGTAGTAAAGGCATGGGCAGTTCCTTGTAGGAATTGTTTTAAGCCACATGTTCATTCCGTGAGGATTAGTTTAGTGAAATCTAAATAACATGATCCATAATAGCCAGGAACATGTCCACTGCAATATCTCCCAATAACTGACAGTTCATTGCTGAATGAGGGGCTGTCACCAACCTCCTTGATCAAAAAGTCTCTACTCTTTTCTTAAGATCCTGGGAATACTACGGGGGTCCCATGATTGCATTTGGGACATATTGCCTGTTAGGATACCAAACTGCAACATATGTATTAGTGTTAGTTATGTTAAACTTCTTTATTTTTAGATAAAACTGATATGAAAAGCTCCAACATTTTCTTCTATACCCAGTGGGTCAATTCTGGACACCCCACTTTGGAGATCACTGAACTACATCAGTACAACAAAATCACAGGACTCAGCGAAACTTAGAAACCTCCTTGTTGGGGAAGGGTGGTTGGAAGGGCTATAAAATCCTTTGATACTTTTTATTAGAGTCTGCCATGTTGCGTACAATAGTTTCGGGAGACACCAGGGTGATGTGGATCACCATTGTCCAGCCAAAGAAACTCATAGCAAGGCATCCGGGTTACGTCCGGGATTGTGTATTACTGAGACTATATCTGTTATATACCCTCGAATCACTGAGTCTTATTCTGTTTTCCTAAAACTGTTTTGTCCTTGGGTTATGGCTCCAGCTGGGGCTTCTAAAGATCAGCCAGAATATCCAATAGCAAACAAGCTCCCAAGTCTATCAGATTCATTTGTTAGGATTTCTTTTTGGTCAATTAAAAAAAAAAAAAAAGCTTTTCAAAGCACTCATAGAGGCTTTCACAGGGCTCATAAAGGTAATATTCACATTCTCTCTCATGATTCCTTGACTATGACTATGCAAAATAAACAAAACAAAACAAAAATCGGTTTCCCAGAGCCCTAGGAATATCACAAATTATGTTGAGGTTCCAACAAGTTGGAAATGATTATTACCCTTTATTTTTCAATACATATACACACACACAACCCTACATTGGTTTGTTTCTGAATGATGTGCAAGGGAATTAAAAAATCATTTGATAAATGTATGAGCTAGTGTGAGTGGGTAGAGGTTATCTGTTTTAAATATTTCATGTAATATGAATTGCAAGTAACAAGACTCTCAACTAACATGATTTTTTTTTAAGTGATATCATAGTAGAAAGTGTGCTCCTAGAATCTCCTGCCTCAGTATCACCTGGTGAGGCCCTTCCCCTAGATGCTAATGTAACTCAGCATTAACAGGGCTTCCTCTGGTGATTCTTATGGCTCCTGAAATTTAAGAACCATTGATCTAGGCTGTGCGTCAGTAGAGATACAAATATCAACCCAAGTGTGCACACACTGCAGGTCAGCTGCACCAGAAACAATTACTTCTTTCTTCCAGATCTATTCTGTTCATGTCATGATACCTTTTGAGAGTATTCAGTTATTGTTACAACAATGAATCTGTTTCCTCCAGACTCTTGGTTATCATTATCCTGACCTGCCACCTGTGTCACATCCCATTAAGTGCTGTGGATGAGGCATGGCACTTGTCACAGACTGACAGAAGTTTGACAGGACAGGCTAAGAAAAGCAAAAATTGAAATAAACCAAGACATAACTTTTCTAGAAAACCTTCTCAAATACAACCAACTCTGTGAGATATGACTTCAGGGCAAGCTTGGCCACAGATGGAGGCAAAGCCGGGCAGGTCAGGTCTGGGACTGGGATGTCAGGGCAATGGGGAAAAAGATAGTTGGTCCAGAATCCAGTTTCTTTGATGTGCATCTCCCAGCGTGTGTGCTATAGAACACTAATCCTACCCAATGCCGCAGGAACACAGGGTCTCATGGTGAAAACCCTTCCTTGGATATTCTAAATACTTTTTTAAAAAAAACTTTTTATTTTGAAACGATTATAGGCTCTCTGTTTTTGCCTCTCTTTGCTCTGAGACATGGGCAATGGTCCATGGGCTGGCCTGAAGGACAGTGCTCTCTACTCAGAGTCACCAGGCTCTCTGACCTTGACTCTTGCTCTAAGAACCTAAGTGTGCCCTGCTTGTCTTCCTAAGGCACGTCAGCCCCTCTTGCAAACAGATCTCTTGTGGGCCCTCTTGTCATTTAGAAATTCCCTTGTTTAATCTGAATCATGCTTCCAGTTCCAGCCATTCACAAAAGAACTGGCTTTTCCCAATGTAAATTCTGAAAGTAAGTTGGTAAGCCAGTCATTTAGAATTTGGGCCTCACCTCCCATAGCCAGAAAATGATACATAATGGCACAGTCCCCAGGCCAGCCCGCAAAAGCCTACTTTATCCAAAACGTAGCTGAACCGAGGCAATAAAGCCATAGGCAGCCTAACCACGCTTGGCATTGTGTTTCCATTGGAATGCATGTCCTGTACCAACTGGGAAGCCAAGAAGGCAGGGGGAAATAAATCTTGAACTTAAAGCTCTTTTGTTGTTGGGATTTTGCAGCCAGGTACCAGTAAACCAGGCCCCCGAGGGTGGAGAAATGTTGGATGTAGATGCTCACTGAGTCAGTTATCAAATCTCGGGAGTTTCCAAAGAAATGTGTAAGATTAAAATTTAGTTCTATGGAAGTAGAGCCTCAATTTAATACCATCTACCAAAGCACTGTGACATCTGTCATTTTGGGATGAAGCTGAAGATCCTAAATCAAGAGAGGATGAAGGCCCTCCTGGTGGGGTGGCACTAGGTTCTGGAGCACACCTAGGCGAGCAAGAGACGGGCAGAAATGCACCTGGGGCTCTGGCAGAGGCAGCGGGCCGTTGGCCACCTGGTTTGGGAAGAAGTTTTAATCCATTTCGATTACAAAAGCATCCTGTTCTCTGTTCCTAACAAATGGCTTTCTCTTTCTGATTTGCCCACTCCCCATCTCTCCACACATGACCATCCTTCTCTCACATGGATCGAGACAACAGGCCATTCAGTACTATGAGGGAAAATGACATTAGAGAGTGATAGTCTTTAAAACTGATGAGATAGCAAAGAGACTTCATGACCAAAGGGGAGAAGTAATGGGCTGAGCACCTACTATGTGCTGGCTGCTGTGCTGTGTCTTTTCACCTGCATATCTTTCTCCATCCTCCTAAACATCCTAGGATGTGAGCATTATTATCCTTATTTAACTGATGGAAATTGAAGCCTGAGAGGTTATGTTAGACCGAGAACCTTGGACCACTAAGAAAGGCTTTGCAGGGATTCAAACACATCTTCTGGCTCCAGAGTGATGCTCTTCCCACCACCCCAGCACCTCCTACCGTCGGAATAGAGCATCTCCACGTCACTGCCCTAGAAGCAAATACATTTTACTCACTGGTTTTCAAACAGTAAGTAAAAAGAAAAGAAAAAAATTCAAAATGCAAGGACGACCCCATTTCTTCTTAAGCATTTTTAATACAGGCAAAGTGATAAATGTACCGAGTAGACTTGGCATTGAGTAGGCTTCGCAGTACACGGCTGGTCAGACTGAATGAGAAGGTCACAGTTTCCAGAGAGGCCTGGCGGACACTGGGCTCTTGTGAGGTTGACACTGAGTTGGCCGACACTAAGAGGAACGGGCCCACCCACTCATTTGACTATGTGTGTACCCAGCTCAGCCAGCGAGAAGGGACAATTATATGTATTATTTGGTAATAGAGAGTGAGGGGGGAAAAAAGCCCTGGGCTGCAGAGAAAGTGTTTAACCTTTTTAAATTACAAAAAAATAGGGGCTGGACATCCACTCTGACAGCAGCCAAATTAAATCTAACCACAAACTCATATCAAAACCAATATACAGAAAAGAGTTGTGTTTCCAGTTAGAAGACACACACCCAATAATCCCATTTCTTTTCTTTTTTTTTTTAAATAAATTTATTTATTATTTTTGGCTGCGCGGGGTCTTTGTTGCTGCTCACAGGCTTTCTCTAGTTGTGGCGAGCGGGGGCTACTCTTCGAGCGGTGCATGGGCTTCTCAACGCGGTGGCTTCTCTTGTTGCAGAGCACAGGCTCTAGGCACACGGGCTTCAGTTGTTGTGGCGCCCAAGCTTAGTTGCTCCGTGGCATGTGGGATCCTCCCGGACCGGGGCTCGAACCCGTATACCCTGAATTGGCAGGCGGACTCTTAACCACTGCGCCACCAGTTCAGTACCTTCCGTGACCGCTCCTCCTGGCGCCCGGACTGCGTTAGAGTCTCCCCCTAGTGGAAAGCTGCGACATTTCAGCGTCGGTGATCATTTGGTTCAGAACAACGGAAATGTCTCAGGGTTTCTATTTTTAAATATTTCTTTACTTGGGGCTGAGCAAAAACGGAGACCAAAACCAGTGGATTTTTAGGGAATGCAGGTAATAGTAGAACTCCTTACCCTCCCCTGAAGTGTATGCTCTGGAAATCTTCATAGAAATTATGGAAAGTACAGGTTTATCTGAACAATCCCATTCATGCCTGTGCATGTATCGAGTCTCTCTCAAGCCCTCACCTCCAAAGAGACCCAAAGTTGCAAAAGAAGTCATCACATAGCGATCTGATGTAGTATTCAGCTCCCATAGAGAGAAAAATTCTTGTGTTGCATGGGTTTGTGCAGTGTCAATACTGAAAGAAAGAAAGAATGGAAGTTAACATCAATGCGTTCTAGGCGCTGAATTTTGAGACTTTGCCGATGTAGAAGTTGAGCATTCTGAAATGAGCACAGTAGCTCCGACACGGAGGTGGGGCAGATGGTGGGAGCGGAGAGGACTTGACGAGGGCCGGCCTGTGAGACCCACCCTTGGCCCTTCTATCAGGGGCTTCCCGGGACTTTGGCGGCAGGGGTTAGCCTTGGACTTCACTGCACCCAAATGGCTCTCTAATGCCAATGAGTGGGGAGGGGAGGCAGGGAAAGCTTGGGCCAGCCTGGCTGGTGAGGGCTCCCCCGGGTCCCTGTGGCAGAGAAGAACTTCTGCCCACACTTAAGAGACTGCAGGATCAGGAAAGCAGAGTTGAGCAAGAAGTTAAAGGTCAGAGAACCAGACAGGAATCTCTGAAGGGATCTAGATGTGGATTTTAAGCCAGGGATTAGAGCCTGGGGATCAGAGGTCTGGAGGATGAGTGGGAGGCCAGGGCTAGATGAATATACAGAGCAGGCATCCGAGCCAGTGCAGGCTGAGGTGTGCCGGCTGCAGCTACCTCCGGGAAGGCGGTGGCGGGGTGAGGCGCTAGCTGCATGTGAAGGGCGGAGGCGCTTTAAGAACTGCACCCCTAAACTGTGGATGTTTAGGCCAAACCTCCCTCCAGGAGTGGCAAGAGTGGTGTGTCTGAACCAGTCCTGCTACTGGCCTTGGTCCTGGCTAAGCATTCACACGAATCCTTAAGCTAAGGAAATCTACAGGGATCATCCAGAGGGTCAGTTTCATTCTGCCCTTACCTTGTGTCATCCCCCTAAATCTGGGCTGAATGGAGACCTTGCAAATACTCTAAGAGGAGCTATGTGAATTTGGGTTGGCCCAATTGGTCCTGTGGGATCTGTTTTGTGAGCCATCAGGGATTAGTTCTGAATGGTCTGGTTGGGTAGCCAAGTTGTCAGTTAACCAGAACCTGAAAGGAAGCAAGAGCTTTGTAAAACCCACCTAGTACTAGTAGCTGGCACCAAACTCTAGCGAAGTTCCCATCTCTTTCCAGTGGGGTCTGAACAGGTAAATCTCTCCATGCTCCCCTGCTGCACTGCACTGAACACAGGATAAGGGTGCATGTTTATAAGCTCCCAGGGACCATGTGATATAACCCTTTACGTTCATCGTCTAATACGGTAGCCACCAGCCCCCATGTGACTACTGAGCACTTCCAAGTGGCTACTCTGAATTGAGATGAGCTGAATTCCAAGGCTTAACATGAAAATAGAAGGTAAATGAGCTCATTATTATGTTTTTAATCATCTGTTGAAGTGATAATAATTTGGTTACATAAAATATATTAAAATTAATTTCTTCTATTTCCTCTTATTAAAAAAAAAATAGACTTTATTTTTTAGAGCAGATTTAGCGTCACAGCAAAGCTGAGCAGAAAGTAGAGAGAGTTCCCATCTACCCTCTCCATCCCACACCCAAAGCTTCCCCACTGTCAACACCCCGCAGCTGGACAAAACATTTATTACAATTGATGAACCTACAATGACATGTTGTTATCACCCAAAGTTCACATCCTCTAACTCCTTAATGTGGTTACTCATAAATTTAAAACTCCATTTGAGGCATTATATTTATTTGGGGGAGCACTGCTTTATACCTTTCCTGGTGGCAATCCAAAACAAAGACGCTTAAATACTTTAGATGATAAACACATACTTATACAAAATAGACTGATCCAGACTTTGAGATCTTAACCCGATTAAAAACTAACCTTTGTCCCTTCTTTTTCTAGCCAGTTAGGAAAGAAATTACTTAGAGGAAGATCTTCATATGTAGTACTCTATCAACTGAAAGTCTTGTCTCAGAGCAAGACTCACTTTCTACCCATTCTTGGAATTTAACAATCAGCAGCAGCTTGCTGTGGCTCGGGGTGCTGAGATGGGCATCCCTCTGGGAAAATGTTTCACGTGTTTCTGGGGGTTTCTAGCTTCTGGTGCTGTTCTCTCAAAAGGCCAGTTTCTTTCTTTCTTTTTTTTTTTTTTTAAATGTTGTGTAACACACAATATTTTGTGTTAGTTTCAGGTGTACAGCAAAGTGAAACTGTTATACATATAGATATATCCACTCTTGTTTTAGATTCTTTTCCCATATAGGCCAATACAGAGTATTGAGTAGAGTTCCCTGTGCTATACAGTAGATCCTTATTAGTTATCTATTTTATATACAGTAGTGTGTATATGTCAATCCCAATCTTCCAATTTATTCCCCCTCTCTTACCCGCCCCCCCCCCACCCCCGGTAACCATAAGTTTATTTTCTATATCTGAAACTCTACTTCTGTTTTGTAGATAAATTCATTTGTTGCCTTTTTTTAGATTCCACATGTGATATCATATGATATTTGTCTTTCTCTGTCTGACTTACTTCACTCAGTATGACAATCTCTAGGTCCATCCATGGTGCTGCAAAGGGCATTATTTTGTCCTTTTTTATGGCTGAGTAATATTCCATTGTTTATATGTATCACATCTTCTTTATCCATTCCTCTGTTGATGGACATTTAGGTTTCTTCCATGTCCTGGCTCTTGTAAATAGTGCTGCAATGAACATTGGGGTGCATGTATCTTTTCGAATTGTGGTTTTCTCCCGACTTATGCCCAGGAATGGGATTGCTGGATCATATGGTAGCTCTAGTTTTAGTTTTCAAAAGGCCAGTTTCAATCTCCGATCCCACAGGTCCTGTGCTACAACCACTTCTCCCCATGTCCCCTCAGGGGCCTGGCCAGCCTGGGAGAGTCAGAGCCAAGGTTGGGTTGCAGCCTTGTTCTTTCCTGGCTCCACACTGAACACTTACCTTGGAGATTGTTATTACCACTCAGTGCTTGGCTGCATTATCCTGAAGCCTTGTGCCATTAGCAGAGTGGCTTTCCACACTTCAGAAACCAACTCATGTACTTCCCCCCAGGGCTCGCAGAAGAATGGTCTCATTTCCAAAGCTGGCCGGCACTTCAGGCCAGAATTGGCATGAGCTGCCGTCCAAGGCCTGGTGAGAAGGGCTTGTTTGCCTGAGAGGATTAAACAGAGCGCAGTCGGCTAAGCTTCCACGGAGCCGGCTAAAGGACTTCAGCCCTAACCTCTTACTAGTGAGGGTCTTGCCAGCAACGACCAGCCACCGCGGCCTTTCTTTATGGCTGGTGTTGCTCGTCGACGCCACTCCAAGGATGTCACAGCCCGTCTCTTTGCTGTCGCCTTTACCTCCCCTCTACAAACTCCATTTTTATTCTTCCGAAGAATGGCCCCATCTCCCTCCCTCTCCTCACCCCGTTTCTCTCACCCACCAGGCTGCCCGTCTCACTGAACAGGAAAAGGAACGGTAGTCACAGGCTCACATCCTCCTTTCCGAAGAACTTACCTAAACAGAACATTCACTTTTTTAAAAAAATTAATTTATTTTATTTATTTATTTTTGGCTGGGTTGGGTCTTTGTTGCTGCGCGCGGGCTTTCTCTAGTTGCGGTGAGCGGGGGCTACTCTCCGTTGCGGTGCACTGGCTTCTCACTACGGTGGCTTCTCTTGTTGCAGAGCACGGGCTCTAGGCATGCAGGCTCAGTAGTTGTGGCTCGCAGGCTCTAGAGCGCAGGCTCAGTAGTTGTGGCACCCGGGCTTACTTGCTCCGTGGCACGTGGGATCTTCCTGGACCAGGGCTCGAACCCATGTGCCCTGCATTGGCAGGCGGATTATTAACCACTGCACCACCAGGGAAGCCCAGAACATCCACTTTCTTCAAAAGAAACTTCCTCTTTTTTTTTTTTATTGTGAATAATATTTTATTTAGTCATTTTTGTTTACAACTGAAACTCTAGGAATTCAAAATTAACGTC